>NC_056734.1:442345358-442675358 GCF_019279795.1 Protopterus annectens | reverse complement strand
GGCTGCCTTTGGGGGTTACGGGTGAGAAGTGAGGAAGCATGCCTTGTATATATATTTCAGCAGTCACTTGAAATAGATAACTGTGGCAATTCATCTCAGTTTAACACCAGAGGAATGCATAGGCAGTGACTATCTTTTTGGGGGTCTCAAGGAGACAGGCAGTATTCTCAGATAGGACCTAAGGCTGTGTATCCTCACAACAGTTGTCTTGTTAGTTTATTGTGAGCTATTATTTTGTCAGCTTTAAACATTAAGCCTTGGGCACCACTTACGTCTTCCTTGAAAGAAAAAAAAGAAGACTGAAATGATTTTTTTACTCATGATTTTAGTTAGTCCACCTTTGGATTAAAACATTGGGAAACTGCTCTAAAATGCATTCCAGAACAATTACAACACTTGTGGCTTCTGGTACACCAATTTAATTGAGTTATTTCCTAAATGCTTATTACTATACTGTCTTGGTCAAGAAAGGTATGTTAAAAGAATTCAAGGAAAACTAAAGCTGAACAGCAACACTGAATTTCTTTCCTTAATCATAATTTCTGTTCAAGCCATCACTGGATGAAAAGGCCGTGAAAAAAAAACTTTAAAATGCACATTAGAGCATACAGAATGTTATGGCTTCTTGAAAAAGCTGAAGAGTAAGGCAAAATGTGAGAAAAGGAAGAAAAAAATAATGTGCCCTGGATGGGGTGAAACAGAGAGGAGCACTGGAGGGTGTGCGTGTGTGTGCGTGTGTGTGTGTGTGTGTGTGTGTGTGTGTGTGTGTGTGTGTGTGTGTGTGTGTGTGTGTGTGTGTGTGTGTGTGTGTGTGTGTTTGGGGGGCTGGGGCTGAAATAGTAGGCAGTGCCTAGGGCACCATCTCACCTAAGTCCAGCCCTGTACATAGACTTGTTGTAATTTATAATTGTTGCAACTAAATGCCAGTAACTGTGAATGTCAAGAATATCAGGAATTTATGTGGGTAATGAGGGCAAACTGTTAGATGCTGTAGACACTTGTTCTAATCTTACACATATTTTCTGAGGTCTGCTGTCACTGACTCTTAAGATGACTAAGGATCCATCTGTGCTGTTATTTTGCTGATAGAATCCAGTGTTGAAAGTCAGCCAGTTGTTTAGTTACAATTAAATTTAAAATATAGCCTGTTATACAATTTGCCAACATTTCCAACAAAATAGCACCTTGAAAACAAATAAATCAGCGACTGGGAAAGAATCATATGAATCCGGTAATCATACAACTCCGTGTAACTCAAGATGTCAAAAATATCTGTTAGGAATTTGCATTTGAAATACCTACTTAAATATTATATTTAATGCTATGCTTGCATTGTATTAATTTAATAACTGGCTATTAGTATGTTCTTGTATGAAATTTACAATGTTGTGTAATGTACATCTCTCTAATACGTGTAACTGGAGCTCTTTTCTCCAAACCGTCACTGTAAATGGATCCATGATCAACTGGACTATCCTTGTATACTGTTGAAAGTCCAAATATTGTATATATAATCCTTTGAGATGCCAGAACTATTAATTCCAAGGAGTCCAAGGGTGAAGTGAAACAGATTTGAAAACGTTTCTCAGTCATTTAAGACAAGGCTAGGAAAGAAAGGACTGAGTAAACTTCATGGTAAAGAACTACCAAAAACGAAACTGGAAGGCCATTTGATTATCTATGTACTTATTTCATTATCGTAGGCCTCCCATGATAAAGTTGGTATGGTCATTAACTAATTAATTTTCTTGTATTTCAGCTATACATACAGATGTTTTTGACATCTTGAGTCATAAGAAGTATGATGGATTTTCATGGAATAAATAGATTCCTTATTTTCTGTAAGAATAATAAAACAGTCGAGTATATGGATTACTATGGTGGCTGCTGTGAAAGAAAAGGAGTATATTGTCACATTCCCATGAAAATGCTACTTTCCTCTGACTCATTTTTCTAGAAGTGCATTCTAAGGAATTTTAAAAGAATAAAAGATCATGAGTAGCTTTTTGAAGTCTGAGGTCTGTTCTCTCTGAAATTAAAATTGCTTTTTGGACATTCAGATCAGCATGAGCTTCCCATCTAGTTTTTACAACAAAATGAAAGTGCTGATAGTCATTTGATCACACTTTTAAGATTCAGAGACTTGAGACTTTTGAGTTTGAAATGAATTGTGGATCTTTTCTTTTAGTGGAATGAAAAATATTCAAAATCCATTATCTACCAAGGATTTCTAATAGACACTGCCAGGTGACAGTTCATCCAGCAGGCATATCTCATCTCCCACTGTTTACACTCACAGAGTCATGTGCCTCTAGGCAGTTATGGACATTTTGTGATCATATCACTGAGGCCTTAAAGGATGACGATAAAAGGAATACCCATTTAAATGTAGCACTCAAGAAGTTGCCTAGTTTATTAAAAAAAATAACTTTTTGACTACCAAGAAGTAATGTTGAGGTAGACCCTCAGAAACATGAGCATGTAGAAGTGTGGTTAGTACTGAATTTTCAAGGTGTTTAAACTGTTGTTCTCCAGAGTCTACAAGGCTGGATTTCTGCTGAATGTGAAGCAAGCAACTGGACTGAAAATGATCACCTCCAAATGAGAAATCATGCTTCACTCAAAGAAAGGAAACAAATAATTGTCCCTTAGAGGGTAGGGGAATCAGCTGTCTCAAGCAGAGTAATTTAACTCATTCCCTCCAATACAGCTCTTTTGAGTGTGCATCTTTAATTTCCAGTGGGTGTGGCTTGAGCCTTTAAAAAATGAAGTTACCACCTTACAGTTCTAACAAATAAGCCTAGACAAAGATCAAATATCAATACAATTGTGTTTGCCATCGTGTATGCTTCAAGACAAAATATTCTGATACCTTGTATGTACTATAGCATGGGTTTTCTTATTATTAATGCAAATATGAACGAGCAATATTTTATGCCTAGAGGTGCAGTAGCAGGTAACTGCAGAAATGCCTGGAGGTGCACTCAGCTGTAATGAGCTATCTTAATGTCTAAACAACTGAGGACATTAACAACTGAGGATAAACAGGACTGGAAAATTAAATGGGATGGTTACAGCTGTTACAAGTATTGTACTCTGCTATAGTGGCAAAGCAAGATCAGAGCCAGAATCAGAGTTGTAGGAAGAAGCTTTTACTTCACAGTCAGTTTCTGTCCCCACAAAGACTGGGTAGGGGGCAAAAACATGAGTAGAGATACAGTGTTGGAAATTAGGATTCTTTGCAGGATTGCTGATATTACTCATCATAACCACCTCAGAAATTCAGCAAAGTAGCATGTTATCAGAGAACAGCCACTGTTGCTCTGTGTCAGAAAATGAGACAGTTGAGGTGATTTGGGCTCCCAGTGAGGATATCTACTGAGACACTCTTAGACAGGTGTACCAGGTATGGCCCATAGGAAAGAGGTCTCAAGGCAGCATAAGGGCATGTTAGGGAGATTTTATCACTTAGCTTACCAGAACATGCCAGGAGATCCATGGGATAAGCTGGGAATTGTTAATGTGGATAAGGAAGTCTTATCTTCCCTACCCAGCTTGCTACTACCACAGTCTTCACAATGACAAGTGTTTGAGTGTAGGATAGATGGACACAGACAGACATATGCCTAAATAGATAAAGATGTATCTATCTGCAGGTATGATGTGTGTGTGTGCGTATGTGTGTATGTGTGTGTGTGTGTGTGTGTGTGTGTGTGTGTGTGTGTGTGTGTGTGTGTGTATGTATATATATATATATATATATATATATATAGAGAGAGAGAGAGAGAGGGGGGGTTCTTTGTGATAGTTCCAATATATTCAGCATCAAGGATAAGTGAAAGTTTTTCATTTCTTCATCTGTTTTTTAGTCCATTTTAACAGTCTGTACTTTCTTTCACTAAGGTCTTTAAATGTACTTTAATAATTCTAGTGAATAATTGCACTGCTTGCTGTTCACATGGTCTAACTGTTGGTAGTAAACCCTAGTGTCTTTCCTATGTGGTGAGTGACACATTAGTTCAGGACGTGTTCACTTTAAGGCAGTTCCAGACCAATCAGTTACAGAGTAGTTGCTCATATCCTATTTATTTATATTGTCATAAAAGCCATATTTATCTAAACATCTCAATAGCCAAGTGACACAGGCAGAATTGCTTAGTGTCATATGAGAGTGCACAACTACATGAACAAAATGCTGCTGATAGTATTCTTATAGCTTAAGTGGTTTCTGAGATATTGCAAGTTATGTACAAAATATTACAAAATTAATATTTACCCTGCTTATTGTGGCTTATAAAATCCATTTAACACCTTGAATCTAAAGAGTACTACCACTGTAAAAATTAGTGTGTGCTGAACAGTTTGACATTTATACGTCTTTAGTAACACTTATGGTTTCAAAGATATTAACATGGACTCAGGATGCAACCATTGGAAGGTAGATCACATACTTCCAGGGAGTATATGTTAAATTAAGACCTGCACTTTTAATGGCCTGTCAGAGTCTGAAACATTTTAAACAGTGATCTACATTCTCAGTCATCTGGCCAGCACAGTGTGCACATTTACCATCATCATGACCTACATGGCCTTTTCCTTGCAAGTAATTTACATTTTCAATCACATAGGCAGTATGACATGTACAATATGTGACTCACCTTACCCTCCATTTGGCCAGCAGGACATGTACCCTTTGGACTTGATATAACATAATCTAAACCTAATCAGATAACATGCTTGCATTGATGTGGCCAGTACATCCAGTATCATTTGTTAAAAATATCCTTGTTCATCCCATGGCAAGCCTTGAAGAAGTTAGAATGCACATTTTCACACAGGGCAGGAAATCCATCATGGTCTGTTGCCAAATATCAAAGTTCACCTTTACAAACATCTGGCTAGCTTAACATGTACTGTTTGTTCATTTTTAATCCATTTGTCCTGTCTAGTATGCATAACTGTTATACTCGTGTCTCTCTCTCTCTCTCTCACTCTCTCACTCTCTCACACACACACACACACACACACACACACACACACACATATATATATATATATATATATATATATATATATATATAATATATATGGCCTACTTGAACTGTGCCATCTGTTACCATTTATTTTACCCACTTCCATGGTCTGTACCATTTACTAAACCTCCTTTATACTTGTGCCCAATTTAGCTTATACGACTTATGTCCACGTTCATCTTGTCATACTGTTTTACTTAATAGTTCACTTAATATGACCAAGTTAGTCAACACCAGTTCTAATACATTATAACATGCATAACTACAGATATGTCTCAGCAAGTCCTGTAAAATTTGCCTTTTCCATGACCAAGTATGGTCTTTGAAAATGTTCTGCCCAACTAACATTCACTTTCTTTCGTTTTTGTAATGCATAGCAGTCATGTCTACTGTTTAACGCTGTTCTGATATCTGTCCAGCTGTTTTCTGCAATAAAAAGCACTACAGTACTTCTTAATTCAAATATCTTGTGTATTAGAGCCAAGAATGGCAAGATGGCCTAATTGTTTTAATTGTATGTATCATGGCTAGCATGGTTGCAGCATTTTCATGTTATTGCTATAAATGCCTTCTTGAAAATGTTTAAATACCATTTCACCAGTGCCAAACATTTTTGGAGTGGTGGTAGAGGGAGTATGGCCTTCACTAGTGTTGCTCTACCCAGGAAATCACCTCACAAAGCAAACCCAAGAATGACATCCAATATTTCTTCTTTATATAGTTCATTTTAACGCATGCAAAAATAAACATTATTATTTTACACAATTATGACCTTGAATTCATCATCTTCTTTGGTCCAGTCAGGGCCTGTTTTAGCTTTCTTTCCCATGATTCTACATTCAGTTTTGCATCTATTGACTAAAGGAACAGTACTATATAACATGCAGTCATAACACTAGAAAAACTGTATTTTTTATGAAAAAAATTAGCTCAAACATTAGCATTTTCATTTTCTTTGGCATGGGCTAACCCTTCATTTCCACAGGCCTGACATGTCAGGTCTCTACTTCCATTTCACATTCTTATTTCTGTTATGTAAAACCTGACAATATATTAATGTGCTTAATATCTGATAAGGCTGTAAGTTCATGTAATATCTCAAATCATATGCTGTATGAATCATATTCAGTTTGGCCATGAGATTTTCTAAATTATGTTTTTTTCTAAATATGTAAGAAAAACAAGTATAAGTAAAGAAATATCTGACATGGTCATCATGGATACTTGATAAAATTCCACATCTGATTAATAAGATATTTTAATTACTTTAAAAAGATTAAATAGTGTAAATGACTAACCTACCCATGTGCTAAGATTTTATTAAATAGTACACCCTTTAGCATTTGTAGTGTTCATCAGGATGCCATAAATGAAATATGGATATGTTCCAGTCATAGTGTCTTCACAGTAACTTTTACGTAGTGATAACAAATCACAAGACGTGTTCCCCAATAACACTACAAATTAATTCTTAAAGCCGTATTAACATAAGATAAACCTCTTTATAGAAAAAAATGCTCATGTGGTTGTTATGCATTAAGTTCTATTCATTTAGAATAGTTAAAAAAAATTCCGTTCCAGACAGCCATACATCATAAAGCCTGTAGATCATAGAGACTGTTTTTTTTTTTTGCAACCTTAAGTCTGTAGATTCAGTAGGTCCATTATTAGAACTGCATGCACTCTCCATGCAGTTGTCTGACTGTCTTATCACTCTATTGTTGCGAGTCCCAAAACACTCTTTTATTGTTACAAAAATTAAGTGCTTTCGTCAATCCACTTTGCCTTCATCAGAATTAACCTGAACATCAGTTAAAAAGCAGTGATAACTTTAATGATGTGGTAGGTGGTGAGTTTGTTTCAAACCCTATAGATTTTGAAGTTATAGATGAGGAAGAACAGTTTACTGAGGAAGAGGGAGATCAACATCTAGGTTACCAGGATTTTCCCCTACCAAGACGCTCCAAAAGAATAGCAAGTCGCAAGCAAGCGAATTTCCCTACATACAGCAAGGTGGTGCAAAAACACAGGGGTTCACCCAGGTGGTAGTAGAACCTAATTTAAAGGACAACCGCACTCTCAGACTCAAAAAACATATTAATTTCATCATGGTTTGATGTTTCCTACATTTTAACAGCACTCTGAGACTATTTAGAGCTTTTTAGATATTTTTAGATGCAATTTCTGACTCTGACCACATGGGGTCTGGCATATTGAAAAAAATCAGACTGTTTACTCTGCCTCTAAGTATCCCAGAATGCATTATTTGTCTCTAAAAAATTACATCAGATCTGCCACGTTTTGCCTTAAGCTGCTGTTACTTCATTGACTTAACAGGCATTCACTGCAGTCTTTAAGTCCCCTACTTTTGGTTAATGACCACTTCAAACACAAGCAGTGCAAATGCTACAGAACACAACTGTAAAGTGCATTTTATAGCTGTTTCATCTTAGAAATGCTAACTTGCTTTCTTTTGTGAAGGCTAAATTGCCACCTTTTCAAATGGCCAAAGTGGGACATTTTTGGTACAAACATCAGATTTTACAGGCCGACACATACCCACGGTCAGTACAAAGTATAGAACTTAACATTTTTTGCCTAAATAAAAGCTTATTCTTGTAGCATTTTAGTTGCTTATTCTGTTTCTTATAACATTTAGGTATTTTAGTTATAGAATAACTGCTTTATGCAACTATTACATAAAATATAGGAAATAATTTTGTCCTAAAATCTCAGGACATTTGCCATTTTTACAATTTTTTGTCAGGACACAACTGCCCAAAGAGGGACTGTCCCTCACAAAGTGGGACAGGTGGTAACCCTACTGAAATCTAGTTCTTCAAGGCATCTCCCCTCCCCTTTCACACCTACCTTCCCTAGCTGTCAAAGAGCCAAGGGTAATTTGACCCATTATCTGCATGTGATTGACAGCTTACAGCAGGTGACCAGAGTAATGTATTGTTTGCTTGTCAGCCTTTCCCTCCTTACAGTGGGAGACTTTTTTTGTTGCACTCCTCCTGTCAAATTTAAAACCAAGCTACATAGCACTGACAAAAATCACTGCTTTGCAAAGCATCAAACTGCCACTTATTTTTCCTTCCTGTTTGTTTAAATAGCTAACAAATGATACACTATAAACATGAAATATTTCACAGACTTGCATGACAGCACGCACATGCTTTTTTGAGTCATAATTAAAAAAAAAAAATTATGGTAGTGCATACCACATGTAATTTGTTGTACTGTTTAATTGTGCCAGACATCGGCTTATGCAAAAACATGCAGTTAATGTCTATACATCGTCATTGCAAATTTATGCTCTTACTTTTTGTAGCTGTTACTGTACTTCTGCCTGTACTTTGTTACATATCGGTAGGGCTCTTCAGAAAAGTGAGATTATAGTCTGCTTTTTTTGCTGGACTTTCACAGTTCCAGCAATGGGCAATTTTGTGTTTCCAACCACATCTACAATTACAACCCAAATCAACTACATATACTCCATCATATGATGGTTTACTCAGAATTTCACCGGTTAGTATGCATGGTCTTACTACATATTTTGCTTTAATTCAGTATCTCCATTTACAAATAAGTATGCACTCTATCCATTTATCTCTATAAATATACCCCTGTATACATTAAGACTGCAGCGTAATGATGATCTGACACCTGTGAAACAGTTATGATTTTAATGGACCTTACAAATCTACACTAATCAAATACCATTTAATTTCGCAAAATGTACCAGAAGTCAACTGATCCATCATAAATGACATCCAGATAAGCTGGCTTTTGGTTTACAATGTGCAAAAGTGGCAATTCCCACAGCACTATTGTGAAAAGCCTCTGTACCTCGTCAAGGTAGCCAGCATCACAGAGGTCCACTCACGCCACAATACTTGCATCTACAGCCTGATCCACTCACATCACCACTAGCATTACACCCCTGCATCTACAGCCTGATCAACTCACATCACCACTAGCATTACACCCCTGCATCTAACAAGCTTCCAGATACATGCGACGCTTGCCCAGCAAATTACTCTACATGCCGACATTTATTCACCAAGGACCAGTCCTTACTAGACACACTGTATAAGCTCCAGCTGCAGAAAAATAAAAAGGAATCATACACAACTCCATACTGCTCCATCATTCACACAACCCCTACTGCAAATCCGGGCTAATACAAAACATTCCACAGGATTAGTGGTCTCTTGATCTACATCTGCACAGCATGACAGATCTTACACAAGAACTTATGCCAATCGATTGACCTTTGTTATTTTAATTAATTCTAACAGCACACATACACGTCACTATTTCAGAAAGCTTTAGTATCACTTCACAATACCAGTACACATATTCTATAACTATTAGTACTTGTCCAGAGCCCCAACTGCTCAACAGCAGGAACACCATGTACCTCAAAATTGCCAACTTGCATGCTTAGCTATTTGTTCCCAAATGACTGACAAGCAGAAGAAACAGGTTTTTATTTACATGTGTTTCATCAACTGGACCAACTTGTTACAAATGCCTATGCCTTACTTTACTGCCTGCTCCCTCAGTGCTACTCCATACATGAATGCTTCACTATTTCATGACAGGATTGTTATTCCATTGTACATGGCACTTGCCAAGGGCAGAATGTGCAGGACTGTAATCATACCGTTCACAGTTCAAGCCAAAAAGATACATTTACAGTGACTGCATGTAATAGCCAGTGCATACACTGGCATTAATACAATTCTGCCTTACATAGCTTATCGATTCCATCCATTACCAACTCAAGAACCAGTCATCCAGTTAAACTCTATTCATCAAGTCATGAAAACTGTTAAAATCACACATCACAAACTATGCATAACACATTTGTAGACTCCATTTCACATCACATGAATTCATCGTAGCACCATGTTAGACGTTGTATTGAACACAAGAGACAAAGTCATTGTTGCATGAATCAAATTGTAACCAAACATCAGTTCTTAGTTTTCACAGTTTACATGTGCCGACTCACTGATAGTCTCTCCAACTGTAGAATAACTAATCATTAAAGACTGGATTAATCTGTATTCAAATGGCAATGGATTAATCTGTATTCAAATGGCAATGGAAGTACTCTTTTGGCTGTTCCTATTGGGGTCGCTACAGCATATCCGTTTGCCTTTTGTCCTGTCCTCTGCATCTTGTGTCACACACACCACTTGCATGTCCTCTACCACAAACCTTACCTTAGGGCTTGCTCTTATCCTCTTACCTGGCAACTACACCCAGTTTAGACAACTCTAATGCCTGCATCCTAACCATTCCTCTGAAGTGTCATATTGGTTAGATGCTCACAAACACAGTCACCTACCCTTACCACATTTAAGGACCAGGATCTATGGACATTTTCTTCTGCACTATGTGCCACCACCTGTGGAGGAGACACCCACTGCATGTCTCATCAACCCATATCACTGTCCCTCTTTACAGCCAGTTTGGAAAGAATCGTTTTGTAAAATTGTAAACATAAGTGTCATTCTCTGCCATGTTGCATTATTTCACACGTGGTTCCCTATCTTTCACCTACATCATGGCCACTACTCCAATGTTTCCGTACTATGTGCCTCTGCACTTTGTGTAGCTCTATGAACATGGGCTATAAAATAGATGTCCGCACACCAGCCCTAATAACAGAATCACCATTAGGAGCCAGGCCTACAAATGGCATAGTCCGTCCACTGCCACCCACAGGAGCAAGTGCACAATCACAGGATGGGGAGGGTGTGAAGGAATACTGCAACATGGAAGGCATGGACATCTTTCTGGTAACAATTCACACAACTTTGATGTCCTCCGATTCCACTGTTGTACTATTCCACGTGGTTGCCTTCCGCAGCTCACCATGAAGGCTATCTGGTCTGCTAGATGTTTCCCTAGGAAACCGTGGAGGACAGCCCGGGCCAATCTGGCTCTGGCCATTGTGATTTTGTCCAGCTTGCATTTTTTACATAAAGTCTGAACTAAGGAACAGCTAGCTACTTCAATGATAGCATTGGTGTCACATTCGTTAAGTCTCCTGAAGAGGCCATCGCTCTTCTGTAGTGAGCTGTAATACTTCCATGCAATGTGTTTCCATGGTACAGGTAGCCAGATGTAATTACCTTGGAGAAAAGAGGGTGAAATGTGCAGTATGACCACTACTTTCCACACAGCCAGGGGGTGCAAAGAGACAAAATCCTCAACTGTTTTACACTCTGTGTTATGGGCATAAAACCCAATTAGTCTGTGAACATCCAGAGTATGGATAACTATTCCTATCACCCTGCGATTTAGGGGAAAAAAACTGGATCGGTGTATGGCCTGGTTCAGGAATAGGTCAATCATCATTGCCATGAAGGACGGCTTGGTCCTGAGCGAAAGCATTACATCGACTAGATGGGAGACCCTCCAGTCTGAGGTTATAGCCCATCAAATGTCATTGCTTCATGTGTAAACATTTAGGTGAGGCTTTGACATCTGGGTCAAAGGGGGCTCTGCTGTGTAGTTTTTACTTCTAGTTAAAGAACCCATGTAGGTGTCCATTTCATATGGGGTCTTAGATGGAGAACCCCTTTCCTGAAGGTTTTGAAGGTAGTCTGTATGATAACAGTGCATCCAGGGTGCGACAAGCTGAGATATCGAAAAAATGTCCTTTTATAGCACAGTATGCACCTGTCTGTATTCGGTAATACACAAGACAGGATTAGACGGATGTCACTTTCCTGGGGCTCGAAAAACCTTGTAAAACTTATGGGAAATCTTTTCCTCTTTGATAGGCAAGATTTCCTTGTTCATCTCTGATCACTCCAGTGTTTAGTTGGTCCACTGAGTGGGGTAACTTGTCATGATTGACCAAAGAGAGGGAACCAGTGCTGTCTTGGCCAGTAGTGAGTCAACATAAAGATGTATGCTTTGTCCGGCTTAATTTTCAGCTGCACATTTGGAAATAATGGGAAGGGTGGTAAAGCATGCAGACATTTCCCCTGCCAAGAGGTGGAGATGGCATCGCTTATCACTGGCTTTGATTCTGTTGTCCTGCTGCAATTCCAGCCAAGTTGCATGTTGGAAAAGGCGAACAGGTGCATTTCAAGTATGCCCCACCAGTGGGCCAGTTCCAGTAAGATCTCTGAAGCTGTACAGAATGCTCGGGTGCATCCCAATGGGTGTCACTTTTAACTGGTCAATAAGGGGTGATCTTGCATATTGTAGCAGTGCTTAGAACCACATAAAACAGTTAATTTACTTTAACTGTAGTGAGCTATTTAGGGTATGGGGTAGTATCACCCATTACCATCAATAGCTGAGGATATTATTAGTCCAAATTAGGTCAATCGAAAAAAATTGTCACAATTTACTTACCCAGTCCACAGTAGCAAATGTGCTGTTTCAACCTGGATGTTTACTACAGTCACCAAATCGTGAAATATGTCTAGCAATCACCATAGTCTTCTCAGGACATTCACACCTAGCAATATTCTTTGGTATGTCAGGTATAGACATGGGTTGCGTTTCCAAGATGCCTCGCTTAGCTTTTATAACTTGAAACATCAGGTCATATATGTAGTCAGACTTTCTCTTCTCAAATATTGATTTGGCTATCCATTCCTGTTTTGCTTTCGGGTACAGCATGCAATACCTTAGCTCTCCCTTTGCTGCTGACTTCTTTGTAGGGAATCCCACCACTGCTTGCTCACAATGAAGGTTCTCGTTATGATCTAGGATGGCAAGTATGATTCTTGCTTTAATTCCTGCAAAACTAAAATGCTCAAACTTGGGGCAATACTTGCATAGTAATGCATGGAACACCTCAAGGTCACCAGTGTGGCAGAATTTGGTGATGTGCTTCAAATCTTTAATGAGAAATTTGTTTGCAACAATTCTTTTCAATGCACTGTGACAGGCATCATCTTCTTCCAGCCACTTTGTCTCATGTCCATCAATGAGTGGCATTTCATGTCCACAACAGGAAACCTTCTTGCCACCATCCCAACTGTGTTGGTCGGTTACATGGTAGAGCAATGACAACCATTTCTCCTCTAGTACTACTTCATCCCCTTCACACGTTTCAGCACACCACCACAGGTGAGTTGAAATACTATGGCACCACTGCAGTAAGTTTTGCTTGCCTCTCCTTTTCCCAGCTTCAGTGATTTTCTTAGTCAATTTTTTTGTCATATGCCACACATCAAATTGATGATCCACCTTTGAAAATTCTGTGCACATCAATAACCTTATCCCAGGATGTCTGTCTGTCACCACAAGGCTTACATTAACATTTTTATCCAGCAAGTTTTTCATGCACTTCTTAAAAGCTTTCTTCTCCAGTGCCACAGAGGATACACCTCTGCAAACCTGCTCCAGACAGAAATCGACAATGAATCCAGAATCCAGGTCCATCATGCTATAGCAGCAGTACTTGGCAGAATAACCTGGACTATCACACCGCCCATCTCCAGCTAACCTTACTTCCTTACCCATTGCATCTTCTAGCAGATGAGTCTGATGCTGTGTCCAAGCATGCTGCAAAACTGGGAATAAATACTCTCGTTGAATAGAATAGAATGTGGTTTCACTTATAAATTCAAGTCCTAGATAAGCACTGAATCACGCTATATGTGCATATGTACTTCCACTGAAAAGTACAGATGATGCCAGTAGAAGATTGCCAGCTGGCATTTGGCCTATTAATGGTTGACTTTCCCAGTGCAGAACTTCATGTCCACTAATGCATGATACATTCACTGAGACATAGGATCCCAACTTCACTTTCTTCAGTTCCATGGCTGGTGTGTGGCATTGTGGACAGGTCAGTTTTAACAACATGCAATTCAGGCAGGAAACAAACACAATGAACTTTGATTCACTTACCATCTTCTTGTCTTCGTCCTGTTCCAGCACTTTGTCTTCCATCTCTGACGTAGACAAGTTGGCAGAAGTGTACAACCAGTCGGGATACTTTTCCATATCATCTGTCCACTAAGAAAGTGAGGAGCTGCTATGCATGCTCATGTTATGGATGTCCTTTTGTAGCTTGACCGGAGTACTGCAATCTGTCATCTCCCCAGCAGTGTATGCACTGGAGCTACATGTGGCTTCTTCAGTGCAACTTTCATCCTTTTCCTTGTGACATGTACTCTCACTCAGGTGATGATTGGCATTAGTGAAACTGTGCTGTTCTGGTCCGGGCTCACTCAATTCTGTTTGTAAAACCTTGGATTTTTTAAAGTATGTGTGGTCTATCAGTGGTGAGACTCCTACTTCTGGAATCTGTACAGCTGCATCAATCATGGTGCGTGGTACTGTTTGAAGGTCCATTAGATTGACTTGAATTCCTATGCTGCTACCTTTCTTTTGGCGAAACTTTGTCTGGCATGCAACTGTACTCTGACTGCAAATCCTGATCATCATTTCATATACATCCATGACTTCGACTACCTCTTCATACAAATCAGTAGCTTGAACCTACAATCACATAACAAGTGTTAATCAATCAATGCTTGACTAATGACAAAGTAAACTAATCACACATTATCTCTGCCATGACAGCATAAGCATTTTGATCGCTGTGATCCTGAGTCATATTCAAGGGACTCATAACAAACTCCATAAAAAATTCTTCATTTAGATTTTTCATTACTCAGACAACCATAACATAACCAGTAGACTAAATGCTTATCCACACTCACATATTACTCTAGGTTTTCATCAAAACTTACCTCCACAGATTCTTGACGTGCTTGACAGTCTTCCATTTGGTCTTCCGCCATGTGTCTTGATGCGTCATTATCTGCATCCCTTTGATTCTGTAGCTGGACATGCTTATTACTCTGCAACAGATACAAAAAGTATGGCTCATTAAAATTACATTCATCTGAGTAGTGACTAATGATTTGTATACTGAAGAGGCAATACAATTACACTCGCCTTGCATTGGACAGACCGTTGCTCTGTCACAAGGTCTTGCAATGTAGGCTGCATTGTACTCAGAAGGTCTTCAATAAGCTGCATGGAAAAGTACATCCATTAACTGCTGCAAATTGAAATGCATACAGTGCCAGTATCCCACTAAGCAAATGACAGTAGGCTTATTAAACCTTTCAGTGCTCCACTGATGTTCTTACCTTCTGCTGCTGTTTCTGCTGCAACCGATGTACTGAAGATGTCCGTGTCTTGCTGGTCAAAAGAGCGAAAATTGATGGTACTGCCCCTTTTATTAATCTCCGAATTGGACGCTTGGGCTTCATGTCATCAGGAAATAGCTGTTGCTGGTAGTCAAGGTGAAACTGGCTCTCTTCAAAGTGTTTGGAGCAGAGGAAATGTCGTGGCTTTGCACTACTCAACACTTTCTTAACAAACTTCGGTATGCTACCAACATCTCTACCACAGTTAATCACCCACTGTCTACACAGGTTGATGTCACGTGGAAATCGATGGAATGATACCCCCTGTGGCAGATTGTCTTGGCGCATACTACAGTTGATTGCAAAGCAGGATGGCATTTTGATGATCACCTAATAAAAATAGAAAGTACTATATCAAATCACATACAGGAATCACACAACTAATTCATGGTAAACTGGTTACACTGCATGATAATACTGGTACAACCTGTAAGACGTCAATGGTTCGAATCGATGTTCAATGAAATATCCAACTTTAATAATGGCTGCCTTCATGTGACAGTCATGAAATGCATTTGTCAGTGTCACAGTCATCCACCTTAGTTGCTCTGCGATCAAAGTTTATCCTTGCTTTCAGCCTTTACATGATACATGGAAGTCGACAATTCCTCTGATTCAAACCAGGGCACTGTAAAACTCTACTTTTCTACATTAGCAATGTTAAAGGAGTTTTAATTCAGGTGAATTTCTCCCCTTACCACAAAAACACTTTGTGCTGCAAATAAATGAAATCACGAAGCTTGGCATATAGTGATCATATGGTAACTCTGCCGCAGCCAAAAACCTTAGGGATTCATTAGTCTTACATAGGCGGTGTGGCCGAACCAGTACAGAATTAAAAACCACTTTGAGGATGAAATACATTTAGTTTGTCTGCACGGTGGGAAGGATGGCAACAGTTGCACTGGTGGACATTCACCAAGGATTGCAAGTTGTGTACATATTGCTGTAAAAAGACACAATCACCATGATGATGTACAACAGTGAAAAGGGCTATAAGTATGTACTCTGCTCTCAGAGCACTGTTAATTTAAGGCGATGGTAGACAGAAGCACACATGAAACATTAAGTATCCAAGTCATAATGATTCACGCACTTTATTAGTACACCAATTTCAAAATAAGGTAGGGTATACAGGGTTTGAAAAGTAAAAGCCTTTTTGTCAATTGTGACCAACAATGCATAGCTATAGTAATACTACTTTAATCGACATGTCAGTGTTCTGAAAAAATCCATAGTCCCTCAAAAGGTTTAAATCCTGTGTAAGAATCATCTTCACATGGAAACTGTGCTCAAATTCGCGACACTACACAAGCGGGAAGCACCATGCGATTTCCAAATCCCAGCCTTCGATTGTTATGCACCCACAACATGTATGCACGGTACGCCACAACCCGGTACAACCTGAAATACAGACCATTGTTGTGGTGAGACAGAGAGAGACACAGCCAGACAAAGACAGACAGACACAGACAGACAGACAGACACACAGACAGACAGACAGACACCCACACACAACCAGACACACACACACACACACACACACACACACACACACAACCAGACAGACACACACATACAACCAGACAGACACACACACACACACACACACACACACACACACACAACCACACACACACACACACAACCAGACAGACACACACACACACACACACACACACAAAACCAGACAGACACACACACACACACACACACAACCAGACAGACACGCACACACAACCAGACACACACACACACACAACCAGACAGACAGACACACACACACACACAACCAGACAACGTACTTGTTTGTCCACTGTGGTGTTTGGTAACGCCCTCTACGCTGACACAGAAGCCTGAATATTGTTTGTAAAACGTGTGTATAAAGGCATGCCGAGTCAAACTGTGGATGCACAGTTATGCATGCAGTGTGATCCGACGCTGAAGTTATTTCTGCCCATTTTTCAATTGCTCGTGGGGATGACTCACAACATAGGCATTCACGCAATGTGGTCATCATTGTGCATTTGCCACATAAGCACCATGTCATACTTGACAGACTGCTGTAATCAGGGTCCAGAGAAGGCTGTTCATTCTCACCACTGTTGCACGAACAGCGCTGCTTCCTTGGCTCTCCAGGTCGATACCTGGGCTCAAATTGATATCCCTGTCTTGCACTACTTTGACTGTGCCTTGCCATGAGAGCTGTTACAATGTGGGAGAGAATAAACAGCCAAATGAAAAGCATGAGAATTGTCCAATGCAGAAAAAATACATGTGTTCAGTGTTCACAATATCACATGCATGTATACATCCATACATATAGCAGACTGGCCAAAAAATCAATCACCCTCACTGAAGACACCATTGACAGTGTTTCATTTCGGTAATGGGCAAAGTAAGCTATAACTATATACATATCAGAAGGCATGTAATCATATTACAAAAGAGGGAATGTAAGTAGAATCAGCTGTCCAGAAGGCATAGCATGATCACATAGAATGCAGTTGCAAAAATATAAGCTGATGATCTTCCAGACAACCCAGAATACACAATGTAATGGTTATGGGAGGGTCAACTGCAACAAAACAGAACTAAAACTTAACATAAGAATTACAGGCCACAGGTAGAAAACCAATCTAGACATAGACCTACATGTCCTTTAAACCAATTGTGGTAATAGGCAAATGTAGGTTGAGAATACAGACAATTGTGCAGTGAGACTGAAGTACTGTTAACGCACAGTCTCTTAATGTGGCAAGACTATAGTACTACAGATTTTGCATTCCAGAGGTACTATTAGGCAAAAGCAATGGTCCCACAATGTGAACATGCTGGCCATTCCAGTTCCCATGCCCTTGAAAATGACACTTTGTCACTGTTCTCAAACCCTCATTCAAAGAAATGTCACTCTTGCAAGTGATGTAGAAACATCAGCCTTGGCCCTGACACATGTCATACCTATGAAACTCAGCGCAAAAAATCAGGACAAAGCCATACATAAAAGTGGGCCAAAGACACAAATAGAAGTAGGATTATTGCTCTTATAAACTTAGAAAGATTATGAAATAGTAGGTCTTGCATTAGTATGAATTTCTAAAGGGTATGAAATCTGAAACTGAAATGTCTGTCATTTTTTCTATCTTCAGTCTCTAATGATTTGCCAATAATTGTCCCAAAAAAAACCCCACAAGTTTATGTAAAATGGACCAAAAATGTGGTTCAAAAAGATAAAATAGCCACACAATACAGCTGGGAACCTATCAAAGAAGGGGCACCTTTTAATATTAGTACTGCTAACTTGAGCAGCTGACAAAATAAAAAAAATCTACATACATTTCGGAAATGAAAGTAATCCATAACTGGAGTATTACAGTTATTTATTAATTGTAAACATTCCATGTTTTCTTCCAAAATTGCCATTTCTGGGGAAGGATTATTAGGGGAAGAGGAACATTTAGAGCCAAATTCAGGGACAGTTGAGAGATTGGGATATGCCTAATTCTATAAAGCAATTTATTTGCATGTACCTAGCAACCTGTTAATGCAGGAAATCTGGACAAGGCAAAATATATGTGGGGGGACATCTAAACAGTACTAAAAATTGATCTTGTATAAACTGAGACAGTTGATCGAATAACAGGTCTTGCTTTAGCCTGCATTTACCTGAAGGTTATGAAGGCTGAAACTCAGTGTTTCATTTAGTGACTTTATTCCGAAAAGATTTGACAGAAAACCACAAAATTTGAGAGGAACAATCCAAAAATAAGAACCAAAAATCTATTAATTCTTCAAAAATCTAGGCAGTTGAGAGGTATAGTTCAGCCGGGGCTGTCTTGTCAATTTGGTGCCCTTCCACCCCTCACAAAATCATGGTCGAATGGAGCTTCCCGCCCTACAGCCATTCCAGTGAACCATTACTTGGCTATTTCACACCAGTTACCATAAACAGTAATGTACATACTGCTTTATTTCTGCGATGATTTGGACTTCAGTTGAAAGTTTTATTTTGCATTTTACAGTGCAAATACCAAGATATATCTGCTAAACAAAGCAATGCAGTCTCACAATGAGAACAGACTTGGCATTAAAATGTCTCTGCCCTTGAAAACTCAATCACTGAAACAGCATTGAAACCCACATTCACAGAAAATACATTTTGCCAGTGGCAGACTAACTTTGGGTTTGGGCGGTTCTCAAATCACAGGCCCCTTGCACATGAAACAGAAACATGCTCTTTGATACACCTTCCTGATTGTATTAAATTGTATTCCCCAATACAGTAGTGTTTGAGGGTCTTTTAAATTTATTGATTTGAAAATGTTCCAGTAAACAATGAAACAAAATGCATGCACCAGTAATAACAAAACTTCCCAGTTCAGAACATTTCCATCATAAAAAGTCTACTCAAACTTCTACAGTCCACCAGTATCAGTACATATGCACACTCTCTGAAGTAAAAGTCATGTAAAAAATTCCACATTAAAGAGATCAGTAACTAATGAAGAGGTTGATGCGAGCAAGCAGCTTTGTATTTCATAGTTTCATCGACAATTCAAGTGCCTGCCTGTTACCCTTGAGGTATAAATTGCCTATCTTACACTAAAAAAATGATAAGCTAGCAATATTGCATTAGGGAATGGATGGCAAACTGATAGCAGCTTCATAGTTACTAGGTATCTTCGCCAACAAAGGAGTGCAGTATCCACCCCTTTTGCAACACAGTACAGTATCAGCAATGCATCTATGTACAGTGGGAGTAGAACCTACAGCCTTCAGCATCAAAATCAAGTATACTACCTGTTGTGCTATTAACAATGCAAGCCGACTCAGCATAAGCAGCACTAAACTTTTGCTCCCTTGCAGCTCTCAGCTCCTTGTAAAATCTACTCAATCAGCTGTCTCTCTGATTTTTGCAGCACAAAGAAATACTTCCTACAGGCTGCAAGAATATTACCATGTGGTATAATTTCAACAAACTTTGTTACCTGAATGATTTAGGCAGTGTTTTTTAATGACTCATAAGAATAATTTTGCATCACACTTGCCCCCTTGCTTGCAGTCTAACACACACACACACACACACACACACACACGCACACACACTTGCCCCCTTGCTTGCAGTCTCACACACACACACACACACACACACACACTTGCTTGCAGTCTCACACACACACACACACACACACACACACACACACACACACACACACACACACACACACACTTGCACCCTTGATTGCAGTCTCACACACACTTGCCCCTTGCTTGCAGTCACACACACACACACACACACACACACAAACACACACACACAGTTGCCGCCTTGCTTGCAGTCTCACACACAGACACAATTACCCCCTCACTTTGAGTCTCCCACACACACACTTGCCCCCTTGCTTGCAGTCTCCAACACACACACACACACTTGCCCCCTTGCTTGCAGTCTCCAACACACACACACACACTTGCTCCCTTGCTTGCAGTCTCCAACACACACACACTTGCCCCCACACACACCCACACACTTGCCCCTTGCTTGCAGTCTTCCACACACACACACACACTTGCTTGCAGTCTCCCCCCCCACAGACACACACACACACACACACACACACACACACACACACACACACACACACACACTTGCTCCCTTGCTTGCAGTCTCACACACCCACACACTTGCCCCTTGCTTGCAGTCTCCCACACACACACACACACTTGCCCCTTGCTTACAGTCTCACACACACACACACACACACACACACACACACACACACACACACACACACACACACACACACACACACACAGACACATGCTCCCTTGCTTGCAGTCTCACACACCCACACACTTGCCCCTTGCTTGCAGTCTCCCACACACGCACACACTTGCACCCTTGATTGCAGTCTCACACACACTTGCCCCCTTGCTTGCAGTCACACACACACACACTTGCCCCCTTGCTTGCAGTCTCACACACAGACACACTTGCCCCTTTGCTTGCAGTCTCTCACACACACACTTGCCCCCTTGCTTGCAGTCTCACACACACACACTTGCCCCCTTGCTTGCAGTCTCCCACACACACACACTTGCCTCCTTGCTTGCAGTCTCACACACAGACACACTTGCCCCCTTGCTTGCAGTCTCACACACAGACACACTTGCCCCCTTGCTTGCAGTCTCATACACTCACACACACACTTGCCCCCTTGCTTGCAGTCTCAGACACACACTTGCCCCTTGCTTGCAGTCTCACACACACACACACACACTTGCCCCTTGCTTGCAGTCTCACACACACACACACACACACACACACACACACACACACACACACTTGCCCCTTGCTTGCAGTCTCACACACACACACTTGCCCCTTGCATGCAGTCTCTCACACACACACACACACACACACACACACACACACACACACACACACACACACTTGCCCCTTGCTTGCAGTCTCACACACACACACACACCTGCCCCATCGCTTGCAGTCTCTCTCACACACACACACACACACACACACACACACACACACACACACACACACTTGCCCCTTTCTTGCATCACACACACACACACAAACACACTTGCCCCTTGCTTGCAATCACACACACACACACACACACACACACACACACACACACACACACACACACACACACACTTGCCCCCTTGCTTGCAGTCACACACACACACACACACTTGCCCCCTTGCTTGCAGTGTCTTACACACACACACACACACACACACACAAACAAACACACACACACACTTGCCTGCCTTGCTTGCAGTCTCACACACACACACTTACCCCCTTGCTTGCAGTCTCCCAGACACACACTTGCCCCCTTGCTTGCAGTCTCACACACACACACTTGCCCCTTGCTTGCAGTCTCACACACACACACTTGCCCCCTTGTTTGCAGTCTCACACACACACACACTTGCCCCCTTGCTTGCAGTCTCCCAGACACACACTTGCCCCTTTGCTTGCAGTCTCACACACACACACTTGCACCCTTGCTTGCAGTCTCACACACACACTTGCCCCTTGTTTGCAGTCTCACACACACACACTTGCCCCCTTGCTTGCAGTCTCACACACACACACACACACACACACACACACACACACACACACACACTTGCCCCCTTCCTTGTAGTCACACACACACACACACACACACACACACACACACACACTTGCCCCTTGCTTGCAGTCTCTCACACACACACACACACACACACACACACACACACACACACACTCGCCCCCTTGCTTGCAGTCACACACATACACACACTTGCCCCCTTGCTTGCAGTGTCACACACAAACACACTTGCCCGCCTTGCTTACAGTCTCACACACAGACACACTTGCCCGCCTTGCTTGCAGTCTCACACACAAACACACTTGCCCCCTTGCTTGCAGTCTCACACACAGACACACTTGCCCCCTTGCTTGCAGTCTCACACAGAGACACACTTGCCCCCTTGCTTGCAGTCTCACACACAGACACACAGACAAACTTGCCCCCTTGCTTGCAGTCACACACAGACACACACACACACACACACACACACACACACACACACACACACACACACACACACACACACACAGACACACAGACACACACAGACACACAATTGCCCTCTTGCTTGCAGTCTCCCACACACACACACACACACACACACACACACACACACTTGCCCCTTGCTTGCAGTCTCACACACACACACACTTGCCCCTTGCTTGCAGTCACACACACACACACACACACACACACACACACACACACACACACACCCCTTGCTTGCAGTCACACACACACACACACACACACACACACTTGCCCCTTGCTTGCAGTCACACACACACACACACACACACACACACACACACACACACACACACACACACACTTGCCCCTTGCTTGCAGTCACACACACACACACACACACACACACACACACACACACACACACACACTGCATGATGATTGCAGTCACACACACACACACACACACACACACACACACACACACACACACACACACACACACACACACACACTTGCCCCTTGCTTGCAGTCACACACACACTTGCCCCTTGCTTGCAGTCACACACACACACACACACACACACACACACACACACACACACACACACACACACACACACACACACACACACACACAGACACACACACACAGACACACACACACTCACAGACACACACACATACACACACACACACACACACACAGAGATTTAAGCCTTTTCTTCTTCACTAGCTGCCCAAGAAGAACTGCTTTCTCACAATCTGTTGCCAGCATTGCAATATCAGGATCTACACAGAGCCCTTCACCAAAGTCAGTAAATCAGTTAAACACACGCTTAAAAATGCAGCCACTGATCAGAAAAAGAAGCGCCAAATGAAGTGTAGGTTAGAGGCATACAACTACTGTCCCATTCAGACCTTATTAACAATGCGCAATTGAGGACAACGTGGTTTCAGCGTACAAAAAGTATTAACGAAAACTTCAGAAAATACCTTAAAACAATGAGTGTTTTTTATATCTATTGCTAACCAACTTACACTAAAAACAATCTGTTGCTAACTGGGTTACCAATAGCAAATAAAATACATACTTAACATTTTACCATCCCCCTAGCTTCCAACTCGAGAATACAGCCGCCGATTTCACAAACAAAACCGAACAGAGCACACAAATGTAAAAAACAGCAGAACTACATAAATAATAAGCTAAAAACTCGGCAGCAATATTACAAATTAAAAGCAGCGTGCCACACTTACAAGCATTAAGTCTACTAATGTGCACTTAAAAAAGGAAAAAATATCACGGCTAGGAACGCATGGACTGTAAAATTACACTTATATACACTAAGAAGACTTACCTTAACTATGAATTATCCCAACATTCGAGAAGATGCGGACAATACAGTCCTTCACATGAAATGGAGCCGACAGGATTCACTTTGATAGAAAAGAAGTTCCACACAGCAGCTAATCCATTTTATTAGGGTAATAGTGGGCTGGCCAAGGCAGCGATGACATCACAATGTGGGAGGATCACAGGGGCTTCTATACAGCATGCAAATAAGGCAGTGTTTACATCACTTTGGGGGAGGAAACATTCCGGGATCTACTCGGGGAGCTATGGCAGATGTGACATCATTATTTAAGAGCCGGCTAGACGTTTTTCATTTTGGTTTGAAAACAGAAACTAAAATAGTACGGAGAGTTAGGAAGTCAGCTGTAAAACAGTTTAGAGGATTTTATTTTAAAGCTGCAGTTATTTTTTTTTTGCCTGTAGCACATAAGGGGGACTCAAGGAGACAGCAGATAGAGCTATTGGATTTGATATCCCATTGTTTTCCTTTAAATTCTTTTTTGAACAATATACAGCATAACCTTGAATGGGTTTCATATTTATAATTATACAGACCAAGAAATTTTACTGGAACATTTTTCCCTTTTTTCAAAGGGTTTTAAATTTGTACCTACAAAAATTCCTGATATAGCCTACACCCTAGTAGACTTACAACTTTATTTTAGAAAATTTAATTTAAAACTTATGTATGTGAAAAATGGAAAAAGTGATAAACATCAATCAACAGTAGGTACTTTCAACCCCCCACTACATCCCCTTATTAGTACATTTGAAAAGTTTATTAAAGATGATATCTATAAAATTTGGGGTAAACAAAAAATAATTTTTTGTAACCTCAACATTAATGAGAGAAATTTACTACAGAGTCTAAGGGATGATAGGAGTATACGGGTTATGGTACCTGACAAAGGGGGTGGTATTCCCCTATACAATAGTGATGATTACACTAATGTTATGCAAACAATATTATTTAATGGCACAAATTATTCTACTTGTTCCAGGAACCAGATACACATTGCTTACCAGAGAATTGGCAGCATTTTGTATGTATATCTAATAGACCAGAGGATTACCAGGTCAGATTATGACTTTTTATTGAATATGCACCAAAAAATTCCGGTCATTTTCGGCATACCCAAAATACATAAAAGTCTAGAACACCCACCTTTCCGGCCCATTGTAGCGGCTGCTGGACCAAAAACTCACAACCTATCTGTATATGTGAATAGAAAGATTAAACATGTTGTTGTGTTATGTCCACATTTAGTTAAGGATTCTTGGGACTTTCTTGGACAACTAAAGAATGCTTTGTGGTGTGCTGAAGGGTATCTTTTGACTATTGATGTAGTAGACATGTTTTCCTGTATTCCCAAACAAGAAGGTTTAACCTATTTTGAAGAGACACTTTTTAGTTTGTCTAAACTACATTGTGATGAGGTTCGCCTAATATGTGAAATAATGGGACTTATTTTGGAAAACAACTATATCTTTTTTGAGGGTAAATATTTCCAACAGGTCAGGGGTGTAGCAATGGGAGCAGCATGCGTCCAAACTTATGCAAACCTGGTACTCCTAGGATGGGAAAGAGAGCATGTATTTAAAGGTGAATTCTTTGCTAATATAACTTTTTATTGTAGGTTTTTGGATGATATTTTTATTTTGTGGAAGGGAACTGCGGAGAGCATTACTTTATTCATCCAATACCTCAATCATACTACTGAATTTTTGAAGTTCACCTTTCAATTTCATTCTCAGGAGATTAGTTTCTTGGATACTAAAATTATTAAAGATAAAGAAAAATTTATATCCAGGATATACCATAAAAAACCTTTTGTAATAATTACTTACACTTTGATTGTTACCACCCGCTATCACAGAAGAAGAGTATTATTAAAGGACAGGCTATTAGAATAGCTAGAATGACATCTTTAAAGGAAGATGTCATTAGTGAATTTGACTTTTTGAAAGGTATGTTTTTAGATAGAGGCTACCCCCTAGATATAGTTGACAACATATTTAATGAAGTTTTAAAAGAATGGGGTAAAAAATATACTCCCCTTTTAGGCAAGGGATTGAATAAAATCGCGGACTTTGGGGAAAATGTTGAAAATGTGAGTGATATTAATTTTGAACAAACCTGTATTGTACAGTATAGTCCTTTATATCAACAAGTAAAGAAAGTAATACATAAGAACTGGAGCATCTTTAAAGTTGACAATGATATTTACCAAGTGGTGGGAGAAAAACCTGTTTTTACTACAAAAATTGGCCCTAATATTAAAAGAATTCTAGAAAACAAACATCACAATTAAAAAAAGGTGAAACAACAAATGATAGTAGACCCTGTGATAGATGTAGTTGTTGTTCCTACATTCTACAAGAAAACACGATTTGTTTAGACAATAAAAATAAAAGTGTGGTCTACTTAAAAAGAGGTAATTGTTATTCCAGCAAGTTGGTATACATTGCTAGGTGCAACACCTGTACATCCTACTACATTGGGAAGACTGAAAGGTTATTCAAGACTAGAATATATGAGCATTTGTATGATATAAAGAACAAAAGGGACACCAATGCTCTGTATAAACACAGTACCCAATGTGATGGTTACACTGGTTTTAAATTTGCTATTCTTGATTTAATAAACATAGAAGCTAGGGGTGGGATTGGCAGAATGCATTATATAAAAAAGAACTGCTGTGGCAATTGAGGTTAGCAGCAAATTCCCCCCCTGGTTTAAATGACTATCTAAGTTTATTACCTGTTCTCAAGGAAAAAGCAGAGCATATTTAAAAGTTTCTTGTAGCAAGTATGTTTATGTTTTAAAAAAAAAAAATTAAGTAGTTGAGTATAATGAAAGGAATATATACATGAAATTTTCTTTCTAGACTTGGAACTGTGTTTGAAAAATATTATTTTTAGAAAAATATTTCTTTTTTAACAAGAACATTACTTGGTATTCTTTTAAATATTAATTGTTTTAAATGCTTGTTTACCATTGGGAAACGTTTAACCAATCATCGGCAAGTTGATAGTATAAAAATGCTTTTTAACTGTTGTTCAAGTTTATTCTGATGAAGTCAAAGTGGATTGACGAAAGCGCTTAATTTTTGTAACAATAAAAGAGTGTTTTTGGGACTCACAACAATAGTGCTTTATTTTTTGGTTTATCTGTTTTCTCAGAGCACTATTGCATCACCTACTCTTTGGTTGTCTTATAACTCTTCCAAAGCCCAATATTCTAGCAGGCCTACTAGACTTTGGTTTGTTGTCATCTGCAATTGCTTCTTCTGACAGTTCAAGATTTTCTTCTTGGAGACAGTACTGGCTAAGTGACCCCTCTGCAGCTCCGGATTCTCATATGAGTCTTGTACATCTATATGCTCATTTGTTCTCTCTCATTTCATCTCTCCCATAAATTCTGTACTTCAAAGCTATACAGCTAATCAAACCCTATGCTACAAAGATAAGCATCTATTAGCTCTATACAATCCAAATAAAGCTGCCAGACAGTCTCTTTACTCCTATTCAGCAAATAAACTATGGAACGCATGACCCCTAGACATCAGATCTACCCCAAACTACAGGAAATTTAATTTCAAGCTAGAACTACTACTATTAATTAAATTGAGCAGATGTCCCTGTACAAAACCAAATTAATTATTACCCACTTTATTATAACCCTAGCATTCACCTTTTCCTTCTCTCCTCCTTCCAAAATATCCTGTTATTCACTTTCTCTCACGACCATGCCCTATCCCACACCCGCATCAAACTCCTATATCCACTTTATTACTACTATAATCTTCTTTTCACAAACTCTTACTGACCTCACACTATTTCATACCCCATTATCCTAAAACTCTGCATGGTATTCTTAATCTGTATCTCATTTACTATCACCCATGATTTTTCTTTCTCATAGCTGATTTATGTAATCTACTCATTATATCCAAAACAACTATACACTCTCTCTCTCTCTCTCTCTCTTACTTATACCTACCTTCATATGTAAATAATTGTATATGTAAATAAAAACAAAAGTAATATTTGGCAAATGTAGAGCAAGATCAAATATACTTTGTCCTTGAACTGTTTTACACACCAGTACTAATGTACCACCTGTTTTACATCCATGACCACTTTCCCTAAATTTTGTTAACATACGTACAGTTTTTTTGTATGTTACTCTCTTATTATATACTATTGTATCACACTATTGTATTGTGTGGAGCTTTTCTCCCTAGGCCAATCCTGAAAATGGGTTTCTCGCCCAGTCGGACTTTCACGGTAACCAAATGTCAAATAAATAAATTGTAACAATTCTTCTTCCTTAGACATATTTGTCTTGAATATAAACCTGTTGTTCTATCTGTAGAATCTTGTATCTTCCCTACAGACAAAAAATGAAATGGTTCTGCTGCTTTATTGTCAATGACAGTTTTAGGCTCTACAACTCTCAATTATAATTAAATTCTTACTCTGTCTTCCTTACTTGTTTGTCTGTCACAATATTATTTCAGCCCTTGCAGATTCTGTTCCATTATTTCTCTGATTTACCATGAAACTCTGACATCAGCAAAGACGCTGAAGGTGATAATGGATTTTGTTTATTTTTTTATCTCTTCAGACTTCATATTACTGGCCTAGCCACCAGTGCCCCACAACCACGCAGAGTGTAGAAGTCTAGAAGCCATCTTCACCCCCCCCCCAGACTATTTCCAGTATTGCTGGGGCTGGTCATGGATCCTAAGGGCATCCTGGAAGTTTGTTTATCTGTGCTTCCATCTGTTTTTTTTTTTTTTTTTTAATATATGACCAACCAATCCCTTTCCCTGCCCCCACACTTATTGACTAAGTCACTACATCAAGGGAAACCCCCCTTTTTGGAATAGGCCTCCCTATAGGGACCATCATCGATGAGTACCCTCCCACCAAGGAAAGGCATGCCCAACTTTCCCTGCCACTTCATCAGTCACCAAAGCTGCTAATCAAATACAGATCACCTGGGCCATAGTCAGGGCTTTATCCTTCTATGCCACTGGGGGTAGCTGTGGTATTGAATTTCTTATCCTTATTTTCATTAATAAGCTATCTATTGAGAGAGTAATATTCTGCAATGAAGTACTCCAGAACTGTGAGATGACAATCCTCATAGCTACTTGTAGCATTCTTTTTAGCTACAGTCTTCATTGACTGAATTGTTCTTTTTGCCTTTCCGTTAGACTATGGGAAATGTGAACTTTTATTTATGTGTTTGAATACCAAGTATTATACAAACCTTTTAAATTTTTGTGTCATATACTTTGGAACACTGTATCATAGCATTAGGTGTGCCCTGTCTTTAATATATAGACTTTAATGCACTTATCACACTGGACTTGATTTACCCATCAGGTTAATAACTTCAAGGTATTTGGAATAATACTCTACAGATTACATGCAATAGTTTCTTGAAATAAAACAAACCTGTACCTACTTTTCTCCAGGACCTACATTATACTGTATAAGATAATATATATTCCTTTGAATTTTTATTATGATAAGAATGGTACAGATAGTACCTTTGCATTCAGTACAATAATTATATAATTAGCTTTTCCTTGCATTTCAGTATTCTAAGGTGTGACGCATATATTCCTGCAAGTATATTTTCTATTTGCAGATTAGATGTTATGAACTTGTTCTGAAGAGTAAGCCTTGCATAGAACTTATTTCATCCATAAATGAGAAGTGAGGGTAGTTTCTTTACAAACTGATTTTTTTTTGCTTTGAACGACTTTTCATCATGACTTTATTCATTAACATCTCATAAAATTATTTTGCTTTTTCTGTCATTGTCAATTGTAGTATCACCCAAAAAATATTCAGTTCTTATTCTGCCAAATCTTCTTTCTGTGGCTGTCAGTTTTCTGTAGAGGTTTAAGCGTATGTGTTGCTAGGCCTAGACCAAATAGCAGTCCTAGATTTGATTCCCATAGTCTCCATCTGCATACTGGGTGACTCTGGGCAAATCATTTAAATGGGCATTAGTCCTGGGTCTCCCTAAAAAGCAACGGTGTGTCCTTTGTGCTTACCCTGTTAATTATTTGCTATTAAATAACCTGTACTAAATGTATCTGCCATGCATAGTTCCTTTTCTGGATATGTTTGGGAGGGCATATGGTCTGCTTCTGCTTGTACTTGTGTGTGAAAAATGTATTTGTGGAGTTTCTCATACTCAGTATGGCACTGTGAACAACAAGTTCTTTCAGCATATCACTTCTACGCATTTGTATATGCTCTTTATCCATTGGCAACTTGTCCATATTCCTATAAGATCACAGCTCCCACCCTTGTACCTGGCATCTACTTATAACACCATTTGTTTATATAGAGCATAGTATTTAAATGTTTGCATTTCAGTCACTAGTTTCTTGAACATATCTCCATTCCTTACTACATCTTCTTTTAATATTTTTCTAAGAGGCATACACATATATGAAGTACCAGCTTTGCACAATTCCCAGAGTTTTGTTTTCTGATGCTGACATTTGCATTATTGCTCCGAGTTATTTTCCTCTTACTTCATCCCCTCTGATGTTATAACATAACTAATATACTTAAGCCTTGACTTTTCTTTACCTTTCTTCTTCGATTTAAAATATATTATCTCAGTCAGTAGTGTCATATGTCTGTTACCATATTCTTCTTGATTTCTTTTGTATGATTCCCTACTAAAATGTCATTAGTTATGGTCACATCTTTTGATAGTGATGAGATGCCAGAGAGATGTCTAAAGAAGCTATATGTCCTCAGAGTGTATTAAAGGCACATAACTTGAAACTTTCTTCAATTAGATTTGTCTGCCATAATTCTATCATTTGTATCTATTCTTGAAAATTACAGGTTACATAGCTACGACTTCTTGCTCAGCTGCAAACAATGGGTAATATTTTCCCTTTTACTCAGTTTATTCAGATATGGCTATGGTGGTGCAGCAGGTGGTGTTGTTGCCTTACAGCAACAGGTTCTCTGGTTTGATTCTTGGCTGGAGCACCTTCTGTGCAAAAAGGCATGTAGGTAGGTGTATGTATGTGTGTGTCTTCTGTGAAGGTTGGCTGCTGGGCTGGTAACTCAACACAGTAAAAACTCCACTGCCAATCAATCTGTGGACTGATGATCCACTGTGAAGACCCCCTAACCAGGAAAAGCCGAAAGAGATTGCATTGCTTTTTACTCATTTTATTCAGATGTTGTAAATCAATGAAAATATTGTCTTGTTTCACAACAGTGACCAAATTATTCATCTATTATTTTCAGGTCTGACTGCTTCTTAACAACATCTAAGCTTTTATATTAACATGTTAATAGCTACTGACCCAGTGGTTTTACCTGGAATTGAAAATGTCAGTAATTTGCATAATTACCTTCAGTCTCATTCACTTTCAATGTTTTTAAAGTGTTTTCTTATAAAAAATTATGCTATGCACTTGAATCTATTTTAAGCACTTTTGTGCTGATAGAATCCTGATAAAAGTCACATTTTTTTCCAGAATTAAAATTTCCTTCTGTTTTGGAAGTCTCCACAAGCAGATTGTTTACATTTTTTTTTATTTAACATTTGTTTACCGGAAAAGTCCAACTTGGAATGAAGCCAGTTTTCAGCAGAGGCCCAGGGAGAAACACTCCACATACATGTCTTTGTGACGAAACCCACACGAACATGCAGACTCCACACAGAAGGCATGCCAGTCAAGAGTCAAATCGGAAAACCTCTTGCTGTAAGGTGACAATGCTACCACTGCACCACTGTTCTATCCTGACATAAAAGTACATATTTTGACTATATAGCATGCATGTTTTTTTCTGTTTTTTTTTTCTTTTAAGTATCAAGGTAGAATGAGTCATTCTACCACAATTTCTGCAAAACTGATTCACTGCTGAACACTGTTTCCTTTCGTACTTATTTCCACACTTCCCACATGAGGACTGACTTTTAACTGCACCTCAGGGAACTCTTTCACATTGACATTATTCTTACTTTCACTGTATTGTTGAACTCACATTTTATATTGTATACTTTTATTTCCTCATGTAATTTCTTTAAATATTTGCTTGTAATTTAACTCACTCTGCATATATCCATGACTTTTGATAAGGACAAATCTGCTTCTCATAAAAGTCTGTACCTTGCTCTATAATTTTGCATAGTATCAGCTGTTCTGTGTTTTATCACTGAAGTATGCAAGTCACTAAATTTATAGTCTTTGCCCTGAATATTTAGCTCAATAACATTAGCATCTATTGTTTCTAGTAAGTAGTCACTTTTAAATAATAAACTATGGATAAATGGCAGATTTCACAAGAATTCCTTTTTATTCTTTGTTGCTGCTGTTTTATCATTTTTCTGCTCCTTGAAAGTTAATACAGTTTAATACCTTCAAGGATTCTTCACTTGAGACATGAAGAACCATAGTCCGTTGTATATGTATCTTTTTGGCTTCCTGCAGCTATCCATTGGCTGCTTTCAGGGCATCTTCTCATCTGCTGAGTGTGCTGACCCGTCATTTCAGTCCCATGACAGACTTCAATCCATGTTCTGAGCTGGTGAAAAGATTGAGATATCCAGAAGCAGCACCACACTGCTACTAAGCGGATTTTCAGTTTAAGGCCTGTTTCTCAACCCTGTATGCATGCCTCCCAAGGTGTTAGCATGCAATGGACTTGCAACCCTCATACATGGCACTCCCTGGATATCCCCATCCTCCACAGAAGTGTGCTGAGTGCATGCCCTCCCTGAATAGTCACACCCATCTTTCCTGCTTGCACCACCAGCATCTCGGTTACTAATTCAATTCATATGACTGGGCTGTAGTTAGGGCTTTTTCTTCCATGCTGCTGCCAAGGCTACCGCATTATACTTTTTCAAGCTTCTTCGCTGCTTTCCTTGCATTGAGGAACAAAAATTTCTGTATCCATAGCTTCCAGTTTTCTACTAATTTGCCTTATAGCAACAGAGTTCTTGATGACTGCAGCTGGAACATCTTTCTTTTGAAAAAAGTCCCATAATGGCTTCTCATGGGTTATGAGTGGGACAAAATAAATTAATTTCTACTTAGAAAGTCTATATTTGTACTTCTGACTATTTAATGGCTCATAAATAATTTATTATTTTATTTATCATTTGTTGACCGGGAAAGTCCGACTAGGTTCCACAGAGCCTGTTTTCAGCGGAGGCCTGGGGAGAAATGCTCCAGATGCATGTCTTTGGAATGTGGGAGGAAACTGGAGTACCCAGAGGAAACCCAGGCAGAACATGCAAACTCCACACAGAAGGCACCCCAGCCAAGAATCAAACCGGAGAACCTCTTGCTGTGAGGTGACAACATTAACCGCTACACCACTGTGCCGCCCAGTGCACTTGTTTGCATCTCACCATTTTGTAACATTTGTAAACTGAACATAAGCATTGTGAATGGGTTAGCAGTCTCTATGATGCCTTTGCTGTGAATACTATGTATATTGGCACTGAGGTCACATGACATGCAGCTATATTAGCATAGATTCATAGGTTCATAGGTAGGTACTAGGCTATTGCTCTAGGGCCTATATAAGCCTAGCCAAAAAGGTACCCTGGCTTTTGCCACCAAAGAAAATTATTTTTCTGTGCCCCTGTCAAGCAAAGCCACAGAAGTGATCCCCGGGGTGAATTTCCTATCTCCCATCCAATTATCAAGATTTTTCTTGAAGAGTGTTAATGAAGAACTTTGTTTGATAAAGATAGGTAGTCTGTTCCAGAGTATGGGAAGTCTCTGGGATGGGAATCTATCCCTCCAGCATGTTCTGTTTATTGTGGTGACAAGGTTTAGGTCCTTAGAGCATGTAGCTCGGAGGGATTGGGATTTCTTTAAGTGAAGCATGTCCAACAGCTCTGGGTTTGACATAGCTTTGTATGTTAGGCAGAGATCGCCTCTGAGTAGGCAATGTGCGATGGAGTAAAGCTGGAGTTTTTTTTAGACGGTCTGCATAGGGTATCTGTTTGAGGCTGGTAATCCTCTTTGTGAGGTATTTCTGCGGCCTTTCCAGTTGTTGTAGATGTCTTGTGAGGTACATACCAAAACAGGCATTGTACTCTATAATGGGTCTAATGAGTGATGAGTAGAGGGGAACAATGACCTCTTTTTTCCTGGATGAGAAACCTTTTGTGATGAGTGTGCCATGCAGAAGGATTTCCTGACTACTGTGGCGATGTGATTATCAAAAGAGAGACTACTGTCCATCTGTGTCCCAAGGTCTCTTATCATACTTTCGGTGTTAAGTAGACTACCGCCTATGTAGTAGTTCGTGGGTACAGAGTTTTTACCAAAAGGGATGACAATGCACTTTTTGGCATTGAGCTTGAGGCCATGGCTTTGACACCAGGCATCTGTCGCAGTGAGGCCCTTTTGTAGGATGTCCACATCGTTAGGAGTTTTGATCATACCTCCTAGTTTACAGTCATCTGCGAACTTTGTTAGTCAAAGACCTTCTGTGTTAGCCTGTACTTCAGAGAAGTAGATACTAAACTGGAGAGGACCCAGGACTGAACCCTGTGGTACTCCTCTTGTCACTGGTCTGAAGTCAGATTTGGAGCATATGCTACACACTCCACAACCAGGCTCATAATAGTAAAATATCCCATTTAACCTTTTAATAAACACATTCTCCATAATGTTATTCCACTTTTTTAAAATCAGAAAAAGCAAAGCATATGCTGTATAAGTAATTGCCTCCTGCTTGGGCAGTCCAGGCATAAAAGTGGGTATATTATTGATATACTGCATTTATCTGCTTCTTTAATTTCAGCCAGCCTTCCTACTTAAATCATAAAAGTAAAACAACAATGTGTTTAAGTACTATGTGTTACAACCTTACATCATACCTCTCAAGTGTACCTTATTATGAGGAACGTACCTCATTTGGGGTCTTAAAAAGTTCATGTTCCTCGAAGTTCCTTGAAGTTCCGGATTGAAAGACTGTCACACATTTAGTGTTAGGAATTTTTTTAAGTGAAATCCATGGTAAATAGAAATGAATCATATTAATTCATTAAAAGATTGTCTTTATAAGTAAAACCAGCATATTTTAACCATCCTATGGCCTTCCTAGTTGAAGTTGTTAGTAAGCCATTAATTAGTATGTGTTCCACATTTTGCCCATTTGTTCCATGTTATGAGGGCTAGTGTTCCTTATTTTGGAGATGAAAAGTTGAGAGCTACGCCTTGCATATGTGTTAAAGCTCTCCAGAAGAATTGACCAACTTCTTAATAAAAAAGTGTAAGATCATAATTGTGAATATGTAGTAAAATATCCATCTAGTAACATCTTCCAATAACCTGCTTAATGAAATACATTTTATGTTGAAAAGAGCCCATCATCATTCCTGATGCCATACAAATCAAACTGTAAAGCTTGTGTTAGTGAACTAATCCAAATACTAATTAAACGCTACAGACCACAAAAAAACAAGTACGTACTGAGAAGTGTAATGAGACGCAGTTAAACTGTTTTAAACATTGCCATCTCTCTTACTATAATCGTAAAACAAGCGATGCAAAATGGTATACGAAGAATGACCTACATAAATAATGAAGGATGCATGCCTGCAAATGTACTAAGACTCCTTGATTGTTAAGTTTGTGGTTCAGGCTTAGTAGTTTACCTTTTTCTTATATTTTGGGTCAAACCCATTTTAGATTTGATTCAGACTGTAAATAATTTAGTTGCATTTCAGTCATTCCTATTCTCTCCTTGGAAGAGCAATCTTTTGAGTCAAGCTTCTGCATGAGTCAAGCTTTTTTCCCTAAAAATTGGTGGAATCATGATAAAAATTCAGTTAGTGTATGGTCTTCATTCTTTAAAATTCAACTATTATCTTGAACAGATTCAAAAATAATTGTGATACTGAAAGATTCCCCAATTTGTGGTTAAATATTAGCAACATTTGCAATGCAGTTTTTCATGTCTGAGTAGTATTATTCAGTTTCATACTACAAATGGTATGTTACTGCAGAGAATTAAGGTTATAAGCTGCTAATGAGCTACTTCCTGTGGTACAGGGTTTGAGTCTCTCAACCTTCATTTATCTACTGTGTGTCCTTGAGCATGTCACTTAACCATCTAGTGTTCTAGGGGAATTGGGAGTTTGGGCTGGGCTGCTTAATGGTCACCTGGACTTAATGCTTAGTAGCTACCTATGGACTTACATTCCTCTTTTTTTTTACTTATCTGATTCTTATATTTACCATGTTATAGGTTTCCACCCTTCCATACAAAGTCTAACACCACATATTTGGCTGGTGATTGAACCACAAGCAGAATTCCTTGCTTCAGGTCAGGGCCGTCTGTGCAGTACAGGATTCTATGGCTCGATACTTTGTTGTGTGATATTGAAATTAACATTGTCATTGCTCCAGTGTTTGTATCGCTGTTGCACTGAATTTATTGTAATGAGTTAATTATATGCAGTACCACAATTGTCTTGATTTTATCTTGTGCATGTTTTGAGCAATGCTTTTTAAGGTAAATGGGTAAATTAGTGCTTTCTGCTTCCAATATTTATAAAAAAATGGTTCTCTAGTTTATTTTTACTGGAAGTGCAGTTATTTTATACACACACACACACACACACACACACACACACACACACACACACACACACACACGTGTGTGTATTTATTTATTTAGCCATTTTGTTAACTCGGTAAAAGACCTGATCAAAGGATTATTTTCAGCCTTAACAGCATTGATTACAGTATTGTTAATAAATATGCCATTGACAACATACAGTAACAGTGTATAACAGAAGGAAGTTGTTGTGTCTTTCGGCTTTTCCCGGTTAGGGGTCGCCACAGCGGAACTCTGGTCCGCTAATGATTGGCAGTAGATTTTTACTTACCGAGTTGCCGGCTCTGAAGCACAACCTTCAATGAAGGTACGCCCATTCACGCATGTCTCCACACAGAAGATGCTCTAGCTGAGAATCGAACAGGACAACGTCTTACTGTGAGGCAACAATGCTAACGCAGCACCACCACCGTATAACAGAAGGAAGTACTGGCAGATAACACTTAACCAATTCAAACTTAGAAATTATCAACACAAAAACAGCAACACTTGTATACAAAAATTAGGAACACTTGTATACATAAGCAGTGATAAGGTTCTAAATGCATGAATATGCATTTAGAATTAAATACAAGCAGAGTTAAGGTACAAGCTTTTACACTGTAGGTGTTTAGTGATACCTATGTTTGATATACAGTAGACGTGCAGCTACTCGTTCATGGCATTGTGCTACTAAAATTATTAGTCTTTCATGTAGTTATGGATCAATAGCTTGAGCATGAGCCTGACTGATCTTTTAGATGATATCTAACTTAAGAGTGATTCCTACAAAAAGAACATTTTATATGACAGTAGTAGTTATGTATGTATGTAGCATTTGCAGTTTACCTAAGGATGTAGTAAGGTAAGAATTTGAGAAGAGAAAAGAAAAACTCTCTCTCTCTCTCTCTCTCTATATATATATATATATATATATATATATATATATATATATATATATATATATATATATATATATATATATATATATATATATATGGGTCTACTGTAAATGGTCGAATTCCCACAATCTCGAACTTCATATGGCCGACCCCATATGATTAAGTTTGTTTAAGCTCGAGCAGACTGCATGGCGATCTGCATACAGCACGTAGTGGGAATATTTCCCATTACTGCACTGTAGTGTGATCTCGGAGTTGGTATATTTAAGTAGGGGGGGTTGGTGGATGCAGGGTGGCTTGCTCCCCTGAAAAATACTTATTTTATCAGTATTTCTTTTGTTTTTTGCTGGTACGGAAAACCGGCTTTCGCGATAATGCACTTATGCGGTAGTGCAGTTTCGCTCTTATGGGTGTCGATGTTGCTTGTTCAAAATTTTGGGATTTTGAGCAAGCGACATAGACCTCTATATATATATATATATATATATATATATATATATATATATATATATATATATATAATTAATGAAAGGTAGTAGCATAAGACTTTGTGCTTAATGACCACCAAATTAGAAGAGCAAAACATTAGCAGCAAAGGATGAGGACCACAGGTGCAAAATCCAGTAAAATACAGTTTATTGGTAAGTGCTTTTGTCAGGTTTAAAATCACCAAACTTTTCAAGCACCATTTTACAAACGTGCCCAAATATTTATACCAGTTTCATAACTACCGGCAGCCAATGACATCAATTAAACACCCCCACATGATTCATTTTAAAATTCAGCAACCTACAAGTTTAAAAATACATGTTCCTTAAAGAGACATTCCCAGCACTATTAATGTTGCATTACATCCACCTACCATTTGAATTTATACATTACACCACATTTCTAGTGATAAAGAATGAAATTATATCTATCACAGGCTTTTTAATTTAAGCAAACTAGAAATGGACACCATATCATTTAATCATTTAATCCTGGTGGAAAACTAGCATTCAGATAAATCTGTCATTATACATATTTCTCTTATAAATATAGCTTTTATGGTCCCCCATGAGCTTCACTTTGTATCTGCTGTAATACCGCAAATTTAAAAGTGTGTTAGGGAAATACCTTTAAGTGTCTATATAAGGCATTAGTTTTGCTATGTTGTGCTATTTCATAAAAATATTCATAAATTCTTTGTGACAATTTACGTTGTGTTTTGCCCACATAGTAGCCATCACATTGTGAGCATAGGGCAATATAAACCACTACCCGAGAAGAGCAGTTATATTTGCCCTTTATTTTTATGGTCTTGTCCACTACCTTAATGCTGGACCCAATAAAAATATGTTGGCATTGATGGCACTTACCACATGGTGCCATCTGACAAGTCAGTGTCCTGGTATCAATACATTTCCTTTCCAAAATATTTTTTATATTATTACCCCTTCGGTGTACTACCTTAGGGGTTAGTCCAAAGGTGTCCAGCATATCTGAGTCCCCTTTTATAATACTCCAATTTTTGTTTAAAATATCAGTTACCATATAACTGTCCACAGAATGTAGTAACAAAAGGACAAAAAGAAGTATCATTAGTAAAAGTTAAACTCCTTTCTTTGCCATGACTAGATTCATATATTGCTAGACTACCACTGGTCATAAACTCATGTGATGATTCTCCCTGTGTCCCAGGTTGAATGGGGGAGGGGTGATATTAAACTTGACCCTTGTATTAGGGGTACATAAAATCCACTATTTTGCTTCCTTATAACTTCATCCCTTATACTATGAATCAAAGGTAAGGGGGGGGGGGTGATGTTGAACTTGACTCTTGTATTAGAGGTACATAAAATCCAGTATTTTGCTTCCTTATAACTTCATCCCCTATACTACAAATCAAAGGTAAGGGATACCCCCTATCCAGAAGCAATAGCCCCATTACACCACATTCACTCAAAAAATCATTAAATTCAGAAACCATTTGGGCTGCTCTGCAAGTTGCCCCTTAATGATTCCATGTTTAACATGTGGTGGGTAACTACTAGTGCAGTGTAAATAACAGTTAGAAAATGTGGGCTTTCTATATATTTTAGATATAACAGTCACTGAATATAATTATATGACCGTTGAATTTTCTAAGCTCCCAGTGATTTTCAGTATACCAAAGATCCATAAGAATCTCAATAATCCCCCCGTGCCCAATTGTTAAATTTAAAATATATAGAAAGCCCACATTTTCTAACTGTTATCTACACTACCCTAGTAGTCATCCAGCACATGTTAAACATGGAATCATTAAGGGGCAACTTGTAAGAGCAGCCTGAATGGTTTCTGAATTTAATGATTTTTTGAGTAAATGTGATGTAATGGGGCAGATGTTTTTGGATAGGGGGTATCCCTTACCTTTGATTTGTAGTATAAGGGATGAAGTTATAAGGAAGTGAAATACTGGATTTTATGTACCTCTAATACAAGGGTCAAGTTCAACATCACCCCCCATTCAGCATTAAGGTAGTGGACAAGACCATAAAAATAAAGGGCAAATATAGCTGCTCTTCTCAGGCAGTGGTTTATATTGCCCTATGCACGCAATGTTATGGATACTATGTGGGCAAAACACAATGTAAATTGTCAAAAAGAATTTATGAGCATTTTTATGAAATAGAACAACATAAGGAAACTAATGCCTTATATAGACACTTCAAGGTATTTCCCCAACACACTTTTAAATTTGTGGTATTACAGCAGATACAAAGTGAAGCTTGTGGGGGACCATGGAAGCTATATTTAGAAGAGAAAGAAGTATGGTGGCAGATTTATCTGAATGCTAGCTGTCTACCAGGATTAAATGACATGGTGTCGGTTTCTAGTTTGCTTAAATTAAAGCCTATGATAGAATTCCATTCTTTATCACTAGAAATGCGGTATAATGTATACATTCAAATGGAAGATGAATGTAGTGCAACATTAATAGTGCTGGGAATGTCTCTTTAAGGAACATGTATTTTTAAACTTGTAGGTTCCTGAATTTTTAAATGAATCATGTGGGGGTGTTTATTTGATGTCTTTGGCTGCTGGTAGTTATGACACTGGTATAAATGTTTGGGCATGTTTGTAAAATGGTGTCTGTAGACGTTTGGTGATTTTTAACTTGACAAAACACTTACCAATAAATGGTATTTTACTGGATTTTGCACCTGTGGGTCTCATCCTTTGCTGCTAATTTTTTGCTCTTCTGGTTGGTGAAATTTTGCAAAACCAAATTAACCATTGTCTTTTTGAAAGCTAAACCTGAACTTGTTACTTACAAATTTGCAGATGGTTGGCAGTTTTGCTGGTAGAATATTTAAGGTGCCATAGACATATGTTACAGTAGGCCTTGTTGAGTGTTACTACTATGCAAGGGGTCTGTGAAGAGCTGGGCTCTCATGATTTATAAGTTCGTTATCAGAGCTCATGATGAAAGGTAGTTTTTAATAGCGAAGTAACTTCACTTAGTAGGTTATAGGTTACATGCTGAGGAGGAAAAGGAGTCCTTGTTTCCATTGGAAGCCACTTGTTTTTCTGAATGGTGTCACAGTGATATTCTTTGCTATGTATGAAGTAAATGAGTTGGAGACATTTACATTCAGTGACAACAGTAGCCTTGAGGAAGGATGTATTCTAATCGTAGGAAAAAAATGTGGGTAATAGATTTATGTGCTTTAGTTGTTAGGAGGTGAATGTAGGATAACTTTGGTTATGTTATTACTTTGCCAATCTGGTCTTCTGAGTATCTGTTGAATTTAGTCTTGAATTAGGTAATACCACTTGGTGATACTAGTATTTGTTTGGAGATTTGAGTGCCATATGGAATAATTATACTAAGACCTTCGATGTTAGCATTTGTTGTGCATCAAACAACACTGCTAAGCACGTTTGGATAATTATGAGTAGTTTCATTTGTGTAAGCTAGTTCTATATATTGAAAAGCTCTTTTTGCAATTGCTCATTTATGATACTGTAAAATGTGTCAGTCTTAGTAATCCCAAATTGTCTGCATAAAGTATGCAGTTTATGACTGGTACATTGAAGGTCAGATTATTAATGCATAAAGAGAAAATCAGAGAGTCTAGTATAGTGCATTCAGGTACTCCTCTGGTATTGTATCTAGTTTCTGAAAATGAGTTCTTAGCATAGATCATGAAAGTCCTTTTAATGATAAAATTGTTAAACCACCGTATCACCTCATGTGCGATACCAGGTTTGCTCAGCTGAAGTTGTATAAAGTTGTGATTGTATCAAAGGGGCACTTTAGTTCAAAAAAGATGATACCACCTGCCTGGTGGTGTAAAGGGATAAAGACCTGACTGCAAACCAGGTGACCCAGGCTTAATTAGACACATAGGCAACTGATGGTGCTGAAAGAGAAGATGAGTAGTATCCATCCTGGGGTAAGGTAGAGAGGTGGCTTCTATCCTGTTATGCCTGCTGTTCCAGTGCTGAGGGAAGGAGGTGTCAGGCATGGAAAGGAGGAGGTGGGGTAAGGTAGGGTGTACTATGGCCGCCAAATTCAGTGACAGTAACTCCAAGCTTACATGTAAAGGAGCATACATACACAAACATGAGGAGAGCATTTGTAGTACCTCCATGGATGTAGGTGGGCACATCATTACCAGTGCATGGGTTAGGGCCCTAGCACAAAAAAATGTTATCATTGCTAGGATGCCAGTGAGATCACAAATATGCCTGATGTCTGCCTGGATAATGGCTGCCCATACAGGGGCCATCCCTGCCAGTTCTGATATTGATCCTTACCATCAAGGAAGGAATGGTTCTGTGTACCACTGGGAAAAGCAGGCAGAGGAGAGAAAATAGCACCAGTTACAGGGCTGTTTTCTACAGTCATACCTTTTTGATTTGTTAGCCATTACAATGCATTTATGGTATTGTAGTTACAGTGAAAGTATTGCTGTTTATCTGTTAGTATGTAATTTTTATTTTTAGATTTTCAGCACTTGTTCATATATCAGTTTTTCTAGTAATTTAGCTAATAAAGAACGAATTACCATTGGATTGAAGTTATTTACTATTTTGAGAGATTTTATTTTCAGATATGGCAGAATCATTATAGGTTTGAAGCTTGGTAGTATGATGTTTCATGTGATGTAAAGATTACAGATGTGTTTTAGTAGGGGGGTGCTTACTATATTAAAAGCTAAATACATTAGCTTGCAGTGAAAGGTATGGAAGTCAGGACTGTAATGGCAGTCTGTTTCAGAAATTTTGCTGTACCTGAATTTTTTTATATAAATTTAAAATAGAAGGGTGGGTTTTACAGGAAGGTGTATAAACATGTCATTGGATTTGGTCCTGTGATGGAAAAGTTTTTATTGATGGTGGAAGAGGAAATGCAATATTATTCTTTAGCTTAACTCATTCACTCCAGAGCAGCTCAGAAAGAGCTGCCTGCTTAATTCCACTATAGGAACAACAGTGCAGCCTGAGTTCATTTTCAGAAAATCCATTTGTAAAACCATACAGAAAACAAATGTTCATAACTCTTTAACTGTAAAAGCTAGACTAAAAATGTAAACGCAAAAGTTGTTCAGCAGACACTGACCTTTCCAACAGTGCAAATGTTGATAGTGCTTATCAAAGTCATTATTAAATGTTTGGCAAGGAATGTTGATATTGTGCGCATCTTTTTACCTTTTTGGAAAAGCAAAGCACAATATCTTGGTCAATGTACCATGCAGACCCATACAATTTGGATTTAATTTGTTAGTATGGATGTCAACTTTAAAATGATACCTAAACCATTACTGTGTGATGCTCCTTTCTTCGGATATTCACAGAAATATGATTAATATATTATTTTTCATAATTGATAAATAAACAAAGCATAATATCTCATCACCTGTAACAGACAAAGCCTACCTATCAGTGTAGAGGTTGTGCATCTCAATGTCAGCTTCAAAATGATGCATCATTTGTGTAATCACCATGCTCTCTTGCAAAGATATGGGCATAATAATGAGAAGTATTGTAATTGTATAATTTTCATAATTGTACAAGACTAAACTGTGATATCTGTACATGTGTACAGTGCACACACAGTTCTTTTACCATGTTGTAAGGAGTAACGCTGTCTTCAAACTAAAGCATTACTTGGCACACTGACATGCTCCCTTGCAAAGTTATTTACCAAAATATGAAAAAAAATTATAATTTCCATAACCTAAGTCCGAAACAAACTTTGATATCTGCACATGTGTACAACATACAGGCACAATTCTTTTACCACATTGGAACCAGCAATACTGTCTTCAAAATGAGATATTACTTGGCACATTCAGATGCTCCCTTGCAAAGTTATTTACCAAAATATGAAAAATAAAATAATAATTTCCATAACCTAAGTCTGAAACAAACTTTGATATCTGCATACGAGTACAACATACAGGCATCATTCTTTTACCATGTTAGAACTATCAATACTGTCTTAAAAATGAGATATTACTTGGCACATTCAGATGCTCCCTTGCAAAGTTATTTACCAAAATATGAAAAAAAATCATAATTTCCATAACCTACATCCGAAATAAACTTTAATATCTTCACATGTGTATGACATACAGGCACAATTATTCTACCATGTTGGAACTATCAATACTGTCTTCAAAACGAGGTATTACTTGGCACACTGACATGCTCCCTTGCAAAGTTATTTACCAAAATATCATAATTTCCATAACCTGAGTCCTAACAAAACTGATATATGTACATATGTATAGAATTCAGAAGCAGTTGTTTTACCATGTAGACACATATAATTGTAAATATACGCATTCTTGGTGTAGCCAACATACTGCTGAATGGGTACATGTAAAGAGAAAAAGCAAGGTAAGGACCGCCACTCCACTAATGAACCCAGGACAGGCATAGGACTTCAGTGGCAGGCAAGGCCATCTGATCTGTCTGATAGCTGTGCTGTCTACCCACTCAGACAGCTGATACCACTGCAGTCTCACGACCTCCTTCAGTGTCAGCAGTCTGCCTTACCTATGTCTTTTCTCTTTACATGTGTCCACTCAGCAATGGACCCAAGGGATCAAGTTCTGTATTACTAGGCCCTTCCTGTCATCTAAACTCTACACATGCCTGATAAAAGCAGAACAAAAAAAACAAGAATTGCAGGATGGTTACTGACATATTAGATTGTACGTGCTAGCACTCTCCTGAAACAGTTGTTCTTTCTCAGTATCTTCACCAGCTCCTTACCACAGTTATTTGCCAAACTCTGAAAAATATATTTTACACAGCACATTTCATAATAGAGGTTTACTTACCATAGTGGTCCCTATTTGGTCATGGATGTTTTCCATTCTTCTCACAAGCTGCATATTACCAATCCTGCATAGCTCTCCTCATGCCATTGTGGAGGTCAGTCAAGAACAACTCAATGCCCTCCTCAGTTAGGTGAATGCCATCCCTTCTGAATAGGTGAACATCTTCCACTGTAATGCTGTCATGGCAGATTGTAGATCCACCGACCCTCTCCATCAAGCCATGCATGAAGCCATTCTGTAAACATCTAGCCTTGTGAGCTGCCCGTTGACTGCTGTCTTCCATATCTGTCGAGGAATTATATCAGACCACACAAAATGACAACGTGGCCACTATGACGGCAGGTGTTCAAAAATTGCTGTGATTTGAAACCGTAGCCTTCCAAGTGGTTGACTGATGACATCATTCCCTCCAATGTGCAGCACAAGAATGTCAGGCTCAGGGTAGATGGAACACTTCTCTTCCAACAAATGCAGTACTCCGCTCCAATGCATACCTCTTCTTGCAATCCAGTATACCTTCACACTGGATGTGGGGAAGCTCAAGTTGTACAGGTTTTCAGCTTCGGAGGCATGGCTGACAGCCCAGTGAATGTAGGAATGGCCACATACCCACATGCTCACTTGTCATTTTCCTGCTCGTGCAGCCATGTCAGTGTCAGAAAGTGGACATCCTGCACAGAAAAGAAAATGCAAATAGATTGCTACTGATGTTTGACAGATGTATTGGAAGACTACATGTATATGTGTATCATATGCATTACCTGGTTAGACCATCCAAATCTTCACTCCTATCCACAGGGGCAGTATTCTTTTCATTAGGAAAAAAGATCATAATTCTCATAACCATGGTCCCAAACAAACTGTGAACCTATGAACCTATGAACTGATATCTGGACATGTGTACGGCATACAGATACAGTTCTTTTTATATCTTGCAAGTAGTAATACTGTCTTCAAAATGAGCTACTATTTAGCATGCTGACATGTTCCCTGACAGTTATTCATCAAATATAAAACAATATCATAATTCTCATAACCAATTTCCTAAACAAAATGTGATATAGGAACACCAGACAGACAAAGTTCTTTTTCCATCTTGTAAGTACTAAAACTGTCTTCAAGATGCCAAGTTCCAGAATTTTAGAACTAAATATGAAAAATATCTGTAGCACTCATAAACAAATAGAGTGTCCCACACTGAAGGTAATGCTACTCAATGCTAGAAGTCTAAACCTTAAAATGCACTCTCTCGAGGCACTCCTAAAAATGGAAAACATCGATATCTGTGCAGTAACTGAGACCTGGTTCAATGCTCCAAAGAGCACCCCTGCAATACAAGGCTACAACTCTTACCACACTTTTCGGCTACCAAACCAGGATCGAAACACTAAAGGTGGAGGAGTGTCAATATTCACCAAGGATATTCACACCACCAGGTTAGTTGCCCAACACAATGCATCTGAAATTCTCCAGGTGCAACCAACACTAGGTAAAACTGCAATTCAAATTGTAGCTTGCTACACATCCCCCACCATGCCCCAAGATTCTCACTACACCTTTCTAAACATACTGGAAAATATTAATATACAACCAAACACCCTAATACCCTAATACTGGGTGATTTCAACTACCCTGCCATTAACTGGGAAAACTACTTGTGTACCAACATCTTTGCCCAACAGTTCTTTGAATTCATAAATTCCAATGCCCTGGATCAAGTAATCCATAGTCCCACCAGGGGCACCAATATCCTAGACCTGGTCATTACCAACATGAGAAATCGATGCTCCACACCTATGGTCACCCCCTCGTTGGTCAGGTCAGACCTTAAGCTAATCACCCTTAACATCCACATCCCACTCCCACCCCCAGTAAGGAAACCTCCATAAAAAACTTCTCCAAGGCCAGATTCATGCTACTCAACTCAGAAGTTACAAACTTCATGACACCCATGCAGACGGGAACTGAAAGTTTTACTGCTGAGTCCTACACTAAGGCACTGTACGAGCACATCCACTTATGCATGAGTCATGCCGTCCCAAATAGAACCAAGATGCTCTCCTCCAAAAAAAGGAAGCCAATCTGGTGGTCCCCTGCCATAAATAAACTTTACAACAAAAGGAAAAAAAACTGTTGCGGAAAAGAGGAAAATCCCAGGATGCAAAAAACTCCCTTACCAGCCTCAGTAAGAAGCTGAGATCCCTCATAAAATCTTACAAAGCTAGTTACGAAAATAAAATTGCCAAAGATTCCAAAAACAACCACAAAGCATTCTATAACTATGTCAAGAATCTAAATGGCAATGCTCAGATCTGCTCTGAGCTACAACAGAATGGCATTAAATATACTGATCCCAAGGATATTGCCAGTTTCCTGGCAGATCGATTCAGTGCCAACTTCACCCCCCTCTCACCCCCTAAATGGCCCATCTTAATACTTAAAGATTGCCAAATTCCAGTAATAATGGCCACACAGGTAAAAAACGCACTCTCCAAAGCTAAGAATACAGCATCCATGGGACCAGATGACATCCCAGGCTGTGTACTACATGAACTACAAAATGAACTGGCACCTCACCTAAGTGTCATGTTTAATCATACCCTCACCTCAGGCTTCATGCCCACTGAGTGGCACACAGCTACAGTTATCCCACTCCACAAGGGGGGATCCACCTTGGATCCTGGGAACTACTGCCCCATCAGTCTGACGAGCCTGATCTGCAAGGCCATGGAACGTATTATCATGGAACTTATAAACAAAGACATTGGCAACCTTAAAACACTGGACCCCACCCAGTTTGAGTTTGTGAAGGGCCGATCTTGTCTCCTGAACCTTACTGACTTCTTTGAATCAATCTCCAGAGCTGTGGATGAGGGTAAGGCGGTCCACACAGCCTATCTGGACCTCACCAAGGCCTTTGACACCATCCCCCACTCTGGAATCATAGATAAACTTACTAAGCTGGGCATTAATCCCTATGTCACTCGATGGGTTGCCAACTGGCTTACTGACAGAACCCACACTGTAAAAGTAGCTGACTCCAAATCCAGCTCCAGACAAGTGACAAGTGGAGTACCTCAGGGTTCAGTCCTGGGACCTCTCTTATTTGGCATCTACTTCTCTAAAGTACAGGCCAGCACTAAGGGACTCTGGCTAACAAAGTTCGCAGATGACTGCAAACTGGGAGCCATTATTGAATCCTCAAATGATGTGGATGCTCGACAAAAGGGCCTTACAGAAACAGATGCTTGGTGCCAGATCCATGAGGTCAAGCTCAATGCCAAGAAATGTATAGTTATCCCCTTTGGGAAAAAACATGTACCCATGAATTATCACATAGGTGGCAGCACACTAAACACCGAAAGTGTGATAAGAGACTTAGGGACACAGGTGGACAGAGGTCTCACCTTCAATAACCACATCGCCACAACAGTCAGGAAATCCTTCTATGTGGCACACCTCATCACTAAGTTTTTTTCATCCAGAAAAAAGGAGGTCATTGTCCCTCTGTACTCATCTCTCATTAGACCCATTATAAAATATAATGTCCCATTTGATATGTACCTCTCAAGACATCTGCAACAACTGGAAAGGCCGCAGAAATACCTCACTAAAAGAATCACAGGCCTAAAGCAGATGCCCTATGATGACCACCTTAAAAAACTCCAGCTATACTATGTCGCATATCGTCTACTCTGAGGCAATCTCTGCTTAACATACAAGGCCATGTCAAACCCAGAGCTGTTGGACATGCTACACTTAAAGAAATCCCAATCCCTCAGAGCCACACACTCCAGGGATCTAAATCTTGTCATCACAATAAACAAAATATGCTGGAGGAATAGGTTCCTGACCCACAGACTCCCCAGACTCTGGAATAGACTGCCCATACATGTCAAGCAGAGCACCTCTCTGGCCCTCTTCAAAAGGAAGCTTGATGATTGGATGGGAGAAAGGAAATTCACCCTGGGGATCACGTCAGTTGCCCTGCTAGACAGGAGTCCAGGGAAGTAAATAGTGTGGGAAGAAATAGCCAGGGAATTGTTATGGCTAGGCTTGTATAGGCCCTAGGGCTGATAGCCTAGTGCCAACCTATGAACCTAGTAACCTATGAACCCGTCCTTGCAATGTGATAATGACTTTTAGTAATGTGAATAACAGTGATAGCTGCCAATGATTTTATTTGACAAGTGCTAATGACTCAGTGTTGTACTGTAACTGCACAAATAAGGTGATAATCACTTGCATGTCTTGACTGCAAAACTCTGCATGCTCTAACAATAGGTGATAATTGTTCCACATAACCTTTTGAGGAAACATCCATTACTATCATGGTGCAACCATTCTGTAAGACTGAGTCATTACCATCTGTTAGGAAAAGCCAGCTACAAACAGTATTGTGTTTGACACTTACACAACCATGCCAACTATTTATGCAAAGAACTTAGACAAGCATGCCAACTATTTATGCAAACGCACTCAGGTTAACTATAAAAAAACGGTTAACTATAACACAAATAAATAATCATAGAAATGGTCTGTCTGGCCAATATCTTGTGTCGGTAAGGTATGCCAAACTCCTATAATATATGTGGACAAGTATTATTTTATAGATTTTCTTCCTTTGCCTGCAATGAAAAATTGCCCCTGTCCAGCTGTGTACGCAGAAGCACCAAATGACACAGTAAGCTATGTTGCCCGGTGGTCACTTCAGCAATCTGACAAAGTATGCACTTCCCTGAGGCACAATGAAGCAGTAATATTGTCCTAAATATATGGTTGAGCAATGTTAAATCTCAACAACATAAAATACCTCAGTAAGTCTTTCATATAAACTGATATTTTTAAAAAGAGTTCAGTTAACTGAATACATTCTGATAGAATTGTAAACAAAAAAAAATATTTGCTGAGACAGTATGCAGAAAAAATAGTGGCACATTGGTAAAACACACACTTTGGTATCAAAGGCTTTGTCATGGCAAGTAGCAGGATTAAAGAAAAATTACATTTGATATCCCTAACTCATGACTGGCAGATGCAATAATTATTATACAACAAAACTGAATTACTCCCTCACTAGAATATACTTTTAAATCAAGAATCAATAATAAAAAGAAGTCAAGTCCTAGAATAAAACAAAACAATGAGAAATATGAATCTATCTATATAGACAGATAACTAGATGTGTATATACACACATACACACACACACACACATATATATATATATATATATATATATATATATATATATATATATATATAGATATATATATACACACACACACACACACACACACACACACACACACACACACACACACACACACACACACACACACACAGACACACTTGTTCCCTCCTTGCTGTCATTTATTCCTGGGTTAAATCAAATCACAAATTGTTCACAGTCCCTAAAAGACTGAAGCCATAAGCATAATAACCACAATCTAATACATGCCTCTCAACCTCTTAGTACAAGAAATCCGGACAAAGCATAAAATAATGGTGGGACAAAGGAATTAAATTAGAGACAGATTAATGTTCTGCTGAGCTATGGAAGATTGCTTGTAGTCGAGTGAAATACTGGTAACTGTGAAATATTCCTAGCTTGTTCATATTAACCTCAATGGTAACCTTACTGCAGACTTCCCATACAAGTCAAACAGAGCAACCCGGTAACCCTATTCAAGCGCAACCTTTATGAGTAGATGGGAACCCACAACTTTGTTCCAGTGCTTCCACCTGTGTCTATCATTGACAAGGATGACAGGTGCTGACTTTACCAGTGGCTGCAGTAAGTGACTCTGCATCATGACAGTTGGGCTCCAAAAACAATGGTGGGCTGGGAAATATCAAAACAGCAATGTTCTGAAACAGAAAGTGCACTATGTATTTAACTTTTTTCTGGATGTTCTGGATCTGACATAACAATACATCAACCATTACACATCTATTTTACTACCTCCATGCACAAAAATGTCATTATACTGCAATGAACTGCACAAGACCAATGATAGGAAGACAGACAATGAAAATACCTAAAGCACCATATCTTGAACAAAGCACTCAGACATATAAGGATCACACACACACTGCAAACTGAAGCTGCTGTAGTACTGAAAGTGCCACTATTAAAACTCAGAAAGTAAATGTATAGCTGGATGGATGCTTTATTGACTGGCTACAGTGACACAGCTAGAAATGATGGAGGGAGCATTGGCACATTCAACATGCGGCTATACAGCTAACTCATGTTAATATTTAATAAGACCATGCAGCTGTTATAGTCTAACAGTGGGACTTGATGGAGGCCCATTGAATTTGTATAATTCCTATTGGGAGGCTAGCATGAATATTTGTTACACAAAACTATAAGCAGATTGATTTTTTTACTTCTTTAGTCTAACTAGAAGCAGGGCCAAAGTGATACCTTGCAAAGGTGATTCATTAGGAAAGAAGCATAGCACAAGTGGAACTAACAGATGGGGGTTAACACTGATATTGCAAAAAATGCAAACTCCTTTTCATAATAGTGAAATAAGTGACTCATTTAGATATACAGAATCAATGTTGTAGTTTTTTTTGTTTCAATGTCAGTACATAATGTAATATTGATAGTGTGAATGCACTTCTATAAAATATCTTTACAGCACTTCTTATGATGGTATAGCAAAACTCTAATAATGTTAACTCGTGTTGCTGCATGTCTAGGGTCATTATGGTGTTGTCTGTTATGGCATATGCATAGGACACATCATTGTGTTTACATGTAGTAGGTAGATCACAAAGAGCTGCACCAATTCACAAAGCCATGTTGCATGGTAGGGTTTGCCACTACAACATACTCAACTGACAATGAAATACTAAGCAGCTAAACTACCAAAACTCAAGCAGAAATATACAAAAACAACAAAGCGCACAAGAATGTAATGCGAAAAACACCAAACACCACTACACCATTAAACAATGAATTTTGCTATCTTCCACCATGACATATTTAGCCATATCCATCAATAACATGTATGTCTCTCAGTTATGAAAATATGAACTTAAATATGAATAATAAGTGGTGACCCTTATATATATATATATATATATATATATATATATATATATATATATATATATATATATATATGCAACAACAACCGACTTAACTAAACTATAGAAGAAAATCTCAGATACAAATCAAAAACTTCTGTAACTCAAAACAAAAACGTGAAGAAACCACACCAAGCCGAAACTGTTGCTAAGCGCTTTTGTTCGTTTATTGTTACATCGAACTTCTTCAGAGCTTTTATATATATATATATATATATATATATATATATATATATATATATATATGTATGTATATATCTCAGACATATGTCGCCTCCCCCACTCAACCACATTACTTGATTCATAATAAAAACCAAAAATCAAAATAAAGCAAGTCAACCTACTTGACAAATACACAATAAACTTATACAAAAATGGAAAGCATTGCTATAATTCCATGAGTACCATGCAGCAATACATAGACCCCTATTATCATTTAAGACTCCACCTATTAAACATTACCTTGCCACGATCACATTATTCGTATCTAGTAATATAAAGTTTAACCCTGGACTAGAGCTTCCTATCCATACTGCCCATAGGATGCCTAACAACTAAATATAATACTACAAAGAACTAAAGGGTAAGGCTCACTACTATCAGTATTATACATTATTAATGGAAACTACCTAAGTCTGCCTAATCTATTCAGTTACTTGATTAGATGCATTCATTTTGCCTCATTAGTATTTTATTTTCTTTGCCTCCTTCATTATTGACATTCTTTGGTTTTATCATTATTGCTACTGTCTGTTTTTCTCACTTACCAGTAAAGATGTCTGCACGTATGGCTTGTGCAGGGCCAAACCAAACCAATTCCGTCCACAAGCAGCCAGCACCAAAAGGTAATCAACACAACATCACAAAGTAGTTAGAATACTTTATTGAATGAATAAGTCCAAGACCAGTTTCGGCAAACCTACCTTCCTCAGTGGGATATATAACAAATAATCCCATGCATTCATAACTTATTAAATTGTACATCCCTCCACTAGGAAGTCAGCTTCACATGTTGTCATTTCCTATACCATTGCTTAATATTCCTGAAAAATGAACAAATAATTGTCACCATTATATGTATTGTAAATCACAATTCATTCATTTTATAGGCGATCATTTAGCCCCAGTGAAAAGAGACCCCCCCCATTTTATAATCCAGTATTTCTCCTTTCTATTTAAAATAGAGTGCCAGCCCTGTTTGTTACTTCTATTGCCAAGCATCCTGTCTATAATCATAAAGTAGAACTGGGCAGTACTGTGAACTATACAATATCTATAGTAGCGCATTTGTCAACCCTTTATTGTGTATATCACTCCTATGTTCAGACATACGGAGACGCAAGGAATGTGATGTCTGCCCTACATAGAATGCCGAACAGGTGCATGTTGCTAGGTATGTAACCCAATCCATTCCACAATTACAAATAAAGCTGACTAGTATTTTTGCTAGTAAGTTCCTTGGACTTGAATATGTATTGGCATGAGGAACAGTGACCACAGGGAAAGGTACCCAACAATCTGTCCCCAGTAATAGTAATTTGATGGTGTACTGCACCCCCTGTGCTGGTATGTTTAAAATGAGAACAATGTGATCCCACTGTTTTTCCTTTCCTACAGGAAAACTAACAATTTGGACCAAGGGCATGATGTAATTCCTCATTTTCCAAAAGTATATTCCAAAGTTTGGAAATTACCTTCTGAATCAGATTGATATTACGACCATAGGTAGTAACAAATCTGATAGTATCAGATTCCATCCTCTGTGTTTTATCTTTATATTCTAATAAGTGTGTCCTGTCCAAGGCTGAGGCTCAATCACTGACAGCTATGATGTCCTGTTGTTTATAACCCCTGACTCTGAATCTGTTAATAAGATCCTGTTGTGATATAATATAATATTTTGCACTCATTTATGCTGATCTGTTCATGGCATATCTTTTTTTTTCAAAATAGGTTTATTGTTTTAACATACAAGAGAAATATCATAACAATTTTATACAAGTAATTAAAAATAGATATGATTATAACATTCAACAAAACAACTAAAGTGTTTACAAAGACATCCACTACAATCAGATCAATTAATTAAACTAAAATACCATGCTATTGAAATTAGAATTTTTTTAACAAATTTTGTAAATTATCCCATACAATATAATAAGATGTTTTTCTAGTTGTTCTTGACCTAATTGTGTTTATTTCCATATGGCACACTATATTCATAACATTTTTAAATTCATTGAACGAAGGAGGTGTATCTGAAATCCAATTTCTGGTTATTATTTTCCTAGCCACTGCTAGAATAGACCATAACAAGGGAAGCTTAACCTTTTTAACACTTTGAGGCATGGCATATCTTGAGGAACAGCTGATATATGACCCCACACATAATATTTATATCAATGAACTGGATATTTGGAGGAGATACTTGGATGATTGCTGGTTGGTGTGGTGAGCTAACAAACAATATCTATTGGAATTTGTTGAATATTTGAACGCTAACAAATGGGGTATAGAATTTACAATAAATTCAGATTATCAAATTAATTTTCTGGATTTTGCAATTACCAGAAATCCTGATAACACATTAAGAACTCAGATGTATCGCAAGTATCCCCGGTACAACAACCACCTGCTCTTTGCCACCAGCATGCATACAAGTCATACCATTCGTAATATCCCCAAGTCCCAATTCTTATGTATAAAAAGGATCTGTGACCATCACAGTCCTCCATTCAAGAGGCACAAAGCTAGTTTTAAGACTATAGTTAAATAATGACTACAGGGGCCCTGATAAGTCATATTTTAGACTTTTCAGGAGACATCCTGGGATATGATTGGGACCCATTGAGGCTCTTGTCTTTATTGATTAAAGCCAGTACATGGTCCGTGGTTATAGCTGGAAGGGCAATCTTTGAGTGTATTTTTGATGGATGGTTGAGGTGAGGGGGGGATAAAGCTGTAACTGAATTTGTCCACTACAAGGTTCACTATATCACCAGGCTCAGTGAATGTTGCACCAACAGCCAACAGTTCAGCACATTGCTATGTGCTGCACTTGATTTTTCTGACAAAGCTGAAGAAGGCCTTATGGTTGTCTTTGACCTGGGAGGCCATCTTAACCTCAAAACTGGCTTTGTTTGACCTTATTAGCCCTCTTAGTTGCCTATATAGTTTGAGGCAAGAGTTATCTTTATGGGAATTACCCTTCCTGATTTTTGCCATAATTTTTTTTCCTTTTGTTGTATATCTTGTTTAATTTGGTATGCCACCAGGGTGTTTTTTTCTGGGGCTAGTCCTGGGCTTATCTCTGATAGGTACAATAGCCTCTATACAGCCATTGTACAGAGTTTCTGAGAGCAATTCAGGATAGGCTGCTGTGTTATGGAGTTAAGGAGGGGCACTGATTTTGACTTTGAAGGTGAAAGCTTTATGATTGGACCTTACCAGGGAGGATGAGACATTCTCCCATATTTGTAAGTACAAGGTCAAGTATACTGGAGCATCTAGTGGGAGTATTCACTATTTAGTCAAGGGTGTTTGTATTTACAAAGTCCAGGAATCTCTGTGCCTATAGATTTGAGGCTGTGTAGGATTTCCAGTCTATAGAGGGGTAATTAAAGTCTGTCATGAGTATGGTGTTAGGTTGGATGGTGAGTGTCTCAAGTAGGTCCAAGTATGCATTGTGATCTTCTCAGGACATGAATGGTAACCTATAGCTGGCTAGGATACAGTACAGGATTTTGTCTATGGTCATCTACATGTGGAGGAACTCCAGCGCATCATCCTGTTTGACCACCCTAGAGGTGTGCTTGTTACTGATGCATATTTAGACACCTCCACCTTTAGCTCTTGTCTGGGCAGTTATTGGTTTAAAAGTGTGGAAGACACTGAGACCTTGCACTGCTGGGGTACTCTCTACTATTGTAAACCATGTCTCACTAACTGCACAGATGTCTGTATTATAAACTGTCCCACTCCCTTCAAGCTACACGCTCTAGGGACCTGAACCTTGTCACCACAATAAACAGGACATGCTGGGGGGATAGATTCCTGTCCCAAAGACTTCCCATACTCTGGAACAGGCTACCCGTCTATGTCAAGTAAAGTTCTTCATTAGCACTCTTCAAAAAAAATCTTGATGAGTGGATGGGAAATAAGAAATACACCCCATGGATCACTTCTGTGTCTCTGCTCAACAGTAGCACAGGAAAATAACTTTTTTGGCTGGCGTAAGCCAGGGAACCTTGTTGGCTAGGCTTACATAGGCCCTTGGGCCGATAGCCTAGTACCTACCTATGAACCTATGAACCTATGAGGGCTTGGAGGAATTAAGTTTTTTTTTTTTTAGGCTCCTAATATTGAGCATTAACACATTAAGGTTCAGTTGAGTTGAATATGCTATATCAGTAGGTTTTCAGTTTGGCATTGCCTAAAAAAAAGCACTATGGGAGTGGATAAAGTTTTAGCCAGTATATGAAAGCCTAGAGCCATGCACCTAGAGCCTTTCTCTGCAGGCCTCCGCTGAAAATTGGCTTTGTTCCAAGTCGGACTTTCCCAGTTAACAAATGTTAAATAAAAATAAAATAAATAAATAGAGGGGAAAGGTGCAAACCATCTTTGGCAAAGCAATGTGTTCTGTTAACCATGTCATCTCAAACTGACAAGTGTATTGGATCCCCTTAAAATAACACCAATAGGACAGCCACCTATTGAAACCTATCCCTTTTTGCTCATATTGTGGCATCATCCTCCGTGATGGTAATATGCTTCTCAGTGCTTGTATCATACCTGCCTGGGACACACAGTTTGAAAGCTCCATAATGTCTCTCTTCGTATAGTCCAGGGAGGTACATCTCAGATCATTTACACTTGCATGGACAATGATGAAATCATACTGGTATGTGTGCTATAATGGCCTGAGTGCTTGTGTGATTTGGCTTATTCTGGTTCCAGATAAACAACTAACAGTTTTCTTCTCCTTGTTCAGCCTGGTTGGAGGGACATCAGTGTATCATACAATGGAGTCCCCCATGACGTGTGTCCTGGGAAGTTGTGTTTGTTTGCCTTAGGGGCTTATTGTTTGGGGCTCCACTGAGAGTGACAGTGTGTATGGTGTTGGGTGGTAATTTTTCTGAGTGCATTTGGGCTTGCTGAAGCATAGCTTTGAAAACAGAGGTCTAGGCAATATTTGTTGTTTAGGAAGAGTGCTTTTCAGTGCCTCAACACACAGTAATCTAGGAGTATGTTGTGTGTTATGTGAAGTGGGTATTGTATTTGTGGTTTTGACAACCTGATGTGCAACAGTTTAGAGTTCACTGTTATTGTGTAAGTACACCTCTCGCATACTATGTCTGCTTCTTTAAGGATTAAGCGGTTGTCAGTAAACATGAGACAGTTTGCTACATTGTCTCAAAATGCCCATGTCCACCAAGCAGGCTACAGAGCAGGGGCGGCTCATCCTATCGGATTGCTGGACAGCAGCCCTCCCACCTAGAAAAAAACAAAAAAAAAATCTGTAAAACAAAAAAAACAAAAGAAAAAAAAATTCACGAGTCCCGATCCTCTGCGCATGCACGGACAACTCAGACTGCCTTTACCAGCAGTCCGGATATGGACAAAGAGGTACCCAGCAATCATTGCTGTGAGATACCAGGAATCTGTGCAGTGATGACTGCACAGAACAGAGGAGCTCCGGATTGCTTCAGCCGCAGTCAGAACCAATGAGGAGGACTGAGCTGCTCTCGCGGGACTTTCAGTGCATGGGCTTGGCGGATTACTGCTGGACAAAGGTTTCAGGTAGGTGTTTGGATTGTGGGCTTGCTGCGTTTGCTGGATTTGGATTACTTTGTGTAGTACCAGGTAGGTGTTCGTTCGTTCGCTGGAGTTTGGGCTGTTAAGTGAAGGCTTTATATCACTGGCGTTTGGGCTTTTATACTGCAGAACAAAGGGTGTGTGTGTGTGTGTGTGTGTGTGTGTGTGTGTGTGTGTGTGTGTGTGTGTGTAATGCCCCAGTTACTATATACTGGTGGCTAGAGAGAACAAATGGTGGTGGGTAGAGATACTCAGGCTTGAACCCTGTACCTTGTATGCATGCGTTAAGGACCTGAATTCCCTACCCACCACCATTTGTAAAAAAAAATTGCAGATTTTTGCCTCATATTTGATCTGATCTGTTCCTCATAATATCTGTGGTTTCTAAATATTGCAATGCTTGATATTTGATGGTGCAGTGGTAGCGTTGTTGCTTCACAACTGCAAGTTCGCAAGTTTGATTCTTGGCTTGGGTGCCTTCTGTATGGGGTCTGCATCTTCTCCCTGTGTTTGTGTGGGTTTGCTTTTGTGTCCTCCCATGTTACAAAGACATGTCTGCATTATTTCTTCCTGGGCCTCTGCTGAAAAATGTTTTTTTTTGTTCCAAGTCAGATTGTCCTGATTAACAAATGTTAAATAAAATTGACAGGCATTTGAATTTCAGACTTCAGGTTTCTGAATGTTTAATTCCTTCCATATTTGATGGTGCAGTGGTAGCATTGTTGCCTCACAGCTATAGGTTTTCTGGTTTGATTCTTGGCTGGGGTGCCTTCTGTATGGAGTCTGCATCTTATCCCTGTGTTTGTGTGGATTTGCTCTGGTGTCCTGCCATTTTACAAAGACAAGTGTCTGCAGTATTTCTCCCTGGGCCTCTGCTGAAAATAGTTTTTGTTCTGTCAAAGTAAAATTGACAGGCATTTGAATTTCAGACTTCATATTCTTCAGAAAATACATAGTAACACAACCTTTTATTCTAGCAATTTTCTACGTTTATAAGATGAATATTTGAAATTTGTCCTTATTTTTGGGACTGTATTACCCCATTATTGGCTTTGTCCAGGTTTTTTGTGCTAAGGTTGACAGCTATGGAAGAACTGAATTCACTGAATATGTTTGAGGGCTGTATTCCCTCATTACTGGGTTTGTCCAGGTGTTTTGTGCTAAGAGGTTGACAGCTATGGTGAGAACTGAATTCATTAAATGATAGCCATTTAAGTTTCAGTCTTCCTCTCTTTCACAAAGAAGCTGATTTGGTGTAGTGGTATGTTGCTCTGACTGTTTTGCACAGGGACCTTGGCAGTAAAATGTATGGTGTTAACATAGCATTTTTCTTTCACAAAGCAGGTGATTTGGCATAGTGGTATGCTGCTCTGACTGTTTTGCACAGGGACATTGGTAGTAAAATGTATGGTGGTAACACAGCATTTTTCTTTCACAAAGCAGCTGATTTGGCATAGTGGTATGTTGCTCTGACTCTTTTGCACAGGGGCCTTGGCAGTAAAATGTATGGTGGTAACACAGCATTTTATTCTAGCAACTTTCCAAGATTATACAAGCAATGTTTAATGTGTCCCTGTTTTTGGCCTTTTGACACCCCCCCAATAAATTTGGCTTTTTCCAGATTTCTTGTGCTGTGAAGTTGAGATGCAGTTGAGTACTGAGTAGATTTTACAAGGAGCTGTGAGCTACAGGGGAAGAGAAGTTTAGTGCTGCTTATACTAAGTCAGCTTGCATTGTTAATAGCACAACAGGTTGTGTACTTGCTTTTGATGCAGACGTTTGTGGGTTCTAGTCCCACAATGGGTGAATGCTGCCGTACTGAAAAAGTTAAGATACTAACTATGAGGCTGTTATCAGTTTGCCATCCATTTCCTATTGCAATATTACTAGCTTATCATTTTTAATGTAATATAGGCAATTTATTCCTCAGGGGCATCAGACACTGTATTTTTCGATGAAACCATGAAATATAAAGGTGTTTGCTAGCAGCAACCTCTTCATTAGTTACAGATTTATTTAATGTGGAATTATTTAGATGACTTTTTTACTTCTTCAGAGATTGTGCATATTTACTGATAATGGTGGACTGTAGAATTGTGCATATTTACTGATAATGTTGGACTGTAGAATTGTGCATATTTACTGATAATGGTGGACTGTAGAAGTTTGAGTAGACTTTTATGATGGAAATGTTCTGAACTGGGCAGTTTTGTCATTATGGGTGCATGCATTTTGTTTCATTGTTTACTGGAAAGATGTTCTGAATTGGGCAGTTTTGTCATTATTGGTGCATGCGTTTTGTTTCATTGTTTACTGGAAAAACGATCAAAACAATAGGAAGGTGTATCAAAGAGCACATGTATGTTTCATATGCAAGGGGCCTATGATTTAAAAACAGCCCAGAATTAATCTTTATCTGCCACTGGTAAAATGTATTTTCTTTGAATGTGGGTTTCAATGCTGTTTCAATGAATGTGAGTTTCAAGGGCAGAGAAGTTTTAATGCTAAGTTTGTTTAGCAGATTTCTTAGTGTTTGTGCTGTAAAATGCAAAATAAAACTTTCAAATGAAGTCCAAATCATCATAGAAGTAAATCAGTATGCACATTAGTGTTTATGGTAAATGGAGTGAAATAGCCAAGTGATGGATCATTGGAATGGCTGCAGGGGGAGGCTCCATTGGACCATGATTTTGTGAGGGGGGAAGGGCAGCAAACTTAAAGACAGGCCCAGCTGAACTATACCTCCCAACTGTCCAGATTTTCAAAGAATTAATAGATTTTTGCTTCTTATTTTTGGTTTGTTCCTTATAAAATTTGTGGTTTTCTGGCAAATCATTTAGGAATTAAGTCACTAAATAATGACACACTGAGTTTCAGACTTCATAACCTTCAGAAAAATGCATGCTAAAGTAAGACCTGTTGTTCTATCAACTGTCTCAGTTTATACAAGATCAATTTTAGTACTGTTTATATGTTCCCCCAATATATTTGGCCTTGTCCAGATTTATTACATTAACAGGTTGAGAGGTGCATGCAAATAAATTGCTTTATAGAATTAGGCATAGCCAAACCTCTCAACTGTCCCTGATTTTGGATCAAAATGTTGCTCTTTCCCCTAATAATCCCTCCACAAAATAGCAATTTTGGAAGAAAACATGGAGGGTTTACAATTAAGAAATAACTGTAATAATCAGAGATATAGATTACTTTTATTTCAGAAATGCATGTAGATTCTTTTATTTTGTCAGCTGCTCAAGTTAGCAGTACTAATATTAAAGTGTCCCTTCTTTGACAGGTTCCTAGCTGTATTGTGTGGTTATTTTATATTTTTACATCACATTTTTGGTCCATTTTTCATAAAATTGTGTTTTTTTTTGGAAAATTAGTGACAAATCATTAAAGACTGAAGTTAGAAAATAATGACATACATTTCAGTTTCAGATTTCATACCATTCAGAAAATTCATACTAATGCAAGACCTATTTTATTATCTTTCTAAGTTTATAAGAGCAATATTTTAAAAATTGTCCTTATTTTTAGGCCTTTGTCCCACTTCTTTGTATGGCTTTGTCCAGATTTCTTGTTCTGAGGTTGAGAGGGATGACAAATGTGTCAGGGCCATCACAGTCAGCCAGAAACATTTCAAATTGTGACATACTTCTTGCATCCCACTCCCCCATGTAGTGACTCTGGATGTGTTGAAGCAAGGCAATGAGTAGTTATGCAGTGTAAATGTGCAGAGTATCCCCCCCCCCCCATCCAAGGTAGACACAAGTACTAGAGTGGCTTTTCATCTGTCCTTGATTTTTGCAGAATGGTCTGGTTTCTGTCATATTTTTTGTACTGTTGATTTATGCTTATTACTCAAAGTGCCTGTTGCTCTGTGTTTAAGTAGCAATACTTTAATGACCATCAGGTAAGCTTAGCTGAGATTGTAAGATGCAAGTAAGCTTTAATAAGCATACTGTTAAAGAATTGACAACATTGAAAGCCTTTCTGTTGCTGCCATGTAGAGAATACTTAACTAGATAATGTATAAGCCTTGGGTATTGAAATGCATATGACAGTATTTGTAATAAAGGACATGATTACATTATTTTAAGAAGCTCATTACACTTGGAGACTTCCAGTCATCTCTGTAGGCTTTACCTGTAAACTAAACAGAATGCCAATCGTGCGGTCCATAACCTGTACAGTAATCCTTTTAAGCAATGTAGCTTGAGCTTATTTCTTGTTTGCTTTTCATTTTTTACTTTGATCATGTTTTCCCCATGAAACAAGTAGATAGTTGTCAGGCAGGAGGTCTTTTTTTGGATAAGAAACATTTTTACAAGTGGGGGCATCAGAGATTTCTACTTTCAGCATGTTACTTGGTACTTTAATAAATATAAATTATAATTAGAACTGCAATGCAAGAAGTGGTTTGAGTTGAGTGCTGCTTGTTTTTCTTATACTTGATTTTGACTGGCATTCCATTAATGTATTTAAAAAGTAATTTATTGTTTCATGCCTCACAACCTTTTTGTTTCCATCTAGATATCAAGTAAGTTGTCATGCAGCCAATGCATTGAAATATTTTTATTATTCTACATTCCAGTTTGTCTTGATTAGACTCTCATAATGACGGTTTGGCACCCAGGGCAGTGTATTTAGTTAGTTTTTGTGGTTTTGAGCATAGTTCCTCCCCTTTCTAGTTGGCCACACCCCTTCCCATTGACCTCACCCATTCAGCTGTCTCCTGCAGCCCCCCCTTTGATTTGAAGTCACCAGCCATCACTGCTACAGAGAAGTTAGGAAATTGCATATCCATACTGTCCAGTCCTATGATTGTTGAGTTAGATGGGGGTAGTGCAGGGGCAGCTCATGCTATAGGACTGCAGGACTGCAGCCCTCCCACCTCTGTAAAGAAACAAAAAAAAAAAATGGAAAACAGAAAAACAAAAAATAAAAAATGGTAAAACAAATTTACGAGTCCCGGAACTCCACGCATGCGCACACGCATGCAAGCTCCTAGACAGGACTCCAGACTGCTTTGACAGCAGTCCAGATATGGAGAAAGGCATCTCTGCCCCGCAGATGCCCAGAAGTCTGTGCAGTGATGACCGCACAGACCAGAGGAACATCAGACTGCATCATCCACAGGTTGGACCAGTGAGGAGCCAAGCTTTCTCTCGCGGGTGGGACTAGCCAGAGGAAATAGCACTCTTGCAAGTGGGACTAGCTTCTTAGCACAGGATGTATGTTTCTGGAACTTGCGCAGGATATTTGGACTTGTTTGTTGGGACTTCCATACGTTTGGACTTTGTGGATGTATTATAGCATCACGGGATGTTCAGACTTTGTGGATGTATTCACGGGACCTCCATAGGTAAGTGTGTGTGTGTGTGTGTGTGTGTGTGTGTGTGTGTGTGTGTGTGTGTGTGTGTGTGTGTGTGTGTGTGTGTGTGTGTGTGTGTGTGTGTGTGTGTGTGTGTGTGTGTGTGTGTGTGTGTGTGTGTGTGTGTGTGTGTGTGTGTGTGTGTGTGTGTGTGTGTGTGTGTGTGTGTGTGTGTGAAAGAGAGACCACTCACTTGTTTTGATCACTGCTGCATTTTACAGGTTGGATAATATGAGGTAAAATACAGAATATATTTATTTGTGTGTGCCTGTAGGTGTTTTGTTTGTCAAAATGTGGTTATTTTAATTGGGGTGGGTATAATGTATGTTCTATGTGCATGTGGGATTGTGGTCAATTTGTTTTGTTTGTTGACTGCATGTGTTTCATGCATTTGTTTGTTTTTCAATGACTGTAATGTACCAGAATATAGGCAGGTGCACATGTACTAATTCTGAGTATTACTTGTGAGCCTAAGAAAAGTGAGACATCACCGTACTTTATTCCTCCCTAATGCTGCAGTACATAAAATGGAAAAATAAAAAAAGAGATACTGCTGATATTTTACTTTATTTTGCAAAGTTACAGGAATTGTTTTTATGGGTTTGACTCTGATAGGAAATTATATTTATTCATTCATACAAACACATAAAGGTGTATACATTTGTACATCACAATTCTTGGTGACCATTATAACAAGGTCATGAGTAGTATAAAACACTTCTCTGTCTTGAGGCACTTCTAATCATATGGTACATTCAAAGGAAGTCTGCTCCACCTAGAATTCCTGCAAAATGATCTGCTTGGTTATTTTTTGAAAACACAAGATCTTTACCTATCCTTTATTGTTTTAACTACAGTAATCAGTGGAAACATAAAAAAAATGGCCAGGGATGACTACATCAATTTAATTAATTATTATGACAACTAAAGCAGAGTTTGTTTGTCTTTTCGGCTTTTTCCAGTTAGGTGTCGCCACAGCGGAACTCCGGTCAGCTAATTATTGGCAGTAGATTTTTATAATGCTGAGTTGCCAGCCCGACTCCCAACCTTCAGTGAAGGCACACCCATTCACGCATGTCTTTCATAGGACATTCTACCACGGGGAGGACATGCAGACTCCACACAGAAGACACTCCAGCCAAGAATCAAACAGGAGAACCTCTTGCTGTGAGGCAACAACACTACTGCTGTACCACCATGGCTTACAACTAATGCAGAGTACTAAATCTTAAATCTTAACCATTTGTGTAAATCAATTAGCCTGCAAGAGATTTTTTTTGTCTGCAAAAGATCATTTTTTTTTAAATTGCTTCTGTACACATACATCTATATCTGTGACCTGCTAGAGAACAGCTTAACACAAAGTAACTAAAGAAAGCTGGAAAAGATAATAGCATATGACAAACATTTCAACAGTACATACATTTAAAAAAAAAACATGCTGCAACTAGGTGACTCTGGCCTTATGTGGCTTAGTTTACATGGTGTGCACTGCAATAAAATGCCTCTCGCATTCATCCATTATTTCTTCCGTTTAAAAATGCATGCATCTCAAGGGTTTCTCATTTTCACATTATTGTACTAATAGAAGCTACACAGTTTGCACCCTGAATTGATTTCAGACAGCAGACCACATTTAATGTCCTCACTGTGCAGCAGCTGTACACTCTTCTGACAATTAATCAATCAGCTATAGCATACCTTTGGCACAGCATCCAATTAAGCCAGTTCCTTCCCACCACAGCCTACTCCCAACTGCATCTACTTTGGTCTTCAAGGAAACTTTTGTCAACAGTACAAAGTAATTAAGAAACACTAATGGCCACACTATGTAACAAAGGCACATTATTTAACTGTACAAGCAAGCACAGGGATCTTTGAAGATGTGAAATGAGGCCCTACTGACTAGGAAAAAAGAAAATAAAGCCTTTTCATTGCTGCCATGCAGAGAATATTTACATAACTAGATAATGTATAAGCCTTGGATATTGAAATGCATATGACAGTACTTGTAATAAAGGACAGGATTACAGTATTTTTAGAAGCTCATTACATTTGTTGGAGACTTGCAGTCATCTTTGCAGGCTTTACCCGTAAACTAAACAGAATGCCAATCTATTATGTGTGGTCCATAACTTGTGCAGGAATCCTTTAAGCAATTTATCTTGAGCTTGTTTCTTGTTTACTGTTCATTTTTTACTTTGATCATGTCTTCCCCATGAAAAAAGTAATAGTTGTTGTCAGGCAGTAGGTCTTTTTTGGATAAGAAACATTTTTACAAGTGGGGGTATCACAGAGATTGCTCCTTTTAACATGTTCCTTGGTAATTTTATAAAGCTGAATATAAGTTATAATTAGAACTTCAGTGCAAGGAAAAGTGGTTTGAGTTGAGTGCTGCTTGTTTTTTTTTTTTATACTTGATTTTGACTGGCATTCCAGTAATGTATTTAAAAAGTAATTTATTTTTTCATGCCTCACAACCTGTGTTTCCATCTAGATATTAAGTAAATTGTCATGTAGCCAATGCATTGAAATATTTTTTCCTTCTGCACTTCATTTTGTCTTCACTGGACTCTCAAAATGACTGTTTGGCACCCAGGGCAGCGTATTTAATTAAAGCTCCAGCTGTGGTTTTGAGCATAGCTCCACCTCTTTCTAGTTGGCCACACCCCTTCCCATTGGCCCCATCCATTCAGCTGTCTACTGCAGCCCCCTTTCATTTGAAGTCACCAGCCACCACTGGGGTAGTGTATTAGGGCTAGAAGGCTATTAAGGGTGCTTTGCTGCTCCAGACTAAAAAGGGTGCTTTATTGAAGCAGATTATGTTTAACAGTTCTAAATTGTATTAACTTTAATGTTTACAAAGTAGTGAGTTCTAAATTTGTAGGTATTGCCACTCAAGATTCCACAAGCTGCTCTAAGCTTGTCAGCACACAGGATACTTGTTCTATATTGCTGCTTTACATGGTAGAGTTGTACAGACTGCTCTACATGGAAAGGTTGCTATGTTTTTGCTGCTATACAGGGCACCACTAAAACCCAGGCAAATTTGCCAAATTTATTGCAGTACAGAAAAAAATCAGAAAACTAACTAATAAGCCCACTGGCCAATACAATGACTACACTACAAGTCCTTTCATGTATTTCCCAACTCAGACCAGGCAGACACCTCCTACCACAAGATCTATAAGCATAGTCTTCCTAATGTAAAAACACAGTAAAAGACACCCACAAGTACAATGCTACCACAAACCAATTAAACAGCTAGCTAGAAATCCTTTGCTGAAGGCAATTTCAAGACAGTCCTACAGTAGTAACAGTGAGAGTAACAGCAATTTGTTTACAAGAAAATATGGTGAAATGCACACATAAAAACAGGAAACAGTAGTCATCATTCAAAATAACTTATGAAAGTGTGATTTAACAATCAAAGGAACTTAACATTGCCTGGATGGCACTGGATACAAGTAAAAACTTCTGGAATGCAGACTAGGATGCAAAACTTTGCTGAACTCTAGGAAAATGAGCAGGAGACAATATGTAGAAAAGGAGTTTTACTCAAAAGCAATACTGGTTTGCCGGGTGGACACGCCGTATCATGGATCTATGGAAAATAATGGGTGGGAAGAATATATAAATAAATTATGCAACAGAGAATAGCAATAAAAAAGGTGAGGAAGGAACTTTAGAAATCAAACTACCATACGGGTTGGAGGCCAGAGACACAACCATTTAAAACCACCACAGCAAAAGGGTGGAAGACTTGAGAAAAAAGAATCAAGCAGTCTAGCTCTTTTAGAAGTGTTGGCGTAATGTGCTAGTGGGGATGGGGCAGACACAGAAAGCAAGAAAATGATAAGCAAAATATAAAAGCACAGAAGAACTAATTGGAGCAGAGACAATTTTCTCACTCTTGAATTTCTACAACAGTTTAAGGCACCAGACTGTGCAGAAAGTTACCAGTAACACTGTATATGGAAAAAATGCAGTGATAAATATCTAAGGCTCAAATCTGGTAGTATTAAATAGTCCTGCCACCACTGTAAATTAAACTACAAGGCTATGGCCTGGCAGGGTTTAAAATACAGATAGCTTTTAAAAGTAATTCTACTTGTGGAAATAGAAGTGCAGAATACTTTAGAAACACAAGCTTCCAACAACTACAAATCTGCAAATTAAAATACAATACTAAGGCCCCAGAACAAACTAAAAAATGCAAACAGATAACTTTTGCGTGTAAAACGTGGGCAAAAGCAGAAAAGTACAAAGAAGTATGATTACAGAGGCCACTTTAAGTGCAACTTAAATATTTAAGCAGAACTGAAATTATTCTTTCATTTTTGATGAAAAGCTAGTTAGTTACTCATAATTCCACACTTTTCCAAGTGCTGGATAAAAAAAGACTAACGCCATACATGCCAACAGAATGTTTGTGATCCTTACTAATCATGCATAATGCTAACAATTCAACAGGTGAAGCCCTGTATGTAAATCAAATTTCTAAATTTGGATGGTGCAGTGGTAGCGTTGTCACCTCACAGCAAGAGGTTCTCTGGTTCAATTCTTGACTGGAATGCCTTCTGTGTGGAATCTGCATGCTCTCCCTGCGTTCATGTGGGTTTTCTCTGGGTGCTCCAGTTTCCTCCCACATTACAAAGACATGTGTCTGGAGCATTTCTTCCTGGGTGTCTGCTGAAAATTGGCTGCATTCCAAGTCGGACTTTCCCAGTAAATAAATGTTAAAGAAATAAAACATGAAATTCTCTTCCTCTAAACCCAAGGCTCAATGACAACTTTTTTATCATTCAAAACACAATTGAAAATCCAGCTAATGGACTCATGGCTATATTCCTATAATATACAGGGATAATCCCAACATCTCCCTCCCTTTACTTATTCTCTGATCTCATCCTGATGTTATGTAAGCCTGTTGTAATAAGCAAGAGACTCTCCTTTGTGAGAAAATTGTAGATCATAAATATATTTTGTAAATAATTGTATCCGATAAAAACTTTTGCTATGCTCACTCACATTAGGTCTACTGGAACTAACAATACTTGCTTCAAGTATTCATTCTACCTCTCATCTTTACAATATAACTAGCATTCTTTGGAAACTGGCTCCGCCTTTATATTCTGCTGTTCACCTTCTGTAGGCTTCTGTTTTGCTCAGTGCTGAATCGTGTAAGTTACCATGACAATGATGATGATGTACACTCTACCACCAATGAGTGTCACAGATTTATGTACTTTTTGAGTCAGTTTCATGTATTATTTTATGTTTCTGTTTTTATGTCTCTGTTTCATGTATGATTCTGTTTCATATATTATTGTAACTCTGGAGCTTTTTTCTTGCGGGCCTCCACTGAAAAGGGGGTTCCATGCCCAGCTGGGCTTTCCTGGGAAGCAAATGCAAACAAAACAATTATAAAAAAAAATTAATAATGGTTGCATTCTTTTTCATTGTTTTCAGATTTTTCTTGTAAGAAACAATAGAATGACAATAACATGCTCAATAAATTGTGATTGTTAAACAATTCACAGAGAAACTTCACCATTTAATATAACTGAAATATGTTTCATTATGGCAGTAAGATAGTGTTAGGCAGCACGAATCGCTGAGGAATCTATAAAAAGTAGGATGACTTACAGACTACCCCTTTCCTGTGACTAAAGACTGCAACTGTTATTTGAAAGTGATATTCATTTACTTTACCTAGACATGTGGTGTTTATTGTATTGTTAATTTAATTAGTTAACTTTTAGTTTATTAGCTGGGAGAGTGAACTTGTCTGCAGACACTTTTTAGCCACAACCTGAGTTAGAAGGCATTTAAAAACAGTTCATTAAAATTGAATCTAAAAAAATTAAATAGATTTTGACAAACATGCATGCAGTTGTTAATATATAAAACAAAGCTCAGTGTAAAATTTGTACATGGCGTAAGAACAAGAGATATAGATACATAACATGAAAATGAGATGAGTGGAAGTGTTTGATTAAATGTTAAAAGTTTACAATGATTAATGAATAAGCACAGATGATAGACAATTTTTTCTCAGTCAGCTACAAAGAATTTAAATAAATAGGTGAAAATAACATACTGCAGTCTGTTGTCATTGAAATGGCTACATTTGGATTGCTCATAGAATTTGGATTTTAGCAGCTTATGTGGCATATTATCTTGCAGACTGAAGGGGCAAGCTTCGACAATGAATTTTCACCTAGGGTTACTTTATAGTAGGAGGAAGTCTACTTGAGTTGCATGCTGGCAATTTCTTGCATGTGATTTTATGACTCTCTCTCTTTCTGAACCACATGTTGGCCTCCATCAAGCCATTTTCCAGACAGAAGTCTAGAGTAACGTCTCCTTCTTCCTGCTGCCCCACCCCATGTGGACCTAGGCAGTCCTCGTATCATGTTCTGTCTTTTCCAATTTGTGCATTCAGGCCCCCCATTATCAACGAACATGAAATTGACCTGTTTTATCTTGTAGGCCCACAGCTACTGCCTGAAATGCACTCTTTTCCATGCTATTACAAGCCTGCAATGTTGCATAGGCTGAGATTATGCATTCTGACCAATACTTACACTGGAATCTGATTGTCATGTGTCTGTCCCTAATTCTGATGGCATCCCTTACTGTCTTCTGGAAGCCTCTTCCTCACCATCCTCCCCACAATTCCCTACCACTTCTAGTTGGTCATCCTCCTGAGTAGTAGACTCTTCCATCTTGTGTCCTAGATATAAAGGCTATCCAATCTCATCCTAACCATCATGTCATACGCTTCCAAACTGCATCCTATACTGAGTGTAGCAATTCTTACTTCATGTTTGGCAGGTTTACAGAATGACTGTTTTTATGCCCAGCTTTCACTCAACAGAGCTATCCCAGTAATCCCATGCTGAGTAACTAAACACCTGCCAGCCAGTAGCTTATTGACCTAGGGCTGCTGGACTTTATGGCAGTACACACTGACCGACTAGGGCACTTAGACCCCTCCCACCATCTGCATGGATACCTGATGTATGGTCTAAGTCAGAGTAGACCAGTTTCTCATCCGATTTATCACCAGCAAGTACCCATGCTCATTTTTGGACAACATCACTTATGGACAGTTTTAACACTGTCCAGATGGCAGTCAGTCGGTGAGATGTGTTGACCTATGACCTATCTACAGGATGCTGCACATCACCTAGGAGGACCTCCCCCCCAGAGTCATAGGGAGAAGATGCAAACTCCACACACTGGCATGGGCCAAATGTGAGGCTCGAACTTATAAATGTGAGGCATAGACTTTAGCAATTAAGTCAGCTGTGTATTCCTAGCAGGATCTTAGCAGAATAAGATATTTGTTGCTCCAAGGAGACTATTTAATGAAGTGAATTTGAAGCATGTGCTTGAGCTGAATGCAGCAGGAGATGGGAAGAAGTCTAAAATGATAAGAATAAAATAGCTTTGTTTGATAGGAGAGCGATTTTTGTAGGATGGTGCAATGATGATATCTCCATTGCATTACATGTATAATGTTGTCAAGTCTATTCTCTGTTAAAGTAGTACTACTATCATGTCACATGTCACATAGCTATTACTTATACAGTCTTTAATATGCAGATTTTGTTACAAACACACTAAAATAAACATCTTTTTAACTTCAGGTGAAACCACAAATGCAGTAATTACAAGCACAACTCCAGACATACTACCCACATCTACAGGTATAGTATAAAACTTATATTCCTTTATGTCTGATGTAAGGTGTGCATTACATGTACAGCCTAAAGGACAATACACATTTTAAAATAGCTGTGAGAAATGGTAACGATGTCTGCCATGTCCAATTGTATGTGTTTACTATACAATTTTTATTTTTTCAGATGAAAATCTTTAAGCAACAAATTGATGTAGTCTGATCATCCCGTATAATCTTCTTTCCTCGCTCTTTAGTTGTTTGACCAGTTTAAAGAATGGTGGGCATATGTTCTGAGATTTACAAAACCCTAATGCATGGTTAAAACAGGCATATGGACTGCATAAGGGGAAAATCTTTACTTGTAATCTGGAAACAGAGTGGCTATTGAATACACAGTACCACACAAGCCACCACTGTCATATGCAACAATACATGTAATCAGAGAATGTGAGGTAGAAATACCTTCTCTGGTGAGGCACGCTTCAGATATGAGAGCTGCAAAGGTGTCGAGGTGGTAGTCTTAGTGCAGGGGTCAGCTACAGTGCAAAATATAACCTTGTGTACAAATGCTGCTACTGATAAGTGTAGAAAATATAAGTGACATTGAAATGAGAAAGTTAATGTAATAATATCAACATAACATTAAGTCAATTGCAAGGCATATGCCCTTCTATTCATGCCTCAGAATTCTGAATAATTAATTTTCAGACTTGAATATCTAGTTATACAGGATAACTACATTTGGATCTTGGTAACACAAGTGTAAGATTAATTATTTAAGGATTATGAGGGCAAAGCTTTTCAATGCAGAGATGTGGACAGTGTGGGGAGTGAAGTCTATGCAGAAAATGACTGTTCAACGTCATTTCAGTCCAGTTTAAGCACTGGGGCTTACAAATGTGTTGTTAATTTTCATTTTCAGAATAATAGTGATTAATCATGACTGTCACTGACTGCCAGCTTTACCATTACTGGGCATACAATTTGTCGTTGGGTTAGTGCATGAATATGTCACTGTTACACAACAAACCACTGTTATCCTAACCCAGTTATAGTACTAAGGTACATAAGCAGTTGCTTATACATTAACTAATCACTAGTGCAAATATTTGCCTTGAGAAAAGCAACAATTTAACATTCCACATACATTGTTTATAGATTTGTAATTGCATACATTGGACATTACAGTACTCAGGATGCAGGCTTTATGTTCTTTATATATGTTGAGGTGGGACAGTAAGCATATACCCACTGATTACCTTATTTAACGATACTTCTATGGAATTGGGGACAATTGTGCAATGCTGGTTTACTAATTCTAATCCCCCACCTTTGCTATGGAAACGTAATTTAAGAAAATTGCATGAAGTTCTCAATGATGGCATTCCTTTGCAATAATCCCATCTTCTTTGAAAAAGATATTCATTGCATCCCATCAGTGGTTCTGAAATAGTGGTAAGATAATCATTTTTGGAAAGCTGTGCAGTAGTTTTAACTACTCCTTATTTTATTAACAGACAACAGCATAAGGTAGAGACTTTCAAAGTCTACCCTTGTGAAATGTGATCAGTGACTTCATTTTGTCTTTGTTTGTTTTTTTTAATTTTGTGTATGTTGTATGTGTTTCTGTCATGAAAAGCATTACTTCTGAATTGTAATTCCTTTATTTTATAATAAGTGCTGATGCCCCCCTTAACCCCCTAATCCACAATTGCTTCTTAATGTGACAGTGGGTTAAGAGGGCTTGAGCTACCCCTGCAGACAGAATTATGGTTATTGTAGTAGACTGGCATTTGAACAGGATTATTTTACCAGCAATATTAAGACCTACATGAGTAATTCTAAAAAAGATTCAATGCAAACAGAGTTCACTCTAATTCTAAAGCAAAACTTAGAGGGAGTAGGTATAGTAGACCATTGCCAAGTAAATAAAGAAAACTGTATAAATGAACCAGATGAATATATACATATATATATATATATATACATATATATATATATATATACGAAAATGGCAATTGTTTTAATTTAATTACACATATGCTTAATTTAAAATTTATTTAGCACTGATGCTCATTCCTTAAAAGCAAACAGATAAAGAAATGGTGTAAAGTGGCAAAAATCTCACAAGCAGGATGTTGTAAAAGTTTCCCTGTGAGGAAACATTCAGAATGTCCCCTGTCCCTGCTACAAGTGTGTAGCTTTGACCCTGATGCAGCACTATGTGTCACATGCATTGCTGAAAGTGTCTGACAGCAGTCTGCAGTGTCTCTTACATTATGTTGCTCTCCAAATGCAGCCAATGTCAAAGTACAAACTCCTCATCTACACAACCAACTCAAGGAGGGCTTGTTACTGTATCTCATCTTTCTATACCTAAACTGGCTTCAACAGCATTACATACCTCTAAACTGTACAGATTTTCACAGAATGTCCAGATTTCTGCCTCACAGTTTTGGTCTGTTTCTCATAAATTGTGGTTTTCTGGCAAATCAGTCACAAATCATTCAGGGTTAAAGTCAAAAAATCATGACAGACATTTGAGTTTCAGTCTTCATACCCTTCAGAAAATTCATGGTAATGCAAAACCTGTTATTCTATCAACATTCTAGATTTGTAAGAGCGACATTTAAAAAGTGGCCCTATTTTTGGGCCTTTGCCCCCCCACCCCATTATTTAAGCCTTAGTCCAGATTTGTTTCTCTAAGAGGTTGAAAGCTATACAGCATACCCATAATACCTTATTGCAGCTCTGCCTCTTTTGGTAAAGAGTTACATGGCCCTTTCATTTACTTTCCTTAGCCCATTTAGATCATTAACTAAAGCAGATTCTCCTACAATTTTCTCAAGGGAAATGTTCAAAGAAATATACACATTAAATCCTTCTTGTATAACACAATTTTTTTAAATCGCAGTGAAATCTCAACCATACTTAACGTTGCAATGAAATGTATTGTAGCATATGATGAAAAGACTGTTAGGCACCTTTGTGAGAAAGGTATAAAAGATAGACTTATTCATTGATTTTACCAGTTTGTCATGTAAGACTAAAAATTGTTATTCAAAAGGAATGCACATTTTTTTCTTTTTTACCTAGAGTCAACAGGGACACCATATCTTCAAAGAAGCATGTGGTTACTGCATTAATAGTTTTAATATTCTGTTTTAGTATCGGTAGTATTACCATTGTTTGTGCGTTACATCCCTCTTTTAAATATATTCTTTAATTTTCAGATGTTCTATTCAATACACTAAAATTAATCTTTTCATAGCAGAAGGTGAAACCACAACGTCAGCAACTACAAGCACAGTTCCATATACAACACGCATAACTGCAGGTATAGTATAAAACTTACACTTCATTATGTGGGTTGTAAAGTGTGCATTACACAAGCAGCCTAAAGGACAATATGCATTTTATAATATCTGTGACAAAGGGTGGTGATGTATGCCATGGTCCAGTTGCATGTGTGGACTATACTATTTTTTTTCACATGAACACTTTTGGACAACAAATTGATCTACTTGATCAGCCTATATAATCAACTTTCCTCATTCATTAATTGTTTGAACAGTTTAAAGAATAGTGGTCAAATGTTCTGAGACTCATAAAATCCTAACTGAAGATTTAAACAGGCATATGGACTCCATAACGGGAAAATCTTTACTTGTAATCTGAAACAGAGTGGCTATTGAATACACAGTACCACACAAGCCACCACTGTCATAAGCAGTAATGTATGTCATCAGGAAATATGATGTGGAAATACCTCCCCTGGCAATGCAAGTTTCAGGTATGACAGCTGCATTGGTGTAGGAGTCAGTTATAGTAACAAAAGTTAACCTTGTGTACAAATGCTGCTGCTACTAGTAAGTATAGTAAAATATAAGTGGCATTGAAACGAGAAAGTGAATGTATTAATATTGGCATAATATTAAATCAGTTGCAGGGGATATGCCATTCTATTCATGTCTCATAATTCTGATCAATTCAGTTCCAAACCTGAATATCTAGTTATACAGGATAATTACATTTGGATCTTGGAAACACATGCATAAGATTAACTATTCAAGGCCTATGAAAGCAAAGCCTTTGCATGCAGAGATGTGGAGAATGTGGGGAGTGAAGTCTCCGCAGAAAAATGGCTGTTAAAAAAAGGTAATTTCAGTGCAGTTTAAGCACTGAGGCTTATAAATATTTTATTTATTTTTATTTTACATTTGTTGACCAGGATAGTCCGACTAGATTCATGTCCATTTTTAGCGGAGGCCCGGGGAGAAAAGCTCCAAGGGTAAGTAGATACAGCATTACATAATACCAGCAGACTATTTACAGTGATTACATAAGTAAGCAAGTTAAACAAGTTCCACAGGTTAGAGTTTATCCCAAGCAAAAGTCAGGATTAAATTAAATTACACAGTAAACTGGTTAACAGATTTTTACACATTCTAGAGAGAGTTAGCCAGGCTTGATACATTGACATAGCCAGTTAAGTGCCAACTGTTGTTTGAGTCTAGTTTTAAATTGACCTAAGGTAGAAATTAAGGTAATATCAGCTGGAAGAGAGTTCCAGGGTCTACTTACAGAGTTTGCAAAGAGAGAGTCACCGGCTGAGTTAATAATTTTGCTACTCTGAATTAGTAGTTTGTTAGAGGATCGAAGCGGTCAAGGATTGTTATAGGGGATGATAATGTTTTTAAGTGCAGGAGTATTGTCCGGATTATAGAGGATTTTATAGGCCATAATCAGTTGGTTATACTGGATTAGGCTGGGTAGTTCAAGCCACCCAAGCTGATTTAGATTGATGCAATGATGTGTCCTAAAAGGCAGCCCAGTGGCAAACCTGGCAATGTGGTTGTAGCAAATTGAGAGTTTTTTAAGGACAGTCTTGTTTAAATTCGAGTGTAGAGGGGATGCATACAGAAGGGTTGAAAGAAGGTGAGAGCGAGCTATGTCAATTTTAGCTGGAGGGGTTAGGAAGGCTTTTATTCTGTAAAGTGACCCTAGTTTTTATTGATGGTTTTGATAGTTTGGTTAACATGTAGGTCGAATTTTAGATTATTATCTATGATGACACCTAATAGTTTTGTAGAGGGGTCAGGAGAGATTATTGTGCCATCACTTGAATTTATGGTAAAGGTGAAAGCGGTAGACCTATGTGTTGGTGAAAATAACAGCATTTTAGTTTTTTTGGGATTTAGGATCAGATGACGTTCAGAATATGTTTTTAAAATTTCAGTTTCAGAATAGCAGTGATTGATTAATCATAACTGTCACTCACTGCCTACTTTACCATTACTCTGCCTACAATTTACTGTTGGGTTAGTGCATAAATCTGTCACTGTTATAAAGCAAACAACTGTTATCCTAACCCAACAAGAGGACTAAAGTACATAAGCAGTGGCTTGTACATTAACTGCCTTGAGCAAACCAGCAATTTAATATTCTATATGCATTGTTTATAGTTCCGTGATTGCATACATTGGGCATTACAGAACTCAGGATGCAGGCTATATGTGCTTCTATACATTCCCTAGTGTTGAGGTCAGAGAGTAAGCATGCCCCCACTGATTACCTAATTTAAGGACACTTCTGTGGGAGTGGGTGTGATTGTGCAATGCTGGTTTACTAATTCTAATCTCTTACTTTTGCTATGGACACATAATTTAAGAAAATTGTTATGCTGCTCTCAAAATGCAGCCAATGTCAAAGTACAAACTTCTCATCTACACAACCAACTCAAGGAGGGCTTGTTGTTACTGTATCTCATCTTTCTATACCTAAACAGCATACCCATAAGACCTTATTTTAGCTCTGCCTCTTTTGGTGAGGAGTCACACGTTCCTTTCATTTACTTTCCTTAACCCATTTAGATCACTAATTAAAGCAGATTCTCCTGCAATTTTTTTCAAGAGAAATGTTCAAAGAAATATATTCATTGAATCCTTCATGTATAACGCAATTTTTAAAAATCACAGTGAAATGTCAAGCACAATTAATGTAGCAATAAAATGTATTGTAGCATACCATGAAAAGACTGACTACTAGGCACCTTTGTGAGAATGGTATAAAAGATAGATGTATTCATTTATTTTATCAGTTTGTCATGAAAGATTAAAAAATCTTATTCAAAAGGAATGCACATTTTTTCTTTTTTGCCTAGAGGAAACATCTTCACCATACCTTCAGAAAAGTTTACGGTTACTGCATTAATAATTTTAATATTCTGTTTTACTATCAGTAGTATTACCATTGTTTGTGACTTACATATCTCTTATAGACATATTCTTTAATTTTCAAGTTTTCTATTGAATACACTAAAATTAATCTTTTCATAGCAGAAGGTGAAACCACAACGTCAGCAACTACAAGCACAGTTCCATATACAACACGCATAACTGCAGGTATAGTATAAAACTTACACTTCATTATGTGGGTTGTAAAGTGTGCATTACACAAGCAGCCTAAAGGACAATATGCATTTTATAATATCTGTGACAAATGGCGGTGATGTATGCCATGGTCCAGTTGCATGTGTGGACTATACTATTTTTTTTCACATGAACACTTTTGGACAACAAATTGATCTACTTGATCAGCCTATATAACCAACTTTCCTCATTCATTAATTGTTTGAATAGTTTAAAGAATAGTGGTCAAATGTTCTGAGACTCATAAAATCCTAACTGAAGATTTAAACAGGCATATGGAATCCATAACGGGAAAATCTTTACTTGTAATCTGAAACAGAGTGGCTATTGAATACACAGTACCACACAAGCCACCACTGTCATAAGCAGTAATGTATGTCATCAGGAAATGTGATGTGGAAATACCTCCCCTGGCAATGCAAGTTTCAGGTATGACAGCTGCATTGGTGTAGGAGTCAGTTATAGTAACAAAAGTTAACCTTGTGTACAAATGCTGCTGCTACTAGTAAGTATAGTAAAATATAAGTGGCATTGAAACGAGAAAGTGAATGTATTAATATTGGCATAATATTAAATCAGTTGCAGGGGATATGCCATTCTATTCATGTCTCATAATTCTGATCAATTCAGTTCCAAACCTGAATATCTAGTTATACAGGATAATTACATTTGGATCTTGGAAACACATGCGTAAGATTAACTATTCAAGGCCTATGAAAGCAAAGCCTTTGCATGCAGAGATGTGGAGAATGTGGGGAGTGAAGTCTCCGCAGAAAAATGGCTGTTAAAAAAAGGTAATTTCAGTGCAGTTTAAGCACTGAGGCTTATAAATATTTTATTTATTTTTATTTTACATTTGTTGACCAGGATAGTCCGACTAGATTCATGTCCATTTTTAGCGGAGGCCCGGGGAGAAAAGCTCCAAGGGTAAGTAGATACAGCATTACATAATACCAGCAGACTATTTACAGTGATTACATAAGTAAGCAAGTTAAACAAGTTCCACAGGTTAGAGTTTATCCCGAGCATAAGTCAGGATTAAATTAAATTACACAGTAAACTGGTTAACAGATTTTTACACATTCTAGAGAGAGTTAGCCAGGCTTGATACATTGACATAGCCAGTTAAGTGCCAACTGTTGTTTGAGCCTAGTTTTAAATTGACCTAAGGTAGAAATTAAGGTAATATCAGCTGGAAGAGAGTTCCAGGGTCTACTTACAGAGTTTGCAAAGAGAGAGTCACCGGCTGAGTTAATAATTTTGCTACTCTGAATTAGTAGTTTGTTAGAGGATCGAAGCGGTCAAGGATTGTTATAGGGGATGATAATGTTTTTAAGTGCAGGAGTATTGTCCGGATTATAGAGGATTTTATAGGCCATAATCAGTTGGTTATACTGGATTAGGCTGGGTAGTTCAAGCCACCCAAGCTGATTTAGATTGATGCAATGATGTGTCCTAAAAGGCAGCCCAGTGGCAAACCTGGCAATGTGGTTGTAGCAAATTGAGAGTTTTTTAAGGACAGTCTTGTTTAAATTCGAGTGTAGAGGGGATGCATACAGAAGGGTTGAAAGAAGGTGAGAGCGAGCTATGGCAATTTTAGCTGGAGGGGTTAGGAAGGCTTTTATTCTGTAAAGTGACCCTAGTTTTTATTGATGGTTTTGATAGTTTGGTTAACATGTAGGTCGAATTTTAGATTATTATCTATGATGACACCTAATAGTTTTGTAGAGGGGTCAGGAGAGATTATTGTGCCATCACTTGAATTTATGGTAAAGGTGAAAGCGGTAGACCTATGTGTTGGTGAAAATAACAGCATTTTAGTTTTTTTGGGATTTAGGATCAGATGACGTTCAGAATATGTTTTTAAAATTTCAGTTTCAGAATAGCAGTGATTGATTAATCATAACTGTCACTCACTGCCTACTTTACCATTACTCTGCCTACAATTTACTGTTGGGTTAGTGCATAAATCTGTCACTGTTATAAAGCAAACAACTGTTATCCTAACCCAACAAGAGGACTAAAGTACATAAGCAGTGGCTTGTACATTAATTGCCTTGAGCAAACCAGCGATTTAATATTCTATATGCATTGCTTATAGTTCCGTGATTGCATACATTGGGCATTACAGAACTCAGGATGCAGGCTATATGTGCTTCTATACATTCCCTAGTGTTGAGGTCAGAGAGTAAGCATGCCCCCACTGATTACCTAATTTAAGGACACTTCTGTGGGAGTGGGTGTGATTGTGCAATGCTGGTTTACTAATTCTAATCTCTTACTTTTGCTATGGACACATAATTTAAGAAAATTGTTATGCTGCTCTCAAAATGCAGCCAATGTCAAAGTACAAACTTCTCATCTACACAACCAACTCAAGGAGGGCTTGTTGTTACTGTATCTCATCTTTCTATACCTAAACAGCATACCCATAATACCTTATTTTAGCTCTGCCTCTTTTGGTGAGGAGTCACACGTTCCTTTCATTTACTTTCCTTAACCCATTTAGATCACTAATTAAAGCAGATTCTCCTGCAATTTTTTTCAAGAGAAATGTTCAAAGAAATATATTCATTGAATCCTTCATGTATAACGCAATTTTTAAAAATCACAGTGAAATGTCAACCACAATTAATGTAGCAATAAAATGTATTGTAGCATACCATGAAAAGACTGACTACTAGGCACCTTTGTGAGAATGGTATAAAAGATAGATGTATTCATTTATTTTATCAGTTTGTCATGAAAGATTAAAAAATCTTATTCAAAAGGAATGCACATTTTTTCTTTTTTGCCTAGAGGAAACATCTTCACCATACCTTCAGAAAAGTTTACGGTTACTGCATTAATAATTTTAATATTCTGTTTTACTATCAGTAGTATTACCATTGTTTGTGACTTACATATCTCTTATAGACATATTCTTTAATTTTCAAGTTTTCTATTGAATACACTAAAATTAATCTTTTCATAGCAGAAGGTGAAACCACAACGTCAGCAACTACAAGCACAGTTCCATATACAACAAGCATAACTGCAGGTATAGTATAAAACTTACACTTCATTATGTGGGTTGTAAAGTGTGCATTACACAAGCAGCCTAAAGGACAATATGCATTTTATAATATCTGTGACAAATGGCGGTGATGTATGCCATGGTCCAGTTGCATGTGTGGACTATACTATTTTTTTTCACATGAACACTTTTGGACAACAAATTGATCTACTTGATCAGCCTATATAATCAACTTTCCTCATTCATTAATTGTTTGAACAGTTTAAAGAATAGTGGTCAAATGTTCTGAGACTCATAAAATCCTAACTGAAGATTTAAACAGGCATATGGAATCCATAACGGGAAAATCTTTACTTGTAATCTGAAACAGAGTGGCTATTGAATACACAGTACCACACAAGCCACCACTGTCATAAGCAGTAATGTATGTCATCAGGAAATATGATGTGGAAATACCTCCCCTGGCAATGCAAGTTTCAGGTATGACAGCTGCATTGGTGTAGGAGTCAGTTATAGTAACAAAAGTTAACCTTGTGTACAAATGCTGCTGCTACTAGTAAGTATAGTAAAATATAAGTGGCATTGAAACGAGAAAGTGAATGTATTAATATTGGCATAATATTAAATCAGTTGCAGGGGATATGCCATTCTATTCATGTCTCATAATTCTGATCAATTCAGTTCCAAACCTGAATATCTAGTTATACAGGATAATTACATTTGGATCTTGGAAACACATGCATAAGATTAACTATTCAAGGCCTATGAAAGCAAAGCCTTTGCATGCAGAGATGTGGAGAGTGTGGGGAGTGAAGTCCCCGCAGAAAAATGGCTGTTAAAAAAAGGTAATTTCAGTGCAGTTTAAGCACTGAGGCTTATAAATATTTTATTTATTTTTATTTTACATTTGTTGACCAGGATAGTCCGACTAGATGCATGTCCATTTTCAGCGGAGGCCCGGGGAGAAAAGCTCCAAGGGTAAGCAGATACAGCATTACATAATACCAGCAGACTATTTACAGTGATTACATAAGTAAGCAAGTTAAACAAGTTCCACAGGTTAGAGTTTATCCCGAGCGTAAGTCAGGATTAAATTAAATTACACAGTAAACTGGTTAACAGATTTTTACACATTCTAGAGAGAGTTAGCCAGGCTTGATACATTGACATAGCCAGTTAAGTGCCAACTGTTGTTTGAGTCTAGTTTTAAATTGACCTAAGGTAGAAAGTAAGGTAATATCAGCTGGAAGAGAGTTCCAGGGTCTACTTACAGAGTTTGCAAAGAGAGAGTCACCGGCTGTGTTATTAATTTTGCTAGTCTGAATTAGTAGTTTGTTAGAGGATCGAAGCGGTCAAGGATTGTTATTTTAGAGGACAACACAAAAAGTGAACAAAACAGTCACTTTGGATAGTACAATACTTCAGTTTCTGACATTTTAAAATAATTTTTGTTATTAGTCTATAACATCAGAAGGTTAACTTTGATAAAATGATTGATTAATGAGAGGCCTTTCTCCTTTCTGAATGATAAACCAGATGACACTGCAGAACAATAGCAGATTTTTGATGTTCTGAAATATATGTATATTTAGCAAAATTGGGCTTTAAGATAATGTCACTGACCAGTGCCTGGATAAAGTGTAAGCATAACAACATAATGCATTGTGAGCCTGATGTTACTTGGACTCTGAAACTTTACAAGTAAATTGTCCTTCAAAGTATGGAATCTGACATCCCCACCACCACCTCTTCCTGCTAATATATGTCCTGCTGCCTTCGCTGTACTTCCTTGGAGTAGGAAAAAACAGCATGTGGTTGTATTAGGTTAGGCTGAAGTGTAGAAAAAAAAACAATCTGCATGAAAATTGGGACAGATAGAGCTGCAGAATGCCAAGAGGACAATATGACTGCAAGGAATTTTTTGATAAAAAAATGAGAATAATAATCAAAGCACTAATAAAAAAACACATTTATTATAGAGGAATATCTGGGTATTGGTCATGCCCCAACAATTGATGTATAGTGAAAAAGAAATTAAGTTGTCTCTAATTTTTGAATAATTAATTATGGGGGCTAGGGCACAGAAAGACTGCTTGTATACCCAGCACTGAATTTCTCAAAATATTTAGAACAACTGTAAAAAAAATATATATATATATATATATATATATATATATATATATATATATATATATATATATAAAGTGCAACAAGTGAATGCATGAATAAAAAAGACTGCCTTTTATAAAGATTTGTACTTTTATATCATGTTTTTCAAACATAATTATTTAGTGTGCAATTCTTAATGTCTGCATGTTTTTTGCCGTGGAAATGTTAGTATGAATATGTATGTTTCCATAGTAAACAAAGATAAGTAAAAGGACTGATATAAATACAGACTGGTCTGTTGGAGGAAGATCAAATTAGTCAAAAGACTAATAGAAGATCTGCTTAAAACTAACCAAACAAAAACATTTAAACCATGTAAGTGAAGAATCAAACCTCTGACATTTTCAAGCTTAAGCTGGTAAAAGGAATACTATGGTATCTTGCAATTATTATAGAAAATAAAAACAAAACAGTCAATCTGATCTTTATAAAAACAGGCAAGTAGATGTTATATCTGAAATGATACACTAATTAACACTCATAGATATTGCCATTTAAAAGCAATAATTCATATAATTATCCAGATTGATGAAGTTTTAAAAGCTGGTCAGGTAGACCAAGCTACAAAAAGTTGTATTCAACCATAAATCTTTTTTTACAGCATACTGTAATCAGTAATGCAAAAATTGGTATACAATCTGTAACTCTTATAAGTTTCTCTCCATAATGATACCTCACCACAGAGATATATACACAGCCAGAACCATAGTAAATTTATGGACAAGAGAGTTTACATGAGATTAAAGGTAGCATGACAGAAATATTTTTGTCTGTCAAGAAAGCAAGGAAACCACATGCAGTTTTGCTCATTTTAACACAGAACTTAAAATAATTTGATAGAGTTTAATGACAATAACAGTTTGGGAGGATATGATAAATCCTTCATTCTTCAAATAGTGATTTGTTTTTTAGATGAGTAGTTTAACCTCTCTGAAGTATGAACACTTTTGAGGACAGTGACAGAAATCTATGTTGCATTAGTCTGACATAATATGGATGCTAAAATAATGTATTTGTTGTCTAAAATGACCTGAAAACTAAGCTAATGTACAGTAAATTGCGTAAATCATTGGGGCTGAGTATGCAGTGCCAACATCCATGCCCTGGTAAATTTATTTTATACTTGAACTCAGTGTAATGAAGCTATATGCCACTAAAGTATATGTGGATGGATGTCTGTCCTGACTCACAGGATAAAATTCTACCAGCTTTATGTAGCTGTACAACTTAATGTAAGCTACTTTAAGAAGGCATGCTTTCATGATGATTTTTTGGACTAGAAATTATGCTTGAGTGAATGAAATTTATAAGCAAAAGTTAGTTGTGTTTTTCCATTTGAAATGTCTGCACCTTATCTGCACATAAAGATATTTTACTGCATTAATGCAATATACATTGAGTTAGAATGAAACAAACGTTTTTTTTCTAATATTTATTTGGACTAACTCTTTTTGTACTTTTTAACCATAGCACAAACCACAGCTGCATTTAATGCAAGTACATTACCAGCAACAACAAAACCAGTTACAGGTATGAGGCAGCATTTTTACTATGTATTTTTTGAGACGTGTGTTGTAGTGCGGTTTAAATGACAATACATAAGCTAGAAAGGTTGTTGCAAAAGGTACAGAAACATTTTCAACTGGCTGCCAGCGTGTATGATGCACACTTACGTTTCATTTCTAGGGCCCCATATAGGTACATGTAAAAGCTATTAAATTTCAGCATTTTATTTGTTCACAAAATGTTTCTCCCCTCCCTCACATTTTTTATGTACCATTCTTTTTCCTTCTCTTTCCTGCCTTTGGTGTCTCACTTTGCTCCTTCAAAGACAAACACCGGCCCTACTACAGCACCACGCCACTTACAGCTGAGGGAAAAAACATTTAAAGCTGCTTAGCAAATGGTCCATGAGGGCAGGAACAAAGAAGTTTCTCCTTTCCTTCCCACACATTAGCTTTCTTTTATGTAACATTTTAAATGTATTCCTACCATGTGGCTGGAAGGTGAAACATGCCTCGCCACACAGAAAACAAACACATCCTTTCCCCACAAACACTGGTCATATGCTTCTTCAGTCTAACTCTTATAAAGGGGGTGGTGCGGTGGTGCAGCAATTAGCATTGTCGCCTCACAGCAAGAGGTTCTCTGATTCAGTTCTTGGCTGGGGGTGGCTTCTGTGTGGAGTATGCATGTCCTTGCATTCATGTGGGTTTCCACCAGGTGCTCCAGCTTCTTCCATTATCCCAAAGACATGCGTCTGGAGCATTTCTGCCCGGGCCTCTGCTGAAAATAGGCTCTGTCCTACTCAGACTTTCCAGTCAACAAATGTTAAATAAAATAAAGTACAAATAATAACATAAACAAAACCATCCTGAACAATTAAGAAACAGCACTTCCTAATGCATTTTCTCAGGCATTGCCTGCATAAAATAAGTAAATAAAAATAGTACAGGCTTGCACCTGGCACCTCTAACACTAAAGGCAAAGGCATGCAGAAGGCACCAGTGCATCACCTGGGAATATACCAGTATAAAATCTCATCTGGAAGAAAATGGTGGCATGAAAACTTTCTATTAGAAGCTACTCTATGAGAGGGAATACCTAGTCAGAGGCAAAAGATAGTACAGTTGTCTAAGTAAACGTATCATAACTTTAGATGTCTGTATGATCGCTGCTGCAGTAACCTAAGCTATATGGGCTATATCCTAAAAAGGACATAATGGCTATCCAGCTTCCAAAGCTTCAGGGTACCTTCCATGCACCCAGCCATTAGCCAGCTTGAGCTGTCTAAAAGTTAGGTTTGGATGCCAAGCCCTTCTGAGCTTTCATGCCAACCCAAAGACAGGAAGGCTAAAGCCCTGAGAAGGACAGTGGTTGGAAAAAATCATGATAATAAATGTCAATAACCTGGATAAAAAGGGTCTATATTATAACATCGAAGTTCAAAAACTTTGAATGTTATAATATCGAACCCTTTAGTGAGAAAGCTGAGAATAGCAAAGCCTCGGTACATCGAAATTTTACCTAGGGTAAGATTTTGGTGGTCTGTGGCTTTGCTATTTACAGCAGTGTGGTGCGATGGTTACGGACCGGGTTTAGGGAAGTGAGTGAATGGAGGTTACGGATTGGGTTCAGGTAAGTGTGGTGCGATGGTTACGGACTGGGTTAAGGTAAGTGAGCGAACGGACTGGGTTAAGGTGAGTGTGCGGTAGTTAGGGACTTTAGGGTTAGGGCGCGGGTGAGGTGAGTGCGCGGTAGTGACAGACTTTAGGGTTAAGGGTGGGTTAAGTGAGTTAGGGTTAGGGACTGGGTCAGGTAAATGTGCGATTGTGTGGACATAAGGGTTAGGGTGGGGTAGGTGAGTTAGGGTTAGGGAGCAGGTAAGGTGAGTGTGTGATAGTTAGGGACCTTAGGGTTAGGGTTGGGTTAAGGTAAGTGGGTAGCTAGTGGTGTATGTCTGGTTTAGTGTAGGGTTTCGTGAAGTGTATGTGTGTGGATTATTTATTTTGGTGTGCTTGAGTTGTGTGTATGTTTGTCGGAACAGCAAATTTTTTCCCTGGGAAAAAATTCGCTCTCCTGACTGTTCGGTTTTCTGGTGTTTCGATTGAATGGGTTCGATATTATAACATTCAATGTTTTTAGACTTCAATGTTATAATATAGACCCGTATAAAAACATACAAAAAACAATGGAGGTGGAGGAAGGGAGGGAGTGGCTACTGCAGCAGTGACCATTCTAAGATCTACTGTTATGATACGTTTACTTACACAACTGTACTATGTTCTTCATCTGATCACTGCTGGTGTAGCATAAGCTATATGAGCAGATTATCATAGCTTAGATAGACTAGGAGGAGGAAGGAAAAGGGTTTGGGGGCCCGTGAAGGATGAACCTAGCAAAGCCTGTTTTAGACTTGGAGAAGGAATCCAATTTATAGTGCTTTCTAAAAGTACGCACAGGTAATGAAGTTGCTGCTTCTAGACTACTTCTAGAACCCAACCCTTTTCAAAAAGCCACAGAAGGAGCCGAGGCCTTGGTCAAATGAGCATTGACCCTTGCTGGAATAATTTTCCTGTGGTGGGAGTAACAAAACGTAAATAGCATAATATAACCATTTGAAAAAAAGGTCTGTTTTGACACTGGTTGTCCTTTCTTCTTACTTGTTTGTGGACATCCAAGGTATGAAGTAACCTTTCTGTCTCATTTTTTGCTTCTGAAAAAGAAACAAGGAGATGGATAGTTTATAATAAAGAAAATGTGGTTACCACATTATGCATAAAACAAAGATTCATTCTCAAATAAACACTATCTTGGTGAAAAATGAAATAAGGTTGACTTACCATAAGAGCTCATAACTGAGATGCCCTTCTTACAGAGGCCAGAGTAATGGATAAAACCGTTTTCCATGTAAAGAACATTAAGTTGGCCTGATGAATGCTTCAAAATGGAGTAACGGTTAGTTTTTCTAACACAAAGTTAAGAACCCAAGGAGAAGCCACCTTTTTTTCTAGATTTCTTGTGCAACGCCCCTTTCAAAAACATTTTCACATGAGACTGCATTGAAAGGGGGATCCATGTGCAGACATGCAAAAATGGCTGACAATTGAACCTTGATATAGGAGTAAGACAGGACATAGAATAGTAACTCACACAAATAATGTAAATCCAGAGAAACAGAAACCATGAATGGGTGCTTGTTCTTTTGTTGGCACCAACTAGAAAGCCTCTTCTGTTTGCTAATTCATGATTTCCTTGTAGCAGAGTTTTTTGCTTCTGTTAATACCTGTTGCCCATCATCTGGAAAAAAAAGATGCCTAAAAGGTAATAAGATCCTTGCCCCAGGCAGTCACTTAGGGTCAGGATGCATCAAACACCCCTAGTCTTGTGCAAGAGAACCAGTCTGTGGTAATTGCCCCTGACTATTTGCTGAAGAAGGGGAGACCCATTGTTGCCTACTTGCCTGGACTAGAAGGGAGTTACCACAGTGATCTACGTGGAGTCCTTCTGAATTTTCAGAAGTACCCTGAGTATTACTGGAAAGGGTGGAAAAGCATCTAGGAACATTACTTTCCAAGGAGAAGAAAGACATCTGTCTTTCAGGCCTTTTTGTATGGAGTCCTGGAGCAGAATTCTACCAGTTGATTGCTTAGAGGGTAGGAAAAAAGATCTCTTTGTGGTGCTCTCCACAGAGGGATCAAATCTTGGAAGACCCTCTAATTCAGCTTCTATTTGTGACAGTCTATTGCCTACCACACAATTTTGCTCTGATGGAATGTAAGATGCCTGTAGAGTAAGGTTGTGCTGAAAAGTTATATTCTGAGTTACGACAGCTAGACTGCACAGAGGGCATGATCTGGTTCTCCTTACTTGTTTATGTACCACATCACTGTAGTGTTGTCTGTAAATACTTTTAGAGGTCCAGTGGACCATAGATGATTAAGAGAGTTGAGAGCATTTATGAGAGATAAAACCTCTATTATGTTCATGTATTTTGGATTCTAAATACCCTAAAATTTCATCACCATAGACACTGATCCCCAAGCAGGTGGGGAGAATGGGATGCCTGGATTCTAAGAGATTTGGTTCTCCAACATATAATCTCACTTTTTGTAAATTCTAGAATTGGAATTTGAAAAGTCAAGGGATGTCTGTGCTGGGACTATAGAGATTTCAGGTATCACTGTAACGTCTTCATGTGGAGCCTTGATAAAGTCATCATGAGCATCATTGATGCCACGACACCCAGAATCATGAGGATTTCCCTTGTTAATACAGAAGCCTGAGTGGAAAACCTTAGGAATAGATCTAAATAAGGATGTATTTTTCTTGTGGAAGAAAAGCTCTTTTTTAACTCTGATGTCCAGCAGACACATAGAAAAACAATCCTGTGAGAAGGAATCAGAAAAGACTACTGAATATTCATTTGGAATCTCAGCCTGGGAAGGAAATCCCTTTTTTTATTCCAAATACCCTAAACTTTTATCACTCTAGACACTGATCCCCAAGCTGGAGGGATTAGCTGAACAAAGCTGTGCAAAGATAAGCAAGTCATCTAAATAAGTGAAAATGTGAATACCTTGCAGTTTGCAGAAGGTTGTTACAGGAAGCAAGACAATTTTTGAATACCCTTGGAGCATTAGATAACACAGAGGGTAAAGCAGATAACTGATAACATGATGCAGATACACAAAACCTTAAGAAATGTCTGAAATATGGATCTATAGGAATGTGATGATATACATTTTTTTAAATGTAAGTTCACAAGGAAACTTGAATGGGGAATACACAGTAACAAGTTGTGAAGTGACAGTATTTTGAACTTGTCAGTATCTCAGATTGGAACAGAAAGGACAGGTCCCAGACTGGCATCCAGGAGCTTCTTTCTTTGGCACCAGAAACATCCTTTAAGAAAATCCTTCTCCTAACAGATGAGGAAGGACAGCTTCTCTCACTCCCTGAGCCAGCATATGTTGGATGACTGCAATGCAAAGAGGAGTTTGGTCTGGGAGATGAGGAATACCCTGTAAAGAAGGAAGAGAGTTTCACTGCCATCTGTGTGTATAACCTTTTTAAAGTTCAAATAGTGCTAGATTTCACTTAGCTTATATTTTGTTGAATCTATATCCATACGTGTTATATAGCTTGGAATTTTTTTTTTCTCTTAATCTAAAATGTAATATGCTATTATAATTTGCTAAATCTTAGTAATGTACTTATGTTATTGTGATTCTATTCTGAAGTGTGAAGCTTTTCTCCCCGGGCCTCCACTGAAAATGGACATATATCCAGTTGGACTAGCCCGGTCAACAAATGTAAATAAAATAAAATAAATTAATAAATATGCATAACTGTCCATTACAGATGGCCACAGTTATCATTTTACAGAAGAACTATCTGTGATGTCCTTTTCATGTAATGACTGCAGTAGAGTGACATGCCAGGAAAACAAGTTTGAGTAAAGCACATCCTCTTTCGACACATTCACACTCTGTCCTACATAATATTTTAAACCAGTGAACAACAATGTAGATAAATTCATCTTCCCTCTGGGCACTATGGTGTCCACAACTGGGAATTCATAGCAAACGCATGCCTACCTTCTTTCCCTAGCACTACAGTGTTTAAAGCAGGGAATGTCAATGTACAGTCACATTTCCTCATCTGCAGTACAATGGCCAAAACAGGTTATCATATATTATTTATTTCATTATTTTATTTTATTTTACCTTTGTTGACCAGGCTAGTCTAACTGGATATATGTCCATTTTCAGTAGAGGCCCGGGAAGATAAGCTCCAAGACAGAAACATGAAAAATTAACAAAAAAAAAATGACTAAATAGCAGCATTCATTATATACAATGCATATTCCAGGTTAAAACAGAAAATTCAGTGAGGACAAAAAAAAATCCTTACAGTAGAAGAATGCATATAAAATACAACATACAGGTTGTTGTTGGGTCTTTCGGCTTTTCCCGGTTAGGGGTCGCCACAGCAGAACTCCGGTCCGTTAATGACTGGCAGTTGATTTTTACGTGCCGAGTTACCAGCCCTCATGCACAACCTTCAATGAAGATACGCCCATTCACGCATGTCTCCATGCAGAAGACGCTCTAGCTGAGAGTCGAACCGGACAGCGTCTTACTGTGAGGTGACAAAGCTACCGCAGCACCACCATCGCAGATATACAATACAACATACAGGTACTACTCATGAACTGTTATATATTCCTTTTTGAATATAAATACATACTCACTCTAAAATACACTGAGTTCAACCTCTGTGAATACTTTCTACAGAGGAATTTCTTTTATTTTAATACAATTAACCTGTCTTCTTCTTTGATTTTATTTCTTCTTTTTATGTATTATACCTGTATTATACAATACAACATACAGGTATAATACATAAAAAGAAGAAATAAAATCAAAGAAGAAGACAGGTTAATTGTATTAAAATAAAGAAATTTCTCAGTAGAAAGTATTCACAGAGGTTGAACTCAGTGTAGTTTTAGAGGGAGTATGTATTTATAGTCAAAAAGGAATATATAACAGTTCATGAGTAGTATGGGATAGGCAGAGCTAAGTTTAAGCAGATAGATAGATGCCTAGTCAGGTTTAGTACAGGGGAATAATCCAGTGTGCTCTAAGGAAAAGTTTCAGTCTGTTTTTGAAGAGTGATAAAGAGGGAAGAGAGGAAAGGTCACTGGGGAGAAGATTCCAGGTTTTTCCGACAGCATTGGAAAAGAGAGAATCCCCAGCCTTGTTGTTAGGTTTAGAGATATGTACAAGAAGTTTGTGTGAAGAACGTAAGGACTTCAGATTTGTATATGGGGTGATGAGGGTAGATAGAATTGGAGTACTGGAAGGTTTATAAAGAGTTTTATGGGCAATCGTTAGTTGATGGAATTTAATCAGGTTTTGTGGTTCCAGCCATCCTAGCTGCTTTATATTTATGCAATGGTAGCTTCTGAAAGGGTTGCCTGTTGCAAATCTGGCAATGTTATTGTAGGACATTTCCAGTTTGCTGAGGTTATTTTTAGATAGCTTAGTAAAAATGGGCGAGGCATAGAAGAGTGTAGGGATTAGATGAGTGTGAGCTATAGTTGTTCTGGCTGTGGGGGAAAGGAAGGGTTTAATCCTATAGAGAGAGACAAGTTTTTTGTTGACAGTTTTTATAGTATTGTTGATATGGATGTCAAAGTTCAGATTGTTATCAATGGTGATACCCAGTAGTTTGGTGGTTGGGTCTGGTGATATAATGGTACCATTGGTGGATGTAACTGAGAAATCAAAAGGAGAGGACTTGTGAGGAGGATTGAAGAGGAGGAGTTTAGGTTTTTGGGGGTTCAAAAGAAGGCAACGCTGAGTGAACCATTGTTCAACTGTGTTAAATACCTTCTAGGTAAGAGAGTGAAGTTCAAATGTGGATTTGGTTGAGCATATAAGTGTGGAGTCATTAGCATATTGTATGCATGTGGCTTGGTGGATGGCTAGATGAAGGTCATTAATAAATATGGAGAAGAGGAGAGGTCCTAGTATGGACCCTTGAGGGACACCTAGGGTAACCGATTGGAGGGTAGATAGAGTCTTATGCCAAATTACTGCCTGTTGTCTTTTATCTAGGTAGGACTGGAACCATTTTATGGTTCTATATAGTAGGAATGCTTATCCTTGGTAGCTGAAAGTACAGTGACCAGGGCAGGAAATGACAGTAATGGAACTTACAACCAGAATCCCCTGACACTACAATGTCCAAAGAAAGCATCAGGCTTCTCCATCTCCCAAAGCATAAAGCAAATGGATTCTGCTGTGCAAAGCATTTTATGACTATGCTGAGGATGGGAGGGGCTCTTAAGTGTGTGGCAAGGCTATATATATATATATATATATATATATATATATATATATATATATATATATGGTTCTACCTTACATAGTCGACAGTGCAGAACACCGACAACGCAATCATCGACACCACATAATCGACAGTGCATAAACACGACACCTCACATGCCCGACAACGAAATAACCGACGGTTCACAAACGCGAAACCTCATACGCTGCACACAGCACAATAACAACAATCAACAAACAAAACACATCCCCTGTCCAAAAACCACACACACAACACAAGCACACCAAAATCCTTACAAACCCACACTAAACCTCACATACACAACTATCTACAACCCTAACCCAAACCCTAACCCAAACCCTAACCCTAAGGTCCGTCACTATCGCACACTCAGCTAACCCGCGCCCTAACCCTAACTCACTTAACCCGCCCGTAACCCAAAGACTTTCACTACCTCACACTTACCTAACCCACGCCCTAACCCTAACTCACTTAACCCACCCCTAACCCAAAGACTTTCACTACCGCACACTTACCTAACCCGCGCCCTAACCCTAACTCACTTAACCCACCCCTATCCCCACAGACCGTCAATATCCACACTTACCTTACTCGCACCCTAACGTCAGTCACTACCGCATACTTACACAGCCTTTTCTCATGTCGGTATCCTCGGCATCAGTGTTTTCATCCGTTAGTCTTCTGCATTTTCAATCTTCTGGCGATCGCGATTGCGTTGTCGATGTTCTGCACTGTCGACTATGTAAGGTAGAACCATATATATATATATATATATATATATATATATATGTGTGTGTGTATAGATATATATATGGGTCTACCTCAACCCATCAAAATTATGTTTCAACGAAACATAATTAAGCAAACTCTTTTTTGCGAAAGTGCATTTTTACGAAAATGCACTTTCATAAGAAAGGCAATTAAGCAAACAGCAACGGGGGTTGTTTCTTAGATTGTGGCACAGCAGGATAACGGAATATTCCCTTTTCCTCACTGTAGTGCGATCTGGGAGTGAGAATATAAAGTAGTTGATGTGGTGTGGGGGGTGCATGGGGGCTTGCCCCCTTCATAAACGTGGTTTGTGTTGCGTTTTTTTTCAATTTATTTGTATTTCGTGAAAATGCACTTTCGTGAAAAAGAGTTTGTCTGTTTACGTGTCATTGAAATGTAATTTCGATGGGTCGAGGTAGTCACACAAACACACACATATATATATATATATATATATATATATATATATATATATATATATATATATATATATATATATAAATATATATATATATATATATATATATTTTTTTTTTTTTTTTTTAATTTATTTATTTATACAGAGGGTGCTGATGGTTTTATTTCTCATTTTGGTGAAGCAACAGTGCCACTCTGTTGCTTTGCCTAGCTACCATGAGGTATGTATTTTAAGCTTTTAAGAATAAGTTGGTATGTTCTACATATATTATGTTTAGGTGGCAGCATCTGAAAGCATTTGCTCTAGTATTATCTAATAATAACACAGCATAGGAATTTTCTTGTCAAATAATATTTCCATTGTTCAAGAAATACTGCAGGTATAGGGTAATTTATTAAGTTAAGGCTGTCAAGTGGTTTATTGATTTGCTTTAAATTCAGTTAAATAAGTGGGCAATATTTACAGGCAGTTAATGCTGCTTTGTTTTTTTTTTTTTTGTGGGGGAAACGTGAACGTGTTAAGTTTGTTTTTCCTCTTTGCTCACCTGTCAATTGCTATATAATAAAAAGGAGTATTTTTTATTATTATTAAAAAAAAAGAGGAAAGGTATAGTAAAAGCTTGTTATGAAATGAAACTGTCAACAGGTTTAAGGAATTTTAATAATCTTCCTTAATTTCGGACATCCCTTAATGCTGTTTTCCTTTGGGGTTTCACTTTGAAGCCTATCAGCTCTTCCCTTGTTCTCAACTACCCTGCTAGATAGTTATAAAAAAGGGAGTCTGTCAAAATAGTAAAATAATGATGAAAAGAAGTGCTACAGTGTAGGTTCTTAAATAACAGTGAGCACATCAGTTTTAACCACTTGTACAGCTTTCTTTTTCAGTAGAACTTACACAAGAGTTGTTTCCTGGTACTTCTTCCTGTTCTTCATTTGATGACTGCTAAAGTAACGTAAGATATGGGGGTTATGTTCCGCCAAGGACATAATATCCATGCAGCTTCCAAAGCATCTGGGCACCTTCCATGCACCCAAAGTGTTAGCTCATGCTGAGCTTCCTAAAAGTTAGATTTGGTCACCAAGCCCTTCACAGCTTTCCTGACATTGAAAGAGTACTCATTTGTAAGGTTTTTAGATTCAACGTTCTGTATACACTGTTCCTTTGCTGTGCAGGTAAGTTCTCTTGGGAAAAACTACCACTTTATTTCTTTTTGTGACAGAAAACCTACTTTTTCTGTAAAATATTTATATTTCAAATAAGAGAAAGTGTTTTTTTATTGTAGTGACTTTTGTTCACTTTAAAATGGGAGTGCTGCTTTTTAACTTTTGTGATAAAAGGTTGTTAAAAATGATTGAAAACTGCATTTTCTGTGGAGAAACTGGTGTTATTTTACTTTTCTTGGGGCTGGGTAAGTATTTGAAGTGCTGTTTACCGTGTTTTTTTTCCAGGGAAAAAGTTTGTATTTTCCAACTTGCCTGTTTTACTATTGTTACTACGCTTCCACTGCAATCAGGCACATTTTTCAGCGTAAGCACAGAACACCTTGCTGGTTCCTGATTATACCTTCTTCAAGCTCCCAGAGGATGTCAAAAATGAAATTTTGACTTCTCTCTTGGACGGAGAACTAGTTTTTGGTTCTTCTACTGCAAACATCATTAAAAACTATGATGAGAGGGGGAAGCTGATTCAAGAGCTCTCTCGGATTTTTCAACCCTCCTTCTCCAAGTTTACCAGGGGATTCTATGTTCCCCCTCATCCATTTTCAATTAGTAAGCTTACTTAGCTGGTAAGCAGAAGTTTAAAAAGCAGTGGCAAGGAGGTTCCTAAAAGAAAGCAGGGACACTTCAGAACAAAGGACAGTCTAATAAGTTTGAATGACTTTATGATGGACTTTCCTACCACCCTGTAAGTCCTTTAATTATTCCAGAAAGTTGAACCTCCATTTCTCTGTTTGGCAGCAGACTGTTTCAAACAAATGAGTAATCCATCAACGTTGCAGATGGCAGTGAAACTCTCTTCCTTCTTTACAGGGTATTCCTCATCTCCCAGACCAAACTCCTCTTTGCATTGCAGTCATCCAACATATGCTGGCTCAGGGGTGAGAGAAGCTGTCCTTCCTCATCTGTTAGGAGAAGGATTTTGTTAAAGGATGTTTCTGGTGCCAAAGAAAGAAGCTCCTGGATGCCAGTCTGGGACCTGTCCTTTCTGTTCCAGTCTGAGATACTGACAAGTTCAAAATACTGTCACTTCACAACTTGTTACTGTGTATTCCCCATTCAAGTTTCCTTGTGAACTTACATTTAAAAAAATGTATATCATCACATTCCTATAGATCCATATTTCAGACATTTCTTAAGGTTTTGTGTATCTGCATCATGTTATCAGTTATCTGCTTTACCCTCTGTGTTATCTAATGCTCCAAGGGTATTCACAAATTGTCTTGCTTCCTGTAACAACCTACTGCAAACTGCAAGGTATTCACATTTTTACTTATTTAGATGACTTGCTTATCTTTGCACAGCTTTGTTCAGCTAATCCCTCCAGCTTGGGTATCAGTGTCTAGAGTGATAAAAGTTTAGGGTATTTGGAATAAAAAAAAGGGATTTCCTTCCCAGGCTGAGATTCCAAATGAATATTCAGAAGTCTTTTCTGATTCCTTCTCACAGGATTGTTTTTCCTATATGTCTGCTGGACATCAGAGTTAAAAAAGAGCTTTTCTTCCACAAGAAAAAATACATCCTTATTTAAATCTATTCCTAAGGTTTTCCACTCAGGCTTCTGTATTAACAAGGGAAATCTTCATGATTCTGGATGTCGTGGCATCAATGATGCTCATGATGACTTTATCAAGGCTCCACATGAAGACGTTACAGTGGTACCTGAAATCTCTATAGTCCCAGCACAGACATCCCTTACCTTTTCAAATTCCAATTCTAGAATTTACAAAAAGTGAGATTATATGGTGGAGAACCAAATCTCTTAGAATCCAGGCATCCCATTCTCCCCACCTGCTTGGGGATCAGTGTCTATGGTGATAACATTTTAGGGTATTTAGAATCCAAAATACATGAACATAATAGAGGTTTTATCTCTCATAAATGCTCTCAACTCTCTTAATCATCTATGGTCCACTGGACCTCTAAAAGTATTTACAGACAACACTACAGTGATGTGGTACATAAACAAGTAAGGAGAACCAGATCATGCCCTCTGTGCAGTCTAGCTGTCATAACTCAGAATATAACTTTTCAGCACAACCTTACTCTACAGGCATCTTACATTCCATCAGAGCAAAATTGTGTGGTAGGCAATAGACTGTCACAAATAGAAGCTGAATTAGAGGGTCTTCCAAGATTTGATCCCTCTGTGGAGAGCACCACAAAGAGATCTTTTTTCCTACCCTCTAAGCAATCAACTGGTAAAATTCTGCTCCAGGACTCCATACAAAAAGGCTTGAAAGACAGATGTCTTTCTTCTCCTTGGAAAGTAATGTTCCTAGATGCTTTTCCGCCCTTTCCAGTAATACTCAGGGTACTTCTGAAAATTCAGAAGGACTCCACGTAGATCACTGTGGTAACTCCCTTCTAGTCCAGGCAAGTAGGCAACAATGGGTCTCCCCTTCTTCAGCAAATAGTCAGGGGAAATTACCACAGACTGGTTCTCTTGCACAAGACTAGGGGTGTGTGATGCATCCTGACCCTAAGTGACTGCCTGGGGCAAGGATCTTATTACCTTTTAGGCATCTTTTTTTTCCAGATGATGGGCAACAGGTATTAACAGAAGCAAAACACTCTGCTACAAGGAAATCATGAATTAGCAAACAGAAGAGGCTTTCTAGTTGGTGCCAACAAAAGAACAAGCACCCATTCATGGTTTCTGTTTCTCTGGATTTACATTATTTGTGTGAGTTACTATCCTATGTCCTGTCTTACTCCTATATCAAGGTTCAGTTGTCAGCCATTTTTGTATGTCTTCACATGGATCCCCCTCTTTCAATGCAGTCTCATGTGAAAATGTTTTTGAAAGGGGCGTTGCACAAGAAATCTAGAAAAAAAGGTGGCTTCTCCTTGGGTTCTTAACTTTGTGTTAGAAAAACTAACCGTTACTCCATTTTGAAGCATTCATCAGGCCAACTTAATGTTCTTTACATGGAAAACGGTTTTATCCATTACTCTGGCCTCTGTAAGAAGGGCATCTCAGTTATGAGCTCTTATGCTAAGTCAACCTTATCTCATTTTTCACCAAGATAGGGTTTATTTGAGAATGAATCTTTGTTTTATGCATAATGTGGTAACCACATTTTCTTTATTATAAACTATCCATCTCCTTGTTTCTTTTTCAGAAGCAAAAAATGAGACAGAAAGGTTACTTCATACCTTGGATGTCCACAAACAAGTAAGAAGAAAGGACAACCAGTGTCAAAACAGACCTTTTTTTCAAATGGTTATATTATACAAAATCGAGCACTATTTGAACTTTAAAAAGGTTATACACACATTACTGTTAGTAAAAAAGAATAACTAGTTTGTGTGAGTGAGAAGATTAGTGTCTGGAGACAGTGGAGGTAGTTAGTCTGGATTTGCACAGGGGCATAACCAGTGCGATTTAAGGTATGGTTTGAGTTTGGATTTAAATAGGGTTGCTGAAGGTAGGGAGGGAGTTCCAGATTTTACCCACTGTGTTAGAGAATAGAGAGTCTCTAGCCAGATTGTTGGTTTTACTTATCTTTACAATTAATTTATTTGATGAGCGCAGGGTCTTCAGGTTTTGTAGGGGATGATTACGTTATTTAGTATTGAAATATTTGTAGGATAATACAGTATCTTATGGGCAATAGTTAGCTGGTTTGATAGAATAAGATTTGACAATTCTAACCATCCTAGTTGATTAAGATTGTTACAATGATGGGTTCTATAGGTAGACCCAGTTGCAACTCTGGCAATATTATTGTAGGAGTTAGCCAACTTGTTCAGATTGCTTTTGCATAGTTTGGTATAGATGGGGGATGCATATAGTAGGGTAGAGATTAGGTGGGTCCGGGCAATGGTGGTCCTGGCTAGTGGGGTAAGAAAGGGTTTGATCCTATAGAGGGAACCTAGTTTCTTGTTTACTGTTTTTATAGTGTTGTTAATATGGGGCTCGAAGCTGTGGTTGTTATCGATTAGTACTCCAAGTAGTTTTGTAGTAGAGTCGTTAGATATGATTGTACCATTGCTAGATGTGACTGTGAAATTCAGTGAGGGGGCTCTGCGGGTGGGAGTAAATAGTAGCATTTTTGGTTTTTTTGGGGGTTCAGGATGAGACATCAGTGAAGAAGCCAATTCTCTACTGTGCTAAATGTGTCTTGGGTTAGGGACTGAAGTTGTGATAGTGAAGAGGCTGAGCATATTAGTGTGGAATCATCCACATGTTGGATAAAGGTAGCTTGAGGTAATACAGAGTGTAGGTCATTAGTAAAAATAGAAAAGAGGAGAGGACCCAGTATGGAGTCTTGAGGGACACCAAGGGCAATTGGGAGGTGGGAAGACAAGTTATTCTCTCATAGTACAGCCTGTTGCCTGTTATTCAGATAGGATTGGAACCATTGTATAGCAAGTGGATTCAGTGAGAACTTTCTAAGTATGTTTATGAGTAGCTGATGATTGACCATGTTGAAGGCTTTTGACAGATCAATGAAGAGGGCTGAGGATAGAGTATCGTTATTACAATTTTTATTAATGCAGTCGGTGAAGGAAAGAAGAGCAGTAGAGGTGCTACAAAATGGTCTGAATCCATGTTGGCAGGTAGCTAGTAGGCTGTTTTCTAGGAGGTGGTTTAATAGTTGTTTATGAATGCACTTCTCCATAATTTTTGCTAGTGGGGATAATATGGCTATAGGCCTATAGTTAGAAAAAATCTTTGGAATTACCACCTTTATGCTGGGGGGACGATATGTGAGATTTTCCAGATTGATGGAATAGTTCCTTCAGAAATAGTTCTATTAATGAGGATGGATATGGGGTAGGCTATAGCTTTGGCTGCTTTTTGCAGGCATTCTGCAGGTGGTAGATCTGCAGAGAGGGTGGTGGGTTTAAGTTTCTTAATAAGGGTGCAGACAAAGGATGTAGGAACGGGTTGGAATTAAAATATTGGGGGGCTGTTAGGGATAATATTGGAAGGAGATGCAGTGTCAGAGGATAGCTGATTGGCCAATTGAATGGTGTCTGTGAAGAAAGTGTTAAAAGAATTGGCAATTTGGTTAGGGCTGTGGAGATTGGAGCCTGAGGGGGTGGGTGTGATTGAGCAACCTGGATGCAAAAGTTTATTGATACCTGACCAGAATTTTTGAGGTTTATTTTGGTGGGTTTGTTGGAGGTGACAGTAAAAGTTTCTTTTATCTAACAATATGGCTTTTTTCGTTTTGTTTCTTAATTGTCAAAATTTTAGTTGATCTGCCAGGTTTTTGGATGTATGCCAGCTAGCCCAGAGTTTGTTTCTATGGAGGATATTTTGTTTGGTAGTTTTTGATAGCCAAGGGGCTGGTTTAGACCTACTTCTTACTATACTAGTTGGGGCATGGTAGTCTAGAATGGTTAAAAATTTATAGTTAAAGAATTTAACGGCTTTTTCTAATGGTAGGTGTTTCAGGGGTGACCAGTCACAAGCTATGAGTTCTTTTTGAAAGCTGTCAGGGTTAAAAGTTTTATTAGATCTTATTTTCTTATATATGGTTGGGTTTGGGGTGTCAGTCTTATACCTGATTAAGAAGGTGAGTGAGTGATCACTTATATCTTCTGGGAGGGTCCCTACTTTGTAAGACTGATTTTTACTGTTTGTGAGAATCCAATCTAGGGTACTGTCATTATTATTATGTTTATTGGTTCTAGTGGGGGCTGTAATGGTTTGTGTAAAACCGTGTAGGTTGATGTGGGTAGAAGGCTGTTCTGATGTGCAAGACATCCAGTTCATATTAAAGTCACCAAGAATTATGGTTTCTTGTGGGTAAGTGGTGGACAGCCAACTTAGGATAGTCACTAAGGTGTTGATATTGTTGCCTGGGGGAGGGTAAATACAGATTATATAAATGGATTTACATTTGTTAAGTTGAACTTTGGAGATAAGAATTTCTGCATTGCTAGTTAGGGGAGGTTTAGAGTCAACAGAGGTGACTTGTAATTCAGATTTATATAAGATTGCTACTCCTCCACATTTCTTAGAGTTGTGGTCAAGTCTCAGGATACTGTAACCTGGGGGAATAACTGTAGTATCTTGTAGCGTTGGCTTGAGCCACATTTCAGAGAGGCAGAGGATGTCAAATGAATGTACATCCATAAGGGCATGTAGGTGGGCAACTTTATTGTTTATGCTTCAAATATTGAGATGGGATATCAGGAGAGAGTTGGAGAGTCTGTTGACCAGATGTGCATTAGTAGAATTTGGGGTTCTAGACTTGATGGTAGTGGTAGAATTTGGGCCAGGGTTTGGGTGTATGTCACCATCAATTAGGGAGTGGATTTGTATTGCCAAAGTGAGTATTAAACCTTTACATATTAGGTTCTCGGGTTTTCTAGCTCTAGGGCTCTAGTATGTGATGTCAGTGAGCCTATGAAATTTGGATGATAAATACTTTGGTGGAGAGGATGTGTAATTGTGGCTATGAGGGATGATGAGTGTTGGTGTGGAGGTTTGTTTCATGGGGTTATGAAAGTGTAGGTAGTTGAGGTGTTCAAATAAAGTAAGTAGATAGGGTATAGCTAAAATAGGTTGAAATGATAGTAGGAGTAAGGGTTTAAAGTGTATATAGGTAGTGTTATGTGACATTGTAGAAGTATTGTGTGTAGGTAAGTATACAGGGATGGGTGCTGATAGATAATGAATAGTGGGAGGTAGGCTCTAGCACTTTAAGGGGTTGGTCTATGTGATTGCTTGTATTGATAGGGGGTGTGGTTAGTGTGTATAAATGTAGAAGCACTGGAGGCGGGTGGAATTTGGGGGCAGGGTAGGGGAGCGGAGTGAGCCCGCAGGAGGAATGGAGCAGGTAGAGCCACAGAAGGAGTGAGTCCTAGGAGAACAATCAGTGGAGAGCTGTTTGTTAAGGTAAGTGAAGGTGGAGAAAGGTGGGAGATGTTAGCCTTGATAGTAGAGATAGAGGAAGTATAGCTAAATGATACAGAGTAAGAAGATATTGGGATAGAGTAGGACTATAATTCTACGAGCTAGAGATACTATGTTCCTGAGGGAAGAGTTTCAAGACAGAATGATAGTTTTAGGACAAAGGCACCACCTAGCGGCCAATGTCGATTTAGCTACAATAGTTCCCTTTAGGAGGTAGTAGGTATAGGAATTTGAGGAGGAGGGAAGAATATTATGTATTTACAAGGGTATAGGAGAGAAAGTGTGCTAGGAAGGAGGAAAAGGATGGTAGTGGCTGCTGGAAGCCCTGGCAGGGGAGTATACTTTAAGAGCTACAATAAATTATGCAATGTTACTTCTGTTGTCAGAAGTTGCATAACACATACTTTCTTCAATTGTATTGTCCTTGAGGATCTGTTTCACTGGGCGAGAGAAGAGGCGAATCCCTGGTTTGGGGTAAAGATGGCAGTTATTGGTAAAAGGTTGCTGGCCAACAGGACAGGGCAGTTCCACAGTTATAGTGCCTTACGAGCAGGTAGGGCAACTGGTTGCATGAAGGGAGAGAGAGAAACAAAGAGGTTAGATAAGTAGGATGTTAAAAACAGATATTAGGTAATAAAGCATTTAAGGTAATGCACAAACTAGTACAAACACAAGGTGTTATTGGTAGCTATTCTTCAATATATTGAGGTTCAAGTAAAAATACTAGATTGGGTAGATTCATTTACATAGCAAACACATTTCAGTTGCAACTAGCATTGTCATGAAGCCAACACAGTAGGATTTTAAAAAGCTGGGCACACAGGTGGTAAACATCAGTTATAAGGTCAGGAACAAGGTGTACAGCATGTGTGTGGGCAAACGGAGGCTCAACTCAAACATGGGACATTCTTATCCAAAATAACATTTGTAACATTTGTAGTGCCAATGTGAGTAAGCCAACACAGCTGATAACATTACCATTTACAGTCTTTTAAATTCAGAATGCCTCATATTTAGGGTGAGAATAATTAGAGCGCTATGTTAATGCTGCATTCCTGATGTAAAGAGGGAACTATTCAGCGTTCGCCAGTTTTATCATATACAATAAAGTCCAAAATGCACCCTAATGTGAGTCTAAGGCTAAACAGTACACGCACTACTAAATTGCGATGTTTACTACATGAAACTCTGTTATACAAAATAAAGTCCAAAACAAGCTCTAATGTGAGTCTAAGGCTAAACAGTACATGCACTACTGAACCGTGGCGTTTACTACATACAACTCTGATATCTGACCCAATAAAGTAACCACTTGAGCATTTAACAGGTAGCTACGGATTTAAAATCCATACCACGTGCTGCATGCAGCCACAGTTAGCCGGTACCAGCGGTAATATCACCAAAACACTCTTGGATCCATAAGGTGATGCTTGCCATTAAATGTATACGTTATCAGGCAATGCAACAGTAAAAATGTTGTTGCAAGTCCTATAAGTATGCCTTTCAAACAACAAAAATATCACTGGAACACTCTAGGTGATGCTTGCCACTAATAGTGTCCTTTATTACTTTATTTATTACTTTATTTCTCCATTACTCTTACACATCCTAGTCATTATGTATGCCTCCTCAATACCAAAAAGGCATTATGATACTATCATCAACCTGAGCTATTTGCCGTGGGACTCACTGTCCATGCTGAGTATTTTAACATTCCACTGCATTCCCAGTGATCAGCCCAGAGTACCATCCTTGTACATTAGACTTGTACACTATTTTTCATTTCTCTCTCTCTCCTCACTCACCTTTCTTTTCAGCCTGCAAATAAAATGTTAAATAGTATTATTTGTCACCTCAAAATGACTCATCACTTAAGTGAAGTTAGTATTTACTCAGCCTGGATGCCATCATTTCACACCATAACATCGATGGTAAACATCACATCCACACATCTATATCCCAGAACAACTTGACTGCACATAGATATGCTGACGCGGATAAGAAATGACTGCATAAACCTTGAAGAATTGCAAAGTGAAGACCTCAGTCATCAAACCATATCACCTCTACCCAGCATCACAGATCTCTGCAAGCAGTAGGTATACTTTGAAGAGATAAAAAGGTAGAGACACCAAGCTCATAAGGCCTACTGTGCTTTCAACTACTGGAAGAATGTTTTGGTAATTGGTAACTCAGTTGTTAGGCACAATGACACCACACTATAGGCTGGATGAGGACCGGATGACAGTTACAGTAAACTCTCAGTTAATTGGCATCCATGTGGATTGGTAGATGCTGGATAACTGTAGTTTCTGGTTGCTTGAGAGTTACTGTTAAAAATAGACCTGACTAGTACTGTACCCTGTACTATTTGTTTGGTTTGACTTGTTCTCAGGTTGGGGAGAGAGATAATTTATTCCTGTCTTCCTTTTTAAAACTCTAAAACTCTAAAAACGTAAGGTATGTTTCTACGGGGGGGGGGGGGGAGTGCAACACATGAAAATTGTACTGTATTTCTTCAAATGTTTTTGCCAGTTGCTTGTAAGGGCCGTTTGCATGACTTCCGGTTAACTGAGAGTTTACTGTAATTGTATTTCTGGAGTCAGAGTTTATGACAATACAAGGATTATTAAATTCATCATTCCCAACAAATATAATTACAAGTCAGTGGTGGTCAACACTGGACGTAATGACCTTAGGAGCTCTATACATAAGCAGATACAGAAAGAAATAGCTGACCTTGCTATTTATGTGGATGGGACGGAGTAGACACTTGAGTGGTATCTTACAATTGCAAAAGTACACCATATGGAGTAAAAGACCAATAACCAAATACAAAATGCCCTCAACCTCTGAGGGAGACCAAAATGATTTCAGGTAAATCCACCAAGTATAAAAAAAATAAACGAACAGTGAAAGCCAGATGCTTTATTCAGATTGTCAGGATTTAGTGCTGTTCTTTCCTAACAGGAACTTCATCAGAATCTAAAAGAGCTGCATACATCATTTCCTTATATACAGGGCTCCTTAAAGGTACAGTGTAATAAATACATAAACAAGTGAACAATAGTAAAAGCAAGTGAACAAAAACAAAACAAAGTCTGTCAGTAAACATGTCTTAACATCAAATGTTGGACAACAAACTTTAAAAACATAAAGCTTTTTCAATAGAGTGTTAGAAAAGCATGCTGTGCCATGTCCCTAAAATAATGTAAACAGCATGTGTACACCAGAAAAAATAATGAATAATCAGTAATAATACACAAAACATTACATCATTTAAAACATTTAACATTTCTCTGAGTAGTTTGCTAATATATAGGAAATAAATGTCTTAAGGCAGCTAAAGGAACATAACCTGTTATTGTATTTGAGTAGTATACCCCTACTAAGCATATGTGTACTTAACTTGCTTCTTTTCTACCAACAATTACAGCACTGCCTATCTAGACTATATGAGTGTGTCAGTGAAATGTATAACATGTATTTTAATTTTGTACTTGTAGCTGAGATAGATTGAATGAATATTTGTATTTATATAGTGTATATGTATCTTACAGTTATTTATAAATGTGGAGCCTTTCTCCCTGGGCCTCAGCTGAAAAAGGACATTTTGTCGAGTTGGACTTTCCCGGTAAATAAATGTAAAATAAAATAAATAAATAAAAATTTGTATTGTGGATATATGTTGCTAAATTTCGTTGCCTAGTGTAAGTATTTAATTGAATCAGAAAACCAACTATGTTGTACTTTGGGGCTGAAATAAATTTAAAACCTCTTGAAAATAAGTGTTAATAATGTACTTGTTAGTATCTTACAATCATAAGACACGATGACAATATTAGAAAAGATAACTGGATTCAGTAATTGGCTTAGTAGCTGCTGACATTCTAAGGGGATCCAGTATGTGGCTTCCTCAGGCAAGATGGCTGACACTCCTCTATATATTGCCAGGGATGATCTACACTTCAACTGCCAGGGCTTTCACATACTGACAAAAGCATTTGTTACTCCCATAAGGCATTTTTAGGCAGAGTCTATCATAATTCAGCATTCTAATCCAGCAGTTCCAAAATTCCAAATACAATCAATATTATGATAGCTCTTTTCAATGCCTGAAATCTCAGTGAAAAGATTCCCAAACTTTAGGTCCTACTGCAACTCAAGAACGTGTGTGTGTGTGTGTGTGTGTGTGTGTGTGTGTGTGTGTGTGTGTGTGTGTGTGTGTGTGTGTGTGTGTGTGTGTGTGTGTGTGTGTGTGTGTGTGTGTATATATATATATATATATATATGTGTGTGTGTGTGTGTGTGTGTGTGTATATATATATATATATATATATATATATATATATATATATATATACACACGCACACACACACACACACACACACACACACACACACACACACATACACACACACACAAACACACAAAACCATGATTTCAAGGAAATAAAAGCAGTTTCAGTATTCCTGGGTTCAATGCCTACCATGACTTTGTATTTATGAGCAACTACAGAGAAGCATCAGTCTCTGTTAGAAACTGCCTCATATAACAGCATATTCCTTCTGAACCAAAACTATTAACTTTAGGAAGCCCAAGTTACCATTAACAAAGTTAATTACAACTTTATAGCAGTTATAAATCACCTTTAATATCATCCATTGACCACAATATCATCCTAAATGCACTAATAGTTCTTTGAAGCAAAACATATTTATTCTGAGAGATTTCAATTATCTGTGATAAACTGGGTCACACATATTACAAACAGTAAGGTAGACTGTGAAGGCTGCTAGCCCAACTAGCTGAAATTTTGTGATTAATTCTATGCTATTTGTGAATAGTAATATGGTTTGTATACTTGTCTTTCAAATGTAAAAAAACTGCCCCCAAGATTCAGCAAGTTCTGCACGGAGTGCAGGAATAGCTCAAGAGCTGCTGCAGGCAATATGGCCAACAAACGATCCAGGAACAAGTTCCAGGGAAGTGCACAAGTGCTCCTACACTATTCCTGCACAGACACTACTGCTATATGCTAATGAGGTGAAATAGCGATACAGGAAGCAGGCAGTCGTCTGTGCAGGAATAGTATAACCTGCAGAAATGTATTCGGTTACTAACCGAATACATTTCTGCAAATTACAAAACGGAGGTATGACTGCTCCAAAGAAAGCAAGTATTCAATGTAGTAGGCATGCCAATGGCCAAATATATGGCAATTGTCATGGGAAATAGTTGCAAAATTATAAAAAAATAACATTTTTTTGGATGATTTCGGCTGTTTAAGCATAAGACAGCGGTGAGCAAACAGGATCGGCCTGAAAATATGATAAAACGTTGGAAACAAGTTTTTAAGCCTAAATCAGCATTTTGCCATGATAGTCAATGGCATGCATAAGACAACAATACCAGGGAATAGTGGTTGCTAAGGGGGAAGACTCAGTGTGAGTGTGGTAACTATGAATTAGCATTCTGTTTTATGCAAATAAGTGGATTGATACTGAATCACAGAATTCCTCTCAGTGTTAGCTTGCACCCAACTGTGTAGGTGCAGCAACACCATGGTATAAGTATAAGAGGTAAATGACCTCATAAGGGGGAGTGTCATGCATGCTGTAAGCTTATTGGAGCTCTGTGGCCCGTGTTTGTCCTTAACTAAGCACAGCTAAAGAAGGGGGTGTGTCTTAGGCTGCCTAGCAGTGTTTACTTTGCCTAAACGGGTGTGTGTGTCATGCACCGGGTTTAAAAAAAAAAGAAAACACAGGAAATAGCAGCTCTGTTCACAACTGAGCACTGGGTATGCGCGGTGCACCTCGGGGCTTAAACGGGAAGGCAATGGGAAGGGAAAACAGCAGTAGGAAGGCAATCAAGGAGAACTTGAATAGCTGGCATGTGAAATGTATCAGAATCAGCCAATTACACAGGCAGCAGCCCAGCCCAGAACACTACTATAAACTAAGCAAACACCTTTCACTCTGGTTTTTCTCACAAACTCTACACCACTGGTGTACACAGATGGGGAAATTTTACCTGACAAAACTAACAAAATGTTAGGGGCTGCTGTTGCTGTCATACATCAATATGTGGAAGAGACTGAGGGTGGTGAGGATGTGAATGCTGATGACCAACCCACAGTGAGGAGGAAGAGAAGAGTGTACAGACCCAGAGTAACCTACCAGGGGCTACATGAGCTAGAGATAGTGGAGTGCTATAGGGTGGACAGGGACATTCTACAGCAAATTGTTGAACTGTGCCGGCCACGCCTCACACACAGAACCAACAGAGGGGAACCCATCCCAGTGGATACCAAGGTATGTGTAGGTTTAAGAATATTAGTCACGGGTACCTTCCAAAGGCCAACTGGGGATATCATGGGGATCTCACAGGCATCAGCATCCAGGGTACTCCACCAGTTCCTGGTCACCATGTCAGCATATGCCAGTGAGCACATCTATTTCATCAACACCCATGAGGCACTGACTAGCAATATGCGTCTCTTCCACCAAATAGCAGAATACCCTGGGGTAGTGGGTACTATAGACTGCACACACATACACATCAAAGCACCACTCAGTGAGCAGGATAGGGTCTACATAAACCACAAGGGCTTCCCCTCCATCAACTGCCAGGTCATGTGTGATGCCCAGGGCATTATCTTGAATGTGTGTGCTGGCAGCCCTGGAAGATATCACGACTCCCACATCTGGCATATGGCACAGCTGTACCAGAAATTTGCCACTGGGGACATCCCATATGGCCACCTAGTGGGGGATGCTGGTTATGCACTGGAGCTGTGGCTGATGACACCCATCAGAAATGCACACACACCCAAACAAGAGCTCCATAATGAGGCACATGCACAAACCAGAATCATAATAGAGCATAAGTTTGGGATGCTCATGTCATGGTTCCAATGCCTGGATATATCTGGTGGAGCCTTGCAGTACTCTCCAGCTACATGTACACAAATGTTCATTGTATGTGCCATATGATCCTGCAGAAACAGCTGCAGCAGGAACAGCATGGGGCAAGGCCACACAGCCCCCAACCATTGCAATGGTCATCACAGGCACAGAGGGACTCGGAGGAAAACCAACCTGAGCCTGCCCATGCAGGCAGAAAGAGGTGTGCCCAGTATGCCCAGGCTTTGCCAAAGAGGCAATGCATAGCACATACACTGACATGGTAGGGACCCAGGGAATGACACCTCTCTCTGACTCGCACATACAGTAAAAGGGATGCCAAACATGACACTGCCTGTGCTTTACCATGTATAGGGAGTGTACTATGTGCATCCGACATAGTCAGCCCTCCAGCACCATCCTCAATACTGGCACAGCTGCAAGGTAAGTCACCCTTCCTATCAATTGCTGAATGGAGTAGTATGTTCTGCTACTTGTATCTATGGTACGGATGTGAGCATGCAAGGGAATCAGGTGGCTGAATGGGATGGCGGCAGGTAGTCGACACCTATATGAGCAGCATGAAATCCATAACAAACACTGGTGTCAACAAAGTAGGCAGTACTAGACAAGGTGACAAATCCAACTGCAGTACATGTGGTGGCCCAAATGTGTGTCCATAAGACACACACATGCATGTCAGTGAGTCTCACATACCCAACACCAGCCTCAGCCAGCAGGACAGGTGTAGATGACCATAAATAAAGGCTGTGCTAAGGCCTTCAATTGATGGCAATGGTGAACATCCCCCTCCAGACCTACACAGACAGACTACAACAGGTCTGGCAGTTGCATGTTAGTTCTGAAGGGTAAGAATTCTGAAACTGAAATGTAGGTCAATACAACCTAAGATCTGTACTCCACTGATATGCCACTAGTCTGTATGAGAGGTCAGAATACAAAACAAAATGGAAGTCAACAGAGTACCTGAAATACTAGTACAGTCATAGCAAATGTTTACAGTTGTCAGGTGTGCCCCCCCCCCCACAATCCTATGTAGAATTGCAGTAACATGTACGTGCAGGTTTAATAAGAGTGGAGCACAGATTACCTGAGCTGGCCCAATTTACAGGATAGATTGGTGCATGTGTACAATATGCAGGGGTCCATGTGTTAGGTTGTTGTGTGCTCAATATTGTCTGGAACTGGTCAGCATGTAGGCATAGAGGGTTGTGTCTCGGTGGCCTATGGCCAGTGCTGTTGATGACAAGGCCATGTTCCAACAACTGCAGTGCCAACCACAATGCATCTTTGCAATACCCATGTCAGCAGTCGTCCATACTCACTGTCCAGATGTCAATATCTATCACCGTCTGAAAGATGGACATGACACAAATGTGGGGCCAGACATATACACAGTAAACAGGTGGAAGTATGCTAGACAGACTACATAAAATGTAACTATCAACCACACACACCTTCGGATTGTATATACAGGTTAGCAGCACATTAGTTGTCTGTGTAGTATGGAATACTGATGTAGCATGACCAATCACTGGCAGACCACAAAAGACACAGTTATGAAGTAATGAGAGACTGCCTATGTCCCTGCACAAGGCAGCATAAGGAGAATGTCCCAGGTATATCTGTGAGTCAGTTGCAAGGAGCATCCATATCACACATGCACTCAGCTCACCCCACCATCAGCCACAGGCTTATCACAGGTCATATCCTTGCTGTTGGGAATGAGTACAGTATGACCCCCCCACTTCTATATAGGAATACCCACAGAATGCGGCATGCTGAAGAGGTGTCCCATGCAGGTGTGTCCCTAGCTGTAAGCAACACCCTGCCAGCATCCATACCAATGGATTAATATGGACAGGAACTATTGCCATTAACACCTCTCACACTTACCCTGCCACCCCAGGGGAATTCAGTAGCTTGCAGCCTGGGAATGTAGGAGTGACAGAATGCATGGTCTGCTACAGATGGCCTGCATCACTACCAAATGCCCTACAGTCCTCTGTCAAAGGCCTGTGCCTCACCAGTACAGCTAATGTATGTTATCTCATGGGGTCTCAACTAGCAACATAACACAGTCAATAGGACACAAATGCAAAACCATTTTGACAAATCCCAGTAGCATTCCCACCATGTCCTACTGCATGAACTGTGGCCCAACCCTTAAATACATCTGGGATGAAGGGACAACTATAGGGATACTTCTGAAATAATAATAATGTTAGGAAGAGGATAGAATAACAGAGTGGAGGGTGTAGAAGCATGGACGTCATGGAGTGTGTGAAGTCTGAAACTCTGATGTGTGCCCATACTACCCCTACCTGCAAACCCAGTAATGGGTGGCTACAAACCTGCTTGTAAACCACAATGTGAAGGGGAACTGACCATATATATGAGCCTTGCCTCTGGGTAACCTGGATGAATCTGTACAGCTGAGAGGTATGGCCACAGTAGGATATGACCATTCTGTTATGTCAATATATGTACAAGCAGGGGATCCTCAGCCACCACAGTATCAAGGTGCTGGACTATTTACACAGACCCATCAGCAAGTGTCTGCAGCTACCCCTCCAGAATGGCATGAGTGTGCAAGAATATGTAGGCTGCAGGCCACAATACTGGACACAGTTTCATTCATCTTGTATTTCCCAGGAAATAACTGTGAGCAAATAAGTATATCTGTCAGTAGTTGATGACATAATACATCACAGTGTAAAACAGTACAAAAGTCTGAATATCTCTGCTAATACCAACCACACAAGCAGCACAGACACAATAGTTAGCGTATTCCACTATCTGTCACCCATTGTGACTCCATATTGTCAACCTATCTACAGATATAATACAGAAACAGTTTGCTAGCTGTAGGTGTAGAACACCAAATCCTGGACTGGAGTACAACCTACCTGGAATGGATTCACACACTCAACACAGAAGGCCATACTCGGCATGCTCCTACACTTAGAGAAATGAAGCCCATGTCTGACAACACAGTGGATCATATATATCTGCCAGTTGCAGATGTCTGTGCACACACACCACATTGTACACCATTCATGCTTTGCATACACATTGGATAAGAATACTCACACATATCCAAGGCCAACACACTATGTCAAACATACACACACAGAGATGTGGGGGGAGAGAGAGAGACAGAGAGTGACAGAGAGATTTCCATCATGAGGCCTGTCCCACCCACCACACATCCAATTGGCCAATATCACATGATGTGCTGATGTCAGTCACTGTAGACATTGCTTTTGGTAGCCCTCAGCCCTATAGTGTCTGTGGTGCTTGTGATAACTGTGTAACATGATAGTACAAATCAGTATTCATCTAGCATTTGTATACCCAGTCCTGTCAAATGTAAAGTTGTGTGTCACTGTGTGTGTGTGTGTGTGTGTGTGTGTGTGTGTGTGTGTGTGTGTGTGTGTGTGTGTGTGTGTGTGTGTGTGTGTGTGTGTGTGTGTGTGTGTGTGTGTGTGTGTTTCCAGAGGAATGGTTTATGGCCCATTCACACAAACTGCACTTCCCATTGCTCATATTAGCACTACTGCTGATGTCAGTCACCTTGAAATAACCTTCTGGCCAAGTCTCAGCCCTATAAGCTGCATGACACTTGTGATATGTGTGTAATACTGTAGTGTAAAAAACTAGTTAGGTAGGAGTTCTAATTCCAGACATGGCAACTGTGTGTGTGTGTGTGTGTGTGTGTGTGTGTGTGTGTGTGTGTGTGTGTGTGTGTGTGTGTGTGTGTGTGTGTGTGTGGCACTTGCAATATGTGTGTAATACTGTAGTGTAGAAAACTAGTTAGGTAGGCGTTCTAATCCCAAACATGGAAAGTGTATGTATGTGTGTGTGTGTGTGTGTGTGTGTGTGTGTGTGTGTGTGTGTGTGTGTGTGTGTGTGTGTGTCTGTCTGTCTGTCTGTCTGTGAGTGTGTGTGTGAGTGTGTGTGTGTGTGTGTGTGTGTGTGTGTGTGTGTGTGTGTGTGTGTATATGGAGATGAATGATTTTGAAGCCATTTACACTCACTACACCTCCCATTGCCCTACTTTAGCCTGCCGGCTGATGTCATTCACCTTAAAATAACCCTTTGGCCATGTTTCAGCCCTATAAGCTCTGTGGCACTTGCAATAACTGCATAATACTGTAGTGTAGCAAACTAGTTAAGTAGGAGTTCTAATCCTGATCCTACCAACTGTGATAATGTGTGTGTTTCTCTGAGAGAGTGTGAGTGTCTTCACTGATACCTGGTGTTGTGGACATTCACACTTACTACACTTCCCTTACCCCTCCTTTAACACTGTTGCTGATGTTATTCACCTTCAAAGATACCTTTGGATAGCTCACCAGCATGTAAGCTCCGTGGCACATGCAATAACTGCGTAACACTGTCATAGCAATACATAATCAGGTAGAGGTTTGAAACACAGTACTGGTAAGTGTGTGTATGTCATCAGGATCCTGTGTGGGTGTTGGGGTGATTGTGTAATGACAGGATCCATTGCAGTGTGGGTTTTGCTACATCATTATATTGAGGATCTATATGTCCCAATGTCTACATTACAAGGCCAACAGTGTTCAAACACTGTAGAGGTTGTTTTAGACAATCCTCAGCCATAAATGTGTACAGCCATATGCAATTACTATGTGACAGTATGGATTAGCAAACAATATAGGCAACCGTTATAATACCCATATACCACTCTCCACTCACGGATCATACACAAACATGGTTTACTCTCTTACTCCCTTCCTTTCTTACTTTGTCTCTGTCTCTGTCTCTCTCTCTTTCTCTCTTCCTCTCTGGTGGATGTGGAAAAGTACATCTGTTTTGCAAAGACAGCAGCTTGAGTTTTGTAAGTAATGCTCATGATCAGCGGATGGCCTGTGCACGAATTGCAGTCCTCCACTTGCTAATTGCATGTGGAACAAATGTGGTATAATTCCTATAGCCAGTTGCATGGAAACACACTCCTATAAGTAAGCACTTCATGTGGGTGTTGGCCCTTTTCCTTCACTGTGTGCAGTACTTCTTGTGGGTGTCTGACAAACAGCATCACAGAGAGTAGTTGGAAATACCTTTTACAACATACACTGTAGAGACAGGCCAACAAACAGGAGGGGGATATTCCAGACATGGGGACAGAATGTAAGTATTGCTGTTCTACATTTGAAGTAATGTTGGTTTAACAGGGTTTGTGTGGATATGACTGTTCTACATGATTTAAAGTCTGGCATGACAGTGTTATGTGGTTGAGGAAACTCTCACCTGTAGGGCTATCTGCAGACTGGACAGAGTTTGGAGTCTTAGATGTGGTGTATTATTCACACATTTCCTATCTTTAGAAATGCAGTAGCATACTCTGATGATTGCAGTCAGTACATGGTGACATCCGTGTGAGTGACTAACTTCATATTCTCAGAAAAGATATGTCACAGCAAACCCTGTTACACCAAGAATTTTCTCAGTTTATCACAGCAATATGTCAATATTGGCCCTGTGTTTGTGCCTCTGTCCCCCAAGTCTGTCACCCTTTGTCCATATGTCATGCAGTAAGAGGTGCATATGTACAGTATATCATTATTTACTGGCATCATACCTGATAACAAGCCAGTGAGATAGACTGCTAGACATGTTATGTATAGTAGGCCTTATATATGAGGACAAAACCTGGACATTCTGTTGTAGTCTGTACAGTAGTGAGGTCTGTGTACTTATGGTGATTGTTGAAAGAGTGCCAGTATTGTGAAGCAGTGCATTGTGAATATGCTACTTGGCCTGTGTACAGACTGTGGTAGATGTCAGTGTTCTTGGTCCTGTTCTATCTGACATTGCATGCTGCCCCAGTTTATGGCACCCTATCAGCATACATGTTTGTAGGGCTAGACTGAAACATGTCCCATACCACAGTCAGGCATCAGACTACACTGTGCATTGGGCCAGTATATGTAGGGTTAGTGTGTGAGTGGCAAATATGAGGATGGTTTTGTTCACAGTCCATATGCTGTACTTTTAATTAGGCTTACCATAATGTGACTGTGACTGTGTTTAGATTGGTTGTGGGTATGCAATTACACACTGGAGTATGTTACTCCATGCTGTTACATGTCTGTAGTGCCTGCTATATTTGCAAGTACATATGTATTCCCCATAGGAAACTTGGGTCAGTGTTGTGGCAGTCTGCTTGTAGTTTACACAGTGCTTTGTGACATGCCTAGTGGCTCAGTGCATTTACCTAGTGTGATGTTATGTCCAGATATTTGTCAGATGCACTGTTGCCTGGCCACCATAAGTGTTGTGTATTTCTGAAAAAGCAGTGGGATGCTGTGAAGATGTATGCCACTAACTAGTGGGAAGTATGCAGGCTTGGGACCTCTGCTCCTCCGGTTAATATGTGTTAGGACAGAAAGGAGGGTGTGAATGCATTAACTGTGTGAGCTTATCTATTTAAGTATTTGTGTGATATCCCCATATTCATGGCTGTAAACATCCCCTTTGTCGGGCTTGGTCCACACGTCTTGCACTAAGGAGTTCTGTGTATACCTCTGGACTGACCAGATTGTGTCAGACTGTTCACGTTTATTGGTCATAATTCTGCTGTATTCCACAGAATCATTACTGTGATTTGTGTGATACTTCACTATGATCTTATGATGTCTGTCAGTAACTGATGGCCTGCATGTCAGTATCAGAACTGACTTTCTACCCAACATGTCTGTTGACACAACCCCAGTTACTGTAGCAACATTCTACATTTATACCTGTAATACTTATATTACATTCCCTTGCACTAAGAGGTTGTGACTTATGGTGCTAAGGTATGACTCCACTGCATGTTATGGGCATATGTTATATATATATATGAATATATATATATATATATATATATATATATATATATATATATATATATATATATATACACTCACACACACACATATATATATATATATATATATATATATACACTCACACACACACATATATATATATATATATATATATATATATGTGTGTGTGTGTGTGTATGTATATCTATATATATATATATATATATATATATATATATATATATATATATATATATGGGTCCCTGTCATTCGATCGAAAACATGGTTCACTGAACCGTGTTTCCACAGACCCACTTTAGCAAAAGTGCATTTTATCGAAAATGCACTTTCGCTAAAGAAAAACACAAAAAAAACATAAAAAAAAATTTCATCAAACATTGTAATGCAGGGGCAAGCCCCCCCATGCCCCCCACATCCCCGCTACTTTATTATTCTCACTCTGAAATTGCACTAAAGTGGGAAAAAGGGAATATTCCCTTACCCCACTGTTCCATGGTGTCAGCAATAGTTTTATTACTTGTAAATCAACACTATACCTTGATTTACAACTAACAGTACATGGAAACTGCATGCCTTCTTTTATTTTCCAATCTCTCTTTAGCGAACATGCACTTTCGATAAAATGCACTTTCGCTAAAGTGGGTCCGATGAACCGTGTTTTTGACAGTGTGACTAGGACCTATATATATATATATATATCCATATCCATATCCTTATGTGTAAACATGAGTGTTGTATATACCTTCTCAGATGTATCTCACCATATTTATCTGATATAAGTAACTTTAGATATACAAACATGATTGATTCAACACTATTTTCACTTACAAGTACTAAACAATTGTAGTCAAAGCAGTTGTTCACTACTATTCAGTATGTATACTGAATGATATATTTGAAAAAACAACAGACATCTTCACAGCTCTGGTGCCTTAGTGGTTAACTGCTGTGACTATAATGTTCAGGGTCGTGGGTTCAAGACCTGCAAGGGCTTTTTATTTTATTGCTAGGCAGAACAAGGACTGTTGGATACAGAGTGGTTAAGGCAGTTTTGAACAGCTTCAAGCGGGATTGTGCGGGTTTGAGCGACAGTAAGTGGTGATAATGTACAGTTAAACTAATAGGTGCTTACACCGTGTAGGCTTTGCTTACCAGTGCACAAATTTGCTTAGCATTTACATTTAAGCAATGCTTACACATGCTAAGCATAGCTCAGCCCTGGTAGCCAGTGATCACATTCCAGTCTGATAAAATAGCAGGGTAATGACATCTTTAATAAGTGTATTTAATTCCATGTGCATAACATGCTTCTGTGTGCTGTCATTACAGTAGCAATGGGTGTGAGTATACTGTATGGGACACCTGAGTGTACATGACTAGTACAACAATCTTTTCTCTTTATATGTGTTTCATACATGGGTAGTATTCCAGGATATATGCAGTCACACTTGCATGTATTGTATCATTACATTACTACTTTTAACAATGCTTTATGCAGTCACACTTGCATGCATTGTATCATTACATTACTACTTTTAACAATGCTTTTTCAAGTAAGAAAATATTGCAGATTGTAGTACTGGAACCATATACCCCTGCATACAAAGCTGGACTCTGAGTACGGACTATTGTGTTCTTGGTGTGTGAGCTGCATGTTATTAAGTATCTGCTACTGGATATTGATCTGATATGTTGATATTAACTGTAGACTACTATGTGTTTAGGACATGTCATTGAGGGCTTCTGTCATGTAGTAATGGCATACCTATCAGTGTCAGACGTCTGTCTGTCAAAACATTCATCCTAATGCATAACCTGTTGGCTAGCTGATTTCTGTCTGTCCTCTGTACAGATGTGCTTACAGGCAGTCTATGATTGACTGACACTGACATGTCTGCCCAGCTGTGTTATGAATGCCACAGCTAGGAAACCTCACCCTGTATGCACCACATGTCATGGATTCCTCAACCAGACTACCACAGTCAAAAGAACATGCTTGGGTACAGGTCTCTAACCCAGACACTGGCCATGTTATGTAATATATGTTGTACACATGTCAATTGTAGCACCTCACTGGCCCTCTGCAAGAAAAAAACAGATGATCGGATGTTGAATTTAACTCTCACCCTGGGAATCACTCAAGTTGTATCGGTTGATAGATGGCCTGCTGACAAATGTCAGGTGGCATGATACCACTGTACCCACATGCCCTACTCTTCTCATCTCTCCATGGACATTAGTCTGGTACACACCTAGGAACACCTGCACCTATGGACCCCAGTACTGACAAATGTGTCAGTGTGCATTACTAAGAATAACAGTGTCTGTGTGTTTGTAAACCTGTAGTTGACAATACCCTGAGGGCCTTTTCACCCACTACAGCCCCCATTGTCATACTTAAAAATGGCTGCTACTGTAATTGACGTTAAATGTACCTTGTTACACTCTTCATCCTATGGGCTACCTGGAGCTTGCAGTACCGGCATAACACTGTTCCACAAATGGGTAGATAGGTGTGGGTTAACCTCTGAGTCTTGGCAAATGTGTGTATGTGTGTGAGTGTGTATATTTGTAGGAGAGAGCATTCTGAGGCCACATTCTCCAAATACAATAAACCTTCTCATACATTAAAAGGGATAGTGATGTTGCTGACATTAGGAGAGCCATGACAAACCCTCACCCTACTATCCCTGTAGCATGTGCAATAAATACATATTGCTATAGTAGCACTGATTACATAGACAAGGGGTTGTATTGCAGTCCTTGTCAATGTGTGATTGTGGGTATGTCAGAGCATTATCATGCGTTTCAGTGAGTACAATATCCAGTATGGGGTGTGGGTGCTGGGTATACTGTCTTTACATTGTGGTACCCCCAGTACATGTCCCAGGGTCCACTGTATGAGGACCACTGTCACCATCATCCATACAGGTAACTGATTACACTATCCAGCCCAATGATGCATGTGCTGTGTGCAAATTCTCTGTAACAGAATGGACTCAAAGACAAGGTAGCTAGCACTGCTAAACTCAGGTCTGTTAGATCTGTCATTGACTGTTATGTGTTTGTCAATGTGTATGTGACAGTATGGCATACAATGTATTGTTCATTAACACCCAGAACATTCATGATTACCATACTGTACAAGGCCTGGTGATGTTCTTCACTTAACAGGAAACTCAGGACACACCTCACCCTAAAAGCTCTGTGGTATGTGCAATTAAAGCCAAACACATTAGTAGCAATAAATACCTAGCTAGAGGTTCTACTCTCAGTGTTTCCAAGTAAGTGTGTGTGTATGTGATGGGATCTACTTCAGTTTGCAAAAAATATATGTCCCAGGAGATCATTTGTCTGAGAACTAACTGGCTAAAGGTAACAATTCAAGGCAATCATCTTGTGGAAATACATTCAAGCAAAACTAGTAGTGGATGTGCACATGCTCTCTTCACCACGGTACAGGAGCTGGTATATATACATGGATGTGGTTGTTGTGGCCACAGCCACCCACATTGGGGTTATTGTTGTGGGTATTCCCCCTGCTTAGTGTGCTGTTATACTGCACAGTTTATGGTAACAGGTTAAGTAGTTATTAATCACACTATGTGTGGTTCTGCGCCACCCCACACCCTCCAAAGTGGGAGGCTGTGCCACTCACACCAGCACACCTATGTTTACCAACTCCAGGACTGCACTACATTGGAGAAGAGGACATATACCCTGCCAGTACCAGTGTTAATGACATGAAACTGCCAAACTGATTATTTCCTGATGTGATATTTTGGCAATTTGGTCTGGGTGGAATTACATAGGCCAAAATGAGTTCACTGTAAAATGAAGTACATCCATGTGAACAGAATTCTCTGTGTATTTCATCAACCCCAAAGCATGTGTGTGTGCGTGTGTGTGTGTGTGTGTGTGTGTGTGTGTGTGTGTGTGTGTGTGTGTGTGTGTGTGTGTGTGTGTGTGTGTGTGTGTTATTCATAGACATTTGATGTGTGCCACACAGTACACTTACAATTGTCTACTGTGGAAGAGCTGCTGACATCAGCCACCATGCACTCACCTGTATACACCCCTCAGACCTATCAGCCATGTGGCACATGCAGTAAGTGTTAGATAGACCTGTTACTTGTGTTCAGCTGTACCTGGGATATGACACGGTTAATGTGTCACCACAGTACTACACCCCTTGTAAGAAAGGAAATCAGATCAACATCCTGTTGACACATAGACACCTATAACACAAACAGTATACATTATGGAGACCAGATTCAGTCAGTGTTAATAACAGCTATAATGCATCATGGCTGGACAGCTACACACCCTGACATGTAAGCATTAATCATTCCAGCTGAAAACACGTTAAACAGCATTATATTGCTTAACCTTAGGACATTCACCCTGTGCATCAGAACCATATCAGCATTACCCTGCATCGATGGTATGGATAACAGGGATGTGGCACAGGTATCATCATATGCACAGGGTGTGTTGCGGGTTTGCCAGAGGCCTAGGCTGAGCTCTTTTGTTGACATCATGTGTGTGGGTGAGGGGGTTCTTTATTAAATGGGCTGTGCAGATGTGGTGTGTGTAGGTATGGAAGTGCCCTAGTTGTGTTCTTGAAGTGTGTCTGTATGTATGCACACATGTCTGTCATGTGGCTGCCCTATACAGAGGTTTGTTGGACAGTTGCAGACCATACATGCCAGGGTGTACAGTTCACTGTCTCCGGCCATGGACATGGGAACTGTGCCTGCCAGGAGTTTCATGGTCACTACCAGGCAGAAGCCCAGATATGTTACTCTCCCCTGATGATAACAATTGTCCACTGGAGCCACATCCCTACTGGGACTGACCAGGACCACATGCACGTGGCCTGCTGAATTGTGGTGTAGACAGCACACCCCCTGCAGTGCTGTTGCTGGTACTCCCACTACAGGAGAGGCCATGAGTTGTTGCACATCCAAGTAGACCTCCACCTGTTGTGTTGCTGACCTATATCCATGTTATCACTGCCTTACTCCCACCACATGCTCTACCAGAGATACCACACAGTCAAGGATTCCCAGGACCTCTGCAAAATAATGGTGAGTACCTGCAAGATCACGGATGTTGTCAAGTACAGCAGAATGACTAGCCCTCTGGAGCCTCAGACTCTGGTGTAACATTCCATATGTGCCTGCGCCTCCATGACAGCCCTAAATATGTGTCTGGTGACACCTGTTGTGGCACTACTGCCAGGGGCATGATGGCCAGCCACCTCCTATGAGCACCCCTGTACTTCTGCCTGTGTGGTATCTCACTGGTCATCCAGCTATGGCTGCTGTGTACAGACACACTTGCCATAGCCCCACACTGTCCTGTTTCATGCCACTATCTGCCAACTGTCCCTCATCTATGGTCACTGGTGATGGGGTATGTATGGGCATTGAGACTGTGTGTGAGGATGGATTGGATAAAAGTGGGATGTCAACCGATGGCACAGCTTCAGCCCCTGACAACACTGCCTGTGCCTCACCATGCCTATCATCGTCAGAGTCTATATGGACACTAACATCAGTTTGCCGTCAGGAGGGACCCTGACACAACTCGTCACCTATGAGAGGCAAACAAAAAATGTAATTTAAGACCTGTGCATTATGGTTTACCTCTATACTCACTTACTTACTCACACACACACACACACACACACACACACACACACACACACACACACACACACACACACACACACAAACACACACACTTGCAGGTGAGGTGGCACAAAGATATTACACATACCTCTCATTACCCAACCCTCAATATGCATGACATATGGCACCCAACAGCTTGCACTTCCATACTCAATCCTTGTTACCAACATTATACATCTCTGTGATGCATGAGTTGTGTTAGTAGGTGAAGCCCCTTCCTCTGAAATACACTGCAACACTGCACCCATGTACACAGTATTGATTTGCACCTGTACAGCACACTGGCATGTACTGTGCACCATACCTCTCGAGTGTACACACCATTGCTGAATGTGTATATGTATGGCAGTTATGTTTGCTCTGTTGCTCACAGCCCCTATGTATTTGTCTGACACATACCTGGGATGATATGAGGACTGATGTCAATAGTTAATGCCTGACCTCTGATTTGCAGATCTCATCATCAGCAGTGCATGTATGAGCAATAAAATCCAATTATACTGACAACATTCAAAGCTTAATGTGGATATGAGGAGTGTACACATCCTTGTTGACATGCCAGTCTCTTCCATGGTATGCAGTGGGGCCACAATACTGCATATGTTAACATTACACATACCTGATATGTGACATATGGCCTGTGCAATCCAATGCAGTATCAAACAAATGTGTTAGTCGTGCAGATGCTGAATGAGATGCATATAATATGTGGATTTCATAAGTGTGCACACCCATAACACAATGGTTTGTTGCAGCACCTGTTAAGTGAACTACAGCAGTCACTATTCCTGGAAGGGGTATACTAGCTTGGCCCATCTTTACTTGCCATTATTTGTTCACTCTGTCCTACAAATGTCCCTCAGCTCTGCCAGATTGTAAGGTCACCTCATGTGCACAGCCCTTGTAGGTCACACAGTGGCTTCACTATTGCTGTGGAGTCAGGGTTATGTCTAACACAATTCATGACCTTTACTGTGCTCACATACAGCCATTCTTAGTGAGCTTTGGATGTATGCTTCAGTTCACTGTTGTGTTTCTGGATGACACCCCTCCCCATCCTCAGCCTTATTGCAGATGCTTGACAACTATGGAACATCCAAATTCTGAACGCCGAATCTACTGGCCTAGTTCCTGCTAAAGAACAGCAAACCTAAATGTGTACACTGGCACCAGCAATGTAAAAATGGGGCTGGTGGCCCTGAGGTGGAGTGAGGTGTTGCTTGTGCACCACACGTATCTTTACGAATACTGTCTGTAGGTTTCAGCCTTGGTCTCATGACACCATTACACATTGCAACACATGCCCGTGGGAGACTTGATGTTATGCATATGCTATCTGTAGAGAGCCCTGGATGATGTTGCCTGTGGAACAACTCTTCCATCTGATTACCCTAACCCACAGGCCACACTTATGCAGATTCCAGGCAATTGTCAACACAGGTACTACACAGGCAGTACTTGCTAGACATTCCTGCAAGTCCCTCAGTGTTGCTGCATGTTCCTGGGCAGCCTCCCTGACCAGTTTGCAACATGCGTTGTCATCTGTTTTGGATGGGCATCTGTTTATTTTCAACATACACACATACATGACTGCACTGTTTGCCATGGTATATGCAATAGTGAGGTAAGGCTACTTTTCCACTTCTGAGTGCTACTTTTCAGATATGGGATCCATTTTATGGTTTGTAAGATGTGTGCAAGCCACGGCTGCCTCAGTGGCAGGTGACTGGCGAAGGTCGTGGACATAACTTCTTGGACAGCAGACCATTACTTGGTGTGACATTGAGGCCCTGTACTTGATGGAAGGTCTGTACTCAAGAAGAGTGAATGCTGTCAGAACCTCACAAGCTGCTTCCACAATATATTTGGAGTGTGTGCACACATAGGCTTCCAGTGTATGTTAAGGTATGTATTCCCCATATTTGTTGTCCTAACATAGGATTCCATATTGCACATTCATTGCTCATGTTAGGATTACATTGCAGGTTGTAAAAGTGTGGAATGTGGTATTGTGATTTGCCATTGTTTAGATCACGAACAGTTGCCACTGTAATAATGGTGTATACACTGTTGTAGCCACTTTATAAGGGTAATGTTTCAGACATGTCCCTACTGTAGGCCATTTGTCCTACCATTATGTTCATCTCTGTCCACACATCTTGCTCTGACAGGTTGTTAGGTATACTGCATAACTCTTACATACCCTTCATATATGCTAACATGGTAACCAGTGTGATTCATTGCAGTTAACAGCAGCAATAACTGAACATGTACAGCGTGCATTATGGGTAGGTGTGTTACAGGTGTGCATGGCAAATAGCATGCACAAAACAGCTCCATACTCACCAGCTACAGGCTGCTGCCCCAGTTGTATACCAGAGGGAACTAAATAGTTGTGTGAGAGACGTAATGTCAATAGCCACACCTGAGGCATTGGTACAGGGTGGGAGCAGCATTTCAGCAAATCAACAGTAAAACCTACAATATTAGAGATTATGCACATCTGTTCATTACTACACTGCAGCAACAGACTATCGTATCTGGCATGTGCATGTTGATACTTTACAGATGAAAATGGATAAGCAACAGTGGTCTACTAATGTGCACTGGGGCCTTACCCGCATGCTCCTCATCCATTGTGTGGGTGACACCCACCTCCACAATGCTGTCTTCAGCTTGCTGGCTTGGCTGGTGGGTGGGTGCCCCAAGGCTGGCAAGGAGCTCCTCAGCATGTGTCAGTGGGGGCTGGATGGCATGCCCCCACCTGTGGCTAGCTGGTCCCTCCTAACTGCAGTGGCATGCTGATGGGCATGGTGGATCAGATCTGTGCAGCAATGCTGCATCTGCTCATAACTGTGGTTGTGCAGGCCAACATCATTTACCCTGTGGACGAGCTGGTTCCACAGGTCGGTTCTCTTTTGGGCCCTGCGGCCAAAGAGGATGGCATGATGGACTATGAGGAACTGCAGTATAGCATAATTTTCCAGGGGTGTGTATGCAGGCAGGCATTCCTGGGATATTGTACCTGGAAGACATAAACAAGAAAAAAGGTCAGGGGACCTCATACAGTTGTTCACATGCACATCAACAGTGGGTATTACTTGCAAATAATCCAGACTATACCATAACACTGTAAGCTATCATGGGTTGTACATCTTGCATTACACTCCTGGCCCTGACCTATCTAGTTCCCCAATGTTGGACACTTAATGGCATAATCCACTATACAATATTCATTTCTGTGTAGAGGGATGACAGTGGCCATCTTCCATGTGGATGGTGGCATGAGTGTGTTTGACTGTAGTGTGTGAAGGAATGTGAACACATGCCTGTGTTAATGTAGGAGGCAAACTGTGATGTTCTAATGCCCCATGGAGACTTGCTGTTGTTGCCATCAGTCGGCATTATGCCCTTGTTCACCATTGATGTGGGTGATGTGCATATCCCCCTGTGCTACTGTTTTGGACAGGGTGCCATGGTTCCCACCTATCCTGTCTGATGCAGGTTGCCTGTATCCATGGCATGTGTGTATGAGGTGTGCTTTACTCCCAGTACAGGTTGACTTGTGTTACTGGTTCTGAGACTGCGTACATATGTGTAGACATGGTTGCAACTGGCCTTGGTGGCTTGCATATGTCTGATTTCTAGTCATAGTCAGCCTTACAGGAGGTCACCTGTGCACCTACATGCATGCTCAGATAGTGATGGACTTGCTTCCAAGTTGTGGTCTGCACCTATGTGTCCCTGTACAGCCACTATAGCAACCTATTATGTGCTTTGTGTCTTGGTGGTGTCCACCAAGGAGGAATACTCTATCGTTGGTGGAGGATGGTTGTATGGGTAAGGTACTGCTGATTCCATATAGCTACAGTGGATATAAAGTGTACACACCCCTGTTACAATGCATGGTACTTGTGCAATTGGAACATGACTTCACAAAAGCACGTCAACACAATCCCCACCTGTGATGTGTCCTATAGCCTGCTCAGTTCACTGGGGAACATAACCTGTCCTGTGGAACCATATAGGTTCATATGTTCATATGTGTGTACTAGGCTAATGGTCCTAGTGCCTTTACAAGCCTAGCCCATGGGCTAGGCTTGTAAAGGCTCTAGGACCATTACAAGCCTAGCCCATGGGATTACCCTGCCATTGTGCCACCCGACCTTAGTTCCCAGTGCCTCTGTCAAGTAAAGACACTGGAGTGATCCCTGTGGTGAATTTTCTATTTCCCATCCACTCATCAAGATTTGTATTCAAGAGGGCCAGTGAGGTGCTCTGCTTGACATGTATGGGAAGTCTATTCCATAGCATGTGCAGTCTCTGGGTTATGAACCTGTCCCTCCAGCATATGCAAAGTAATACTCAGTAAAGTAAGCCAAGTGAATGTGTGTGCACACCCATACACTGATATGTTGTGTAAACACCTGCTGAGATGATTACAGCATCCAGTTGCCTTGGTTTGTACTCTAACATCATGTCACATCTTCACTTGGCAATGGTTGCTCACCTTCCATGAAGCAGCTTTGTTTCTTTTTAATGGAATTTTACAGGTTATGAGTCACATTTGAGGTGAGAAACATTTTGACATGACTTCCTGTGGTCACACTGGCATACAGCACACAGACCTGGCATTCAAACAGGGGTGTGTACACTTTGATATCCAGTGTATAAGGGTGTTGATATAGCTGTTAGTGGTAGGCATGGACAGTGGGTCATAACACAGTTGTACACTTCTCTGATTACTATGTGATAAGCATGCCTACTGTAGTACCCATATCAGTGCCATGGCAATGCAACAATCAGTAGCAGTACACATTTTATTTTGTTGTATGCAGTGACAGTGTGGGCATTGTCCAGTTACCTTTCTTGTATGGAAGGCATCCTTCCTGTGTGTGGGCAGCAGTGTTACAGACAACAAGTAGCTATACCCCTTACAACAGGGCTTGTGCACACAAGCCAACTACATGTTTGTATAAGGTTCTAGACCTAGTGACAGTGTGTGAGTATTGCTGTTATATGCATTGAACAGTGCTGGTTTTACAGGGTTTGTGTGTACATGCTAGTTTTGCATGGAATGCAGTCTGTCTGCATAGCTCTCAACTGTGGGCCTATCCACATGATGGCCAGAGGATTGGCTGTTATGATTTGTCTGTTTCCCACACAGGTCTTGTCCCTGACATATCAGTGACATTCTCTCCATTGATTGCTATCAGTACATGGCAACATCCATTTGTGTTTCTGACTTCATATTCCTGAGTAATGGTATGTTGCAACCAATCCTGTAACTCCAGCAACTTTCACAGTGTATAACAGCAATATTTCAAATATGGCCCTGTGTTTCAGCCTCTGTCCTCCACCTATATACCAGGCTTTGTCCAGATGTCATGCAGTAGAAGGTTGATAGTTAATGGTCTATCATTATTTAGTGCTGACATTCCTCTTGTCATTCCAGTGATGTTGTGGACTCCCACAAAAGTTGTGGGGGAGGGTCCATATATATATGAGGGCTACAGCTGGACAAAACATGTGTGACCCTGTACAGTCTGGAGGTCAGTGTATGGAGAACACTGTTATATGCCCTTGTAATATATTTTATGGGGGAGGGGTATTAAATGTTTTTAACATAGGCTGTTACATATGAGGGATATCAGTAATCAGAATCATTAAGGTATATGGCTGTACATTTTCATATGTTTCACCATGGTAACAGTGGTGGGCTAGACCTTACTGTCTTGCACTCAGTTCTGTCAGTGTGATAGTGACGTTTTAAGTTAAGCATTGTTATGTAATGGATACATTTACATTGTAACAACTGATACTTTTTCCCCTAGGGGGTTGAGTACAGAGTGTAATTGGAGGGTGTTGAACTACATCTGTAATTAAGTGTTGATTGATTCTCATCTTCAAGGCAAGTGTGTTTTTCACTGTTGTACTACTTGAAGGCTTTAGCCTAGACAGCAAAGTATGTTATGTTTTGTAGATTACCCTAGCATATGTTTTCTTTCAAAGGTGCATTAATCAGTTATTATGTATTTCAAACACCTAAATGCTATAAGAAATAGCATAAACAACTGAAACAGTACACAAATAAACATTTATATGTATGCAAACTGAGTGTGGTGTCATGTCCTTTGCATTGTGTGTGGGTATATGTTTCATGCAATAATTCTCATTTGTAGGAAAGAATCAGACACTGGCCATTTGAAAAGGTGGCAACTGTAGGAATAATGGCTGTTTGATATGCTGTGCACCCTCTCTCTCTCTCTCTATATATATATATATATATATATATGAGTATTTATATATTTATATATGTATCTATGTGTATGTATATATATGTATATATATATATATATATATATATATATATATATATATATATATATATATATGTGTGTGTGTGTGTGTGTGTGTGTGTGTGTATCATTAGAATGTTTAGTGCTTCCACATTGCACATTCCATATGGTAGACTGTTCTGCATGATATGTTAGAGAAATCATCCCAACATCTTACAGCTGAGATGGCTTACTGGTAACCTATTGTGGCTGTGTTGTGCAGGGTCCTGGCTTCAAGACTTGCAAGTGCTGGTTATTTTGTTGCAAGACAGATCAGTTCAGCTGTGGAAGAAGGGATAATGGCAATAATTACAAGAGATCCCTATTTTGAGCCCCTTCACCCCCATTTACAGTGCTGTTGGTCAGATGTTTTGCAGTGAGAGGTTCAGAGTGTGAATCCAATGTCCGAATGTAAAATATATATATATATATATATATATATATATATATATATATATATAGGTGTATTTTCCTACAACGAAAATTCACTTTTTCGAAATGGGAAAGTACATCCCCACTTAAGCAAAAGTGCACTTTAACGAAAGTGCAGTTTCGCTTAAGCTCACTAGACTGAACCTACCACACCACAATGGAGGACATTGAAATACGGGCTATGTCCTCCACTGTGGTGCAATAGTCATGGACCTTAGAGTTAGGGAGTGGGTCAAGGTAAGGGGATAGCCCTACTAACTATCCCCTTACCCTGACCCATGCTTTAAACCTAAGGTCTGTGACTATCACACCACAGTGGAGGACATAGCCCAATTTGGAATGTCTTCCACTGTGGTGCAATAGTCACGGACCTTAGGGTTAGGGCATGGGTCAAGGTAAGGAGATAGCCCTACTAACTATCCCCTTACCCTAACCAGTGCCCTAATCCTATGGTCCGTGATTACTAGCCCGTTCGGTCTAGCAGGTTCGCGAGAGTGCACGTTCGCGTTAGTGTGGGTGTACTTTTGAAGTTCGAAGTAGTGAACTTTCATTCTTCAAAAGTACACCTATATATATATATATATATATATATATATATATATATATATATATATATACACATATATAGACATACATATATAGACGTGTATGTCTACATATATATATATATATATATATATATATATATATATATATATATATACATATATAAATACATTTTCCCTACTGTTGAATGACTGTGCTGCACATGTTTGAGAAAACATCACACGTATCTACAGCTCAAATGGCTTAGTTGCAACTTGCTGTACCTATTGTGTTCAGGGTATTGGGCTCTAGACTTGCAAGGGCTGAGTATATTTTTGCTGGGCAGAACAAGGGCTGTTGGATACAGAGTGATTAAGGCACTTTTAAGAGGTTGGATGCAGGTTTGCCTGATTTTGCACGATGGTAAGCAATGCTAACTTCCAGATAAATATGCTTATGGACAGTTAGCCTGAAAGTGCTTAATCTGTGTAGGCACTGCTTAGCACCACTCAAACAGGCTTAATCCCATTTACTACTGCTTAAAACTGCTTACTCCCACTTACCCCCAGCTAATTTCTTTAAAAGAAAAAAAAAGGGGGTGATAGGAAAGTCGTGAAAAAGGGGGCACAAAGGAGGAAAGACAATAGGAAAAGTAGCTAGAGATGTTCAGGATGGGTGTAGGGAAGGTCCATAGCTGTCCATTTCTTCTACAGCAACAGCTGTGCATATATATTGAATTTGGAGGTAGATTTGGACACTCAAACCCCTGAGAGAAAGGTGAGGACAACAATAATGTGCTGTGAAGCCAATTAGACTATATTACATGTGTCCAGTGGACACGTATGTGAAATAGGCAGCTATGTATGGGGTGAAATATTTGGGGGGGAACAGATTGCCCTTTTCTTTAAGGTGAGAGTGGGATGTTGGGGAAGGATAGTAGGTATATTTGGGGAGGTAGGTTGGGTAGGAAGACATACAAGACATCATACAGGGGTGGTATATGACACGTGGGCGGTAAACACCTTGGATGGGGAGGAGTGTTTGGAAACTGGAAACCCATGAGCCCCCAATGGAAACAGTGGGACTGAGGTCCCCACCCATGGGCAGTCACCATTGCACCTTCACGACCCCAAAGGTGGCTGTGCTGGGTGCTGAGCAGGAGGGGCAGGCTGCCCTCTAAATGCACCACACGGCCCTCAAGCTGACGTAGCACATCTCCAAACTTCCTTCGGAGCTCGTTACATACCAATCCTCAGACCTGAATTCAGTCGGCAGGATCCTGTCCACACCCACTCCCAAGGGGGGCACGAGCCCCATCCCCTGAGGTGGTTCCACCCGAAGGTGGTGCAGGACTAGCAGACAAGGAGGTCACGTGGTTGGTCCCAGATGTGCTGGGGCCCGGTGACATGGCCAGGTGAGGTGGAGAGGTGGGTCCACTGGGACCGGCCTTCCCAAACGTGCTATGGTGTTGCAGTTTTATAACATATGTGGGTTACTAATAGTCAACACAATCCAGGATTAGTTATAACAGCATGCATAGATATTTCCATTAACGCAAAACACCAGATTTGTAACAGTTGCATAGCAAACAGAACACATGCATATATGGAACTACAGTGGCCACTACAGTGGCATGCAAGTTATATTGATAGCAAGAGGCCACCAATGATAGTATTTCAACATGGAACATTATTAGAAACACATTTCAATATTTGTTGACCAATAGGACATATGTCCCAACAGTAGGTTTGGTGTAAACATACCCATTGATTTGTGTGTTTATATTATTGTTGCAGATGTGGGGGGGGGTCAATTAACAACTTATATATCCTTGCAGTACTCACAACTTTAATGATCATTGCTCTAATCATTACTCTACAGGTATTATTACAATACCCTATGGCCCTGGTTTGGGCAGTGGTATGTTTGTACACAGTGTACACTTCAACTGTCTTATAGCTAAATTATACATCTGTTACCTGGTCGACCTGTGGAGGGAATATTTGTTAACACTACCTGATTGTTTCTACACATATTCCCAGATTCTGAGTTAATATTATGCACATGCCTCTCAATCTCTTAATGCACACACTCTACAACTTGACAAAATTTATTTTATTTTATTTTATTTTTATTTTACATTTGTTGACCGGGCCAGTCCAGCTGGATATATGTCCATTTTCAGTGGAGGCCCTGGGAGAAAAGCTCCACAAATTACAACAACATAAAAGGTCAAGACAAAGACAATAACAGTATAATTTGGTACATAAGTTTTAACAATTATAGTACAAGCCTAAGATTATATATTTTATATTTCAGTAGGAAAAAGGAAAAATTTATCTAAGAATAGATGAATAAGACTAATACATTTGTATTAGAAATGGTGTAGTACAAATCTTTATAACATATTACAAAATTAGATACACCTAGTAATTTATGATAAGAGATACTAAGGTCTCACAAAAACCTAAGAAAGAAAAACACTAGAGATCAATAGATAGTGTATAGAAGAACAGCAAACAAGGATGGATTTCTAGTGTTATTTAACACATAGGTTGTGATACTATATGAAGGTGTTTGATCATTCCACAGTATATACTTATTTACATGAGAAAAATCCTAAGGAAGGTTAAGCTCACTAAAAATTAGTGAGACAACACAAGATCATGATCATGGGAGGCTAGGAATTGTGGGAGTCTAGTTAATAGTTAGGTACTTAGTCTGGGTTAACACAGGGGCATAGCCAGTGTGATTTGAGGTAGGGTTTAAGCTTGCTTTTAAATAAGCTGACAGAGGATATTGAGGTTAGTTGGCTTGGGAGGATGTTCCAGGCTTTACCTACTGCATTGGAGAACAAGGTGTCACCAGCTAAGTTGTTGGATTTTGATATTTGTACAAGTAGGTTATTAGCTGAGCGTAAGGTCTTGAGGTTATTATAGGGGATGACTAGGGATGTAAGTATGGGTGTATTTTGAGGTAAATACAGGATCTTATGGGCTACTATTAATTGATTGAAAAGTATTACATTTGGCAGCTCTAACCATCCTAACTGATTCAGATTGATAAGTGATGAGTTCTATAGGAGGACCCAGCTGCAAATCTGGCAATATTGTTGTAGGAGGATGTAAGTTTACTCAGATTACTTCTACATATTTTGGTATAGATAGGGGAGGCATAGAGCAAGGTAGAGATGAGGTGGGTACGAGCAATAGTAACCCTGGCTGGAGGTGTAAGAAAGGGTTTTATTCTATAGAGGGAACCTAGTTTCTTGTTTACTATTTTTATGGTGTTATTAATGTGAGGTTCAAAGGACAAGTTGTTATCTATTAGTACCCGAGTAGTTTGGTGGTTGGTTCAGGAGATATTATAGTTCTATCATTTGAAGCAATAGTAAAGTTAAGTGGGGAGGTTCTGCGGGTGGGGGTAAATAGTAACATTTTTGTTTTTGGGGTTAAGGATAAGGCGTCTTTGTAGGAGCCAGTTTTCAACTGTACTAAAGGTCATTTGGGTTAGTGACTGAAGTTCTGATTGAGAAGCAGCAGCGCATATGAGTGTGGAGTCGTCAGCGTATTGGATACAGTCAGCTTGAGGAATTACAGAATGAAGGTCATTTGTAAAGATGGAGAAGAGTAATGGGCCTAATATAGATCCTTGCGGGACCCCTAGAGTGACTGGGACGTGGGAAGATAAAGTATTTTCCCATAGTACAGCCTGTTGCCTGTTATGTAGGTATGATTGGAACCACTGTATAGTACGGTTGTCCAATGACAGGTTTTTGAGTGTGTCTATAAGGAGGTGGTGATTCACCATGTCAAATGCTTTGTACAGGTCAATAAAAACAGCTGAGGATAGAGTATCAATATTACGATTACTGTTAATATGGTTAGTGAAGGATAAGAGAGCAGAGGTGGTGCTATGAAATGGTCTAAAGCCATGTTGACAGGGTGCTAATAAATTGTGATCGAGTACGTAGGTTAACAGTTGTATGTGTATACATTTCTCCATTATTTTTGCCAAAGGAGATAGAATAGCTATGGGCCTATAATTGGACAACTCTTTGGAGTTACCGCCCTTATGCAGGGGAATTATGTGAGAGACTTTCCAGATTAAGGTAATAGATCCTTCAGAAATAGTTCTGTTAATGAGGATGGATATGGGGTAGGCTATGACTTTAGCAGCTTTTTGCAGGTATTCTGCAGGTAATTTATCAGCAGAGAGAGTAGTGGGTTTAAGTTTCTGTATGAGGTTACAGATAAGTGAAGTGGGCACTGGCTGAAAATGAAATTGATGAGAATTATTGATAAAGGTTGTGGCAGAGCCTGGGATGCTAGGGGATAGCTGGTTGACTAGGTATTGTATGGTTTCAGTGAAAAAAGTATTAAATGAGTCAGCTATTTGGATGGGATTGTTGTGATCAGAGCCAGAGGGAGAGGGAGTACTTGAGCATCCAGGGTGTAGGAGGTTATTGATACCTCGCCAGAATTTTTGGGGATTATTTTGGTTGGTTTGTTGTAGTTGGTAGTAGTAGTTTCTTTTATCGGCTAATATGGCTTTTTTTGTTTCATTTCTTAGCTGTCTGAATTGCAGGTGGTCTGAGGAGCTTTTTTTGAGCGCCATTTGGCCCATTGTTTATTTCTTTGGAGGATTTTTTGTTTGGTAGTTTTGGTGAGCCATGGTGCCGGTTTGGTTCTAATTCTAACTTTGCATAATGGGGCATGGCTGTCTAAAATGGTTAGAAATTTAGAGTTAAAGTATTTCACGGCATTATCTATTGGGAGGTATTTCAGGGGTGACCAGTTACAGGTGACTAGTTCAGCTTGAAAGTGAGCAGGGTTAAAATCTTTGGTAGTGCGAATAGTTCTACAGATGGTAGAGTTTAGGATGACAGTTTTTGTTCTGATTAAATAGATAAGCAAGTGATCACTTATGTCCTCAGGGAGGGTGCCTGTTTTATAGTTTATTTGGGGGGTATTAGTGAGTATCCAGTCAAGGGTACTAGTTTTGTTGTTAGTTTTATTGGTGTGGGTTGGGGATGTTATAGTTTGGGTAAAACCATATAAGTTGATATGAGTAGAAGGCTGTTCAGATATACAGGAGTTCCAGTTAATGTTAAAATCTCCAAGTATAATGGTTTCTTGGGGGTAGTTACTTGAGAGCCAGCTGAGGATAGCCTCTAATGTGTTGATGTTATTGCCTGGGGGAAGATAGACACATGATAGAAATATGGCTTTGCTTTTGTTAAGCTGAACCTTAGTTAGAATAATTTTTGCATTGTTGCAAAGTTGAGGTTTGGAGTCTAACAAGGTAACTTGTAATCCATTCTTATAAAGTATGGCTACGCCTCCTCCTTTTTTAGTGTTACGGTCATGTCTTATGATATTATAGCCAGGGGGTAGAACTGCACTGTCTTGTATTGATGGATTAAGCATGTTTCAGACAGACAGAGGATGTCAAAGGAATAAACATCAATAAGGGCATGCAGGTGTGCTATTTTGTTATTGATGCTACGAATATTAAGATGAGCTATGATAGCTAAAATGGGGTTGGATACTGCTGTCTAGTCCTTCTGTGTTTTCTGTCTAAGTCATCTTGGTTGTACAATCAGACATTGTAATTATAGCAGTCTTATACAGAAATTCCTAGACATATTTTTTATTTAGCACAGTGTGAGAAACAGTGGTTGACACAACAGTACTATTCTGATATCAGATGTTGGTGAATGCTACATGTGAGGCCATACAATACCAGAGTAGACACTACCTGTTCAGGATTTAAATCTTTATTGCTAGGCAGTTACCGTTTTCTTATCTGACAGACCTGTGGGGGGAATGTTTGTTAACACTACCTGACTGTTTCTACATATATTCCTAGATTCCTAGTTAATATTATGCACATACCTCTCAATTTCTTAATGCACACACTCTGGACAAAGCTTGACAAAATGGGGGTACAAATAGGGGCATATTTTGAATATTGCTCTCATAAACTTTGGAGAGTTGCTAGAGTGACAGGATTTGTTTTAATATAAATTTTCTGAAGGTTTTGAGATCTGAAAATCAAATGTATGTCATTATGTAGTGACTACAATTCTGAGATCATCCCACTGATTTCCCAGGGGGACAGAGGAACAGGCAGAAAATATGAGCCAATTATCTGGACATTCTGCAAACATCTGTACAATTGAGAGGTATGATTATGTATACAGCTTATTCCCGCTACCAGGATTCGAACCATGGCTGTGTCTGCTAAAAAAAGTTTCATCAGAGTGTGCTATTTGGATATTGCTGTCTATTTCTTCAGTGTTTTCTGTCTAAGTCTCTCTTGGTTGTACAATCTGATCTTGTACTTACAAAAGTCTTATGCAGACATTCCTAGACATTTTTTATGTAGCACAGTGTGGGTAACAGTGGTTAATACAATATTACTATTCAGAGAATGCAACACTAAATGCCATACAATACCAGACAAATCACAACCAGTCTAGGATTTAGAACTTTATTGCCAGGCAGTTATAGTTTTATTTAAATATGACCTATATGGGACTATTACTGTCATATTGTCTGGTTTATTCAGTACAACCCATATACAGTTTTTATACTGCCAGGTGACTTTCTACTACTTTATAATTATTTGGTATGACTACTATAAGCAGGATTGTTACTCACCAGCCTCGCGATTCAGCCTTTGTAACCTACTAGCATGGGCTTCTTGATATACAGCCTGCTCAGCTCCAGCTGTAAGGGAAATAGAGAAATATTTAAGCATACCTATCCATCACATACACAGGCTGGACATTAGTAAACAGTTATTGGTATGACTACTTACACACTGCTGGAACATCACCCCTCTGCCTTGCTTCTTGGACCCACTCGTCCAAGAGCTCCCTCTTCCTCCGCTTCAAGTCGGCATAGTGGTGCCAGACCTGCTCACCAGTTCAAGGGATACCAGTGGCACTGGTGAGATTACAGGCGAGACAGTCCCAGGTTCTGCTTTATACTGGAACCCCTGGTACTGAACCTGCAGCAGTCTCTCATCATGGTTTTGTACCACGAGTCCTACTATGACTGTGGACTCCTGTATGCCCCTGCACTGTGCCCAGAAGTGCATGCCCTCACCAACTCCGGCTACACTGCCTACAGTGGAAAGCAGCAACCAGTTATGAGCTGTATTGCCACCTGTGGGGTTTAAATACACCCAATTTCCCACCATTTGCCGTGACTGGACAGTTTTGAATATGCTGAGCTAAGCTAAGCTACAAGCAAACCTGCTTAGCTAAGGTTGGCAGTGCTTTAAGGGGCAGGTTCAGCATTGCTTACCAGTGGGCAAATCCACTTAGCTGGGCTATTCATTGCATAGTATTCATATGTACACAATGCTTACACCCAGTCAGCAAAGCTGTGCAATGCTTAGCATTGCTTATTTTTTATTTTATAAACTACCTGCTGTATGGGATTGTTTCATCATTCATTACATATTATAAATCTGTTTACTGTCCCTGACACCCCCCCAATGTTCTTTCATTACATTTATTCATGTGTGACTATACTGTATGGGGAACTTGTGTTTATATGGGTGTTTCACATCTTTATTAAACTGACACCTCACATCTGGACCTACTACAGTACTCTGGTTAACAAATATATGTTATTTAGTAGCTAATTATTAAAAAAAATGTTTATGTACTTGTTTCCTGAGTAAAATGCAAATTGGTTACAGTGGGGATTGAACAGGGAATGGCTTCTTGCAAAGCATACTCTCTAACCAGTACATTATTGTAATACTGCTTATGTTGGCTATCTCTTGCTATTTAACTTCTTATGCTGTTTAAGCTGGACTAAGCATAGCTAAGCAAGAGGCACACCCACGCAGCTATGCTTAAATTTTATTGCATGTTTAAAAAATATATATTTGTTGTGTTTTTTTATTTGTACCCTTCAGAATAGCCATGCTAATGCTGAACCTGCTATTCTATCAACTTTCTGCTTTGTGAGACGATTGTCCCTTTTGGCTTTGTCCACATTCCTTACTCTGACAGGTTGGGAGGTGTGCGCTATGTGCTTATGTTAAATGTGTTATTCTAATAACTTTTGTGTTTGTGGAGACAATTGTCCCTTATGGCTTTGACCAGATTTGTTATCCTGATCGGTTGGGAGTGTTATGAGCATTCTCGCTCATTTTAAATTGCCAAAAGGCAATTCTGGAGTGCAGGGGCGTGTATATTGTGGGAGCTCTGCTCTCAGACATGCTCCCTGTGCTCGTACATGGAACATGGAACCATGTCCATTTTATAGCATGGCAGTGTGCCTTCATACATATGCATGGCATGCTGCAGTGCTGAACAAGAACGGTCCCTGCCGTGCAGGAATAACTTATTCCTGCACAGCTGCTTGCTGAATCCAGGGGTGTATTTTATGCACTGAGCTTCAAGAATGTAACCACAGTGTACCCTACTGGAAAAGAACAGAAATGTATATGAACTATATGCCTATGCAAATGTATGTTTTGATAGTAAGAAGCTGGAACATAGAGTTAACTTGCAAAACCCTAAGAAAATAAGTTGAAATTGTTTACGACTGTGGTATCTCTCAGTGTCACCTAGGAGACAGGATGTCTACAGCTAAAGGCTTTTTTCTATTGTTTGGAAACAGAAATAATTACAGGTTTCAAAGGTAAAAGTATTTAACTGTGTTATGACTTCCAGTTCCAGCAAAAACATCTAAGAGATAAGTATTTTTGACACAGTGGTGTCAAATACTGATGTCATCCAGCTAACCCAGCAGTAATGTGTATTATTAATTTAAGAACTATCTCTCAGAGAACATCTGTGCATGTTGTATCTTGTCTTGGATCTAGAAACATCCTCTCACCAGCACTTCTGCCTTGCTAATAGTAAGTACTAGATTACAGTGATTTCTCTTAGAGATAGACAGGAATATAGCAAGATAAGTTTGGATGTTTTCTGTATTTATGTGAGACTGTCCTGCAATGTTTTAAAATATTTCCTGTGATTCTGAGCTCTGTTGTCACTGTGTTGAGTTATTTAGTATTGTCTTGTGCTTTTATTTTTTATTATTAAATATATGTAAACCGTTTAATCATGTCTGGTTTGTTTAGAGATATTTAAGCTCTCAGAGTACTTGCATATGTATTTGGGGACACTGTATAGGCCACTTCTAAATAGCCTTAAAACTCTGGTCACATTTACCATTTGGATAGTAGTAACATTACACAGTAGAATTGGTTACCCTTTTGCAAGGGCCTTATAGTAGCTGATAAGAGCTGGTTGGTGTCAGTACTAACTACATTTTAGTCTGGGCAGAAGGGGGCATAGCTAGTGAACCTGTGCCAACCTTTCCCAGGAGTGTGTGCATTTGTATATAAATCAAATCTCAGTGTGTGTGTGTCAGCTACTTGGGCAGGGACATGAAGCACTGGCTGGACAGAGAGGTTGCTGGAGGTTTTGGCTTGACCACTCAGCTGAGACCTTGACCCTATAGCTGTGCCAGTGGGGAGTCTTACTGGGGATCTGGAGAGAGGGAGAAACCAGCCCCATACTGGCTGCGATCTCTGTGTGCTCTTAAGGGAAATTGTACTTTACTGTGTGTATACTTGTCATCCTCCCAATGTGCATGTCCCTCACTGGTGTTAATGGTGAGGATTGAGGCTCCTTGATTACTAGACCAGTGCAGGGGCATCACATATTAATTGTTTGAGAGTGGTGGGATAGCCACATCACATATTAATTGGTTGATAGTGGTGAGTTAACCACATCACATATAAATTGGCTTGTAGTGGTGTGGATATTGAATTCTGTAGCTTGTGTACAGTGATCACTGAAGGTGTTTTGTACTCTAAATCAGTCATGCAGTGAACAGTCAGAGTTCGTATCACAATTGTTTTATTTTTTTTGTTAGCTTAGTTAGTCAGGGAGAGCAGGCAAGCATGTCAGCAGAGGAGTATGGCAAGCTGAGAAGGAGCCAGTTGGCTGAGATGTGGCAGGCTAAAGGACTGATGCATGCCAACCTGACTAAGGCAGACATGATTGCAGCTTTAATCACAGCTACATCAGAGAACAACAACAAGGAGGATGATCAGACTGGCCATGGAGATGTACAACTCTCAGAAAATGGGCAGCTCAACCTTTCCACAGTGGACTTAAAAATCCATCTGGAGTTAGAGACTTGAGCTAGAGGCCAAGCATTTGGAAATAGAGACAGCAGAGAGACTGAGGCATCTAGAGACTGTGGAAAATGAAAAACTTGACACCTGGAAGCTGAGGATAAGCAGAGGTAGAGGCAACATGAAAAGGAAATGCTGACTCTTCACCAGAGTCATGGAGGTAATGGGGAAGGGAGTAACTGAACCCTAGAAGCAACAAAGGTCAATAAATTTCTTCCACAATTTACAGAGGGGGATAATTTTGATAGTTTCATTCATATATTTGAGAGAGTATATAAACAGTATGATGTTGGCCAAGGGCTCTGTGTACAGTTTCTGACCCCCTTACTCCATGGTAAAGCTGTAACTGTTCTTTCCAAACTGTCTGATAATGACTGCTTAAATTATATTGTTGTAAAGAACTGTTTGCTAGAATGTTTTAAGTTAATACCTGAAGCTTATAGAAAAAAGTTTTGTGAGTATAGACGTAAGGCAGATGAAAGTGTGCGTGAATATGTTGCTGAACTAAGCACTTATTTTCATAGGTGGGTGAGTGGATGTCAGGTCACCCCTTTTCAAGGGCTGGCAGACCTTATGGTGAGGGAACAAGCCCTTAGCACTTTGCCTGAGGACATGAGGATCTGGATAGCTGATCAACAATGCCTTACTGTAGATGGGTTGGGGAGGAGAGGAGATCTGTACCTGGCAAGCATGGCATCACTGTACAGGAAAGGAACACCCAGTGCTGCCCATGGGTCTAAGGGAACCTATGGTGGACAGCCCAGACTGCCCCAACAGAGTCTGTCAGTAATGGGAAGGCACTAGTCCAGGACCAAGGGTCAAATGTTTTAAATGCAACCAGTTGGGCCATGTAGCATATAGATGCCCACTGAGGCAAGGTGGGGAGCAAAAGGTGGGAGAGCCAGTAAGTGGGAATGACAAAATGCCAACAGTAGGTTGTCTTGAGTCAACAAGGGTACCAAACTACCACAAGAGGTTATATCCTATTTTAGTGAATGGTAAATAAGCCATTGCTAAGAGAGAGAGAGACAGCCTCTGACCTAACCATTTTGAAGCCTGCAATGGTTAGAGAGGAGCACTACTTGCTTGGGCAGTCTACTCCTGCCAGAGCTTTAGGAGGGACCCCATTACATATACCTTTGGCTAGGGTTCACCTTGACTGGGAGGGTGGAAAAGGAAGCCAGCAAGTAGGTGTGTTTAAGGATATCCCTGTAGCTGTCCTGATAGGGAATTATTTTGATAATGCAGTACCATGTGTTCATGCAGTTCCACACAGTCAGGCTTGGAGACAAGCATGTGGGTCTGGTAGCCTTGGGGAGACCCAGACAGACCGCATACTTTTAGCCAGGACTAGTGAGGTGGTTACTTCAGGGAGGGAGCTACCCTGTAGCACTGAGACTAATGGTGAGCCACAGCTGCTTGTGGGTACTGCTGTTCCCTTGGACAGAGTGACTGCAAGTACAGAGGTTCATAGGTAGGTACTAGACTATTGGCCCTGGGGAGTATACAAGCCCAGCCAAAAAGGTACCCTGGCTTTTGCCACCCAAGAAAATTATTTCCCTGTGCCACTGTCGAGCAGAGCCACATAGGTGATCCCTGTAGTGAATTTCCTATATCCCATCCAATCATCAAGATTTTTCTTGAAGAGTGCTAATGTGGAGCTTTGTTTGATATAGATAAGTAGTTTATTCCAGAGTATGGGAAGTCTCTGGGACAGGAATCTATCCCTCTGGCATGTTCTGTTTATTGTGGTGACAAGGTTTAGGTCCCTAGAGCATGTAGCTCGGAGGGATTGGGATTTCTTTAAGTGGAGCATGTCCAACAGCTCCGGGTTTGACATAGCTTTGTATGTTAGGAGAGATCACCTCTGAGTAGACGATATGTGATGGAGTAAAGCTGGTGTTTTTTGAGACAGTCTGCGTAGGGCATCTGTTTGAGGCCGGTAATCCTCTTTGTGAGGTATTTCTGCGGCCTTTCCAGTTGTAGATGTCTTGTGAGGTACATACCAAACGGGGCATTGTACTCTATAATGGATCTAATGAGTGATGAGTAGAGGGGAACAATTACCTCTTTTTTTCTGGATGAGAAACCTTTTGTGATGAGATGTGCCACGTAGAAGGAGTTCCTGACTACTGTGGTGATGTGATTATCAAAAGAGAGACTACTGTCCACCTGTGTCCCAAGGTCTCTTATCACACTTTCAGTGTTAAGTATACTACTGCCTATGTTGTAGTTCATGGGTACAGAGTTTTTACCAAAGGGGATGACAGTGCACTTTTTGGCATTGAACTTGAGGCCATGGCTTTGACACCAGGCATCTGTCTCAGTGAGGCCCTTTTGTAGGATGTCCACATTGTTAGGGGTTTCGATTATGGCTCCTAGTTTGCAGTCATCTGCAAACTTCATTAGCCAAAGACCTTTGAGTGTTAGCCTGTACTTCAGAGAAGTAGATACTAAACAGGAGGACCCAGGACTGAACCCTGTGGTACTCCACTTGTCACTGGTAGGAAGTCAGATTTGGAGTCTGCTACTTTCACAGTGTGGGTTCTGTCAGTGAGCCACTATGGCTTTGGTGACTGCTTCAAAAAAGTCTATCAGGTTTAGGAGACATGATCTGCCTTTTACAAACCCGAACTGGGTGGGATCTAGAGTTTGGAGATTACCAATCTCTTTGTTTATAAGTTCCATGATGATACGTTCCATGGCCTTGCAGACCAAGCTCGTCAGGCTAATGGGGCGATAGTTCCTGGGGTCCATGGTGGCTCCCCCCTTGTGTAGTGGGATAACCATTGCTGTGTGCCATTCAGCAGGCACAAAGACTGAGGTGAGGCTATGATTGAACATGGCACTTAGGTGGGGTGCCAGTTCGTTCTGTAGTTCGTGTAGAATGCAGCATGGGATGTTGTCTAGTCCCATGGATGCTGTGTTCTTGGTTTTGGAGAGTGTGGTTTTTACCTGTGCAGCCGTGATTACAGGAACTTTGCATTCTTCCGGTATAGAGATGGGCTCTTCAGGGGGTGAGAGGGGGGGGTAAAGTTAGCACTGAACCTATCTGCCAGGATGTTGGCCAATATCAGTTGGCTCTGTATATTTAGTGCCATTGTGCTGTAACTCAGAGCAGATCTGAGTGTTGCCATTGAGATTCTTGACATAGCTATAGAATGCTTTGTGGTTGTCTTTAGAATCAGTGGCAATTTTGTTTTCATAACTAGCTTTGGAGGATTTTATCAGGGATCGCAGCTTCTTGCTGAAGCTGACCAGGGAGCTCCTCCACTCGTGGGATTTTACTCTCTTTTGCAAGAGTTTCTTCCTTCTGTTGTACAGTTTGTTTATGGCAGGGGACCACTAGATTGGCTTCCTTTTTTTGGAGGATAGCATCTTTGTTCTGTTTGGGATAGCACAATCCATGCACTCATGTAAGGTATTAGTACCCAGGCTGGCAGTGAGACACCACTGTCAGAGGATACCAGACTTCCTATGGAAGGGGAGCTGGGAAGGGTTACAAAGAGAGAGACTTGAGACAGGTTCAGCTCTCAGACCTTACATTACAAGGCCTGAAAGAGGTAGCTAGTGAGGCACCTGGTTCTCAAGGGAAGGGAGAACCTGTATACTGGGATAAAGGGTTACTGTACAGAGAGCGGATCCCCGAGGGACACTAGAGGGTAAGAGAATACAGCAGTTGGTAGTGCCCAGAGCCTACCATCTGGCACTTCTAGCCATAGCCCATGATATTCCCTTTGCAGGTCATATGGGCATAAAATGTACAAAGAGACATATTATGCAGAACTTTTATTGGCCTGGGATTTCCAGAGATGTAACAGGGTACTGCAGGATTTGTGTGCAGGGGCAAAAAGGTAGGCAAGGCTTGAGACAACATGAAAGCACCTTTGATGCCTTTGCCTGTGATTGTAGAGCCATTTCAGAGGGTAGCTATTAATATTGTGGGACCTCTGAGTACCTCAAGTTCCACAGGGAAAAAGTATATCCTAGTAGTAGTAGATTATGCTACAAGATACCATGAGGCAGTGGCTCTGTCCTTCATTGAAGCAGAAAAGGTGGCAAGTGTTTTGTTAGATATTTTGTGCAGGGTAGGTTTCCCAAAAGAAATACTGACTGACAGAGGTGATCATTTCATGTCAGACCTACTGGCTTGTCCTTGGAAGTATTATGGGGTGAAGCACCTAAAGACATCCCCCTACCATCCCCAGACTAATAATCTTATAGAGAGGTTAATTTCTGCACTCAAGACCATGCTATGGGCATTTGCAGACCAGGTCAAGAGGGAGTAGAACAATTATTTGCACCATCTGTTGTTTGCTTATAGAGAGGTACCCCAGGAATCCACAGGTTTTTCACCCTTTGAGCTGTTGTATGGGGCATAGGGTGAGGGAACCACTAGATTTAATTTGAGATGAGTGAGAGGGTGTGTGTGAATCCCACAAGGAGTTTATTCTGGCATATGTCCTAAACCTCAAGAGAAGATTCAGGGAACTCGTGGGCCTGGCCCAGGAGAACCTGGCAGAAGTTCAACAGCAGAAAAAGGTCTGGTATGATAGGAATGCTCAAGCTAGAAAGTATGCTGTAAGGCAGCAGGTAATGGTTCTCATTCCTGTCAGACACAACAAGCTGCAGGCAGCTGGTGAGGGACCTTACAAGGCGGTAAGGAATGTTAACTACATGGTAGATCTGCTAGGCAGGATGCAGGGACACAAATTGCACCTTGTTAACATGATGAAACCTTACCATGCTAGGGAGGCCCTTGTGCTGAGTATCTGCAGTGGATTGCAGGAGGAGTCTGAAGGAGATCTGGAGACTGATCTCCTCAGTGAGGCTCGGATTGATGCCTCAGTGGAAGGGGTACAATGTCCCAGCAGCTATCTCCTACTCAGGTTCGAGAAATACGAGCAGTGTTACAGGAGCCTGGGGACATGTTCACTGGGAAACCAGGGTGCACCCACCTGGTACAGAACCATGTAGATACAGGACCCCAAAGGCCTATTAAGCAAGCCCCTTACAGGGTACCTGAGAGAGTCAAACAGACTCTGAGGGAGGAGATACAGGGAAAAGTTGGAACTAGGGATAATTCAGGAGTCCAGCAGTCCCTGGGACACTCCACTGGTGCTGGTACCAAAGAAGGATGGCAGCACCAGTTTCTGTGTGGAATACAGAAAATTAAATAGTCACACAGAGTCAGATACTTACCTAAGACAGATAAAGCCCTAGAGCAGCTGGGTGGGGCTAAGTATTTACCACCATTGATCTTACCAAGGGTTACTGGCAGGTGCCCTTGAATCCCAGTGCTAGAGAGAGTTCAGCCTTTATGACTCCTTTTGCCTTGTATGAGTTCAGAAAAATGCCCCTTGGGATGAAAAATGCCACAGCGACTTTCCAGAGGCTGGTAGATCATATCCTAGCAGGAGTAGGAGATTTTTCCCTTGCTTACCTAGATGATATTGCCATCTGCAGCCATTTCTGGCAAGAGCACCTTCAGCATGTCAGGGAGGTGCTGGGCAGACTACAGAGGGCAGGGTTGACCATTATGCCCAGCAAATATCAGGTGAGTATGGCAGAGGTCTCCTACCTCTTGGGACATAGGCTGGATAGTGTTAAGTTCAGGCCAGAACCTGCCAAAGTGGAAGCCTTTCAGGCATGGCCTGCACCTATTACTAAAAAGCAGGTGAGGGCATTTTTAGGGACAGCAGGGTAGTACAGAACGGTTGGCCCCAGTTATAGTACCATAGCTGCTCCCCTCAAAGACCAGACATGGAAAAACAGGCCAGATAAGGTAGTGTGGACCTCAGCATGTGAGCAGGCATTCCAGAAGCTTAAAGGAGCTTTGGGAGGACCCCCTCTGGTAGCCAGTCCAGATTACAGCAAATAATTTGTTGTGCAGATGGATGCTTCAAGCCATGGGGTGGGGGCTGTACTTAGCCAGATTTCTTCAGAAGGAGAAGAGCACCCATTGGTTTATCTCAGTCATAGGCTCCAACCCAGTGAGAATGCTATGCAGCTGTAGAAAAGGAATGTCTAGCCATAGTGTGGGCACTGCAGAAACTTCAGCCTTATCTGTATGGAAGGTAATTCACTGTAGTTACAGACCACAATCCCCTAACATGGCTATATCAAGCCAGCCAGCAAAATGCCAAGTTACTAAGGTGGAGCATAGGGATGCAAGCATATGATATGACAGTGCAGCACCACAGTGAGGTTAGCAATGCCAACGAAGATAGGCTTTCAAAACAGGGAATTGGGTAAGGTATTCCTAGATAGGCTCAACTCTCTCAAGCAATGTTTCTCAAGGGCCACTTGGAAAACTAGCTTGAGTTCTCATGGGATGGAGAATTGTGAAGGCTGCCAGCCCAGCTAGCTGGAATTCTGTAATTAATTCTATGTTATTTGTGAATAGTAATATGGTTGGTATGCTTGTCTTACAAATGTAAGAAAACTGTATGTTATGTACTGAGCTTCAAGAATGTAACCACAGTATGAACTAAAACAACCTCTTGCCAATGAAGAATCTCACTTTAAGCCTTCCCAACAAAGACAGACCAGGCTCCCTTACTACTGCCGCTAGAATTGCAGTGTCTATTTTCATAATGTAAAAATGCACTTTAGTTAGCCAAAAGTGAAAATGTACCAGCTAGTTACAACAAGTGATTTTTACTTTAAGCCTCCCTGTGTGTTTCCCACCAGGATACCTTTCTACAGCCACTAGAATTACAGCCCCAGTCTTCTTAATGTAGAAATACACTTTGTTAGCCAAAAGTAAAAAGGTATCTGAAACAATTCAAATAACTAACTACAACAAGTATTTATCACTTTAAGCCTGTGCATATCCCAATTGACAAACCAGACTACCTTTCTATGCCACTGGAATTGCAGTCCAAGTCTTCTGAATGTAAAAACACACTTGAGTTAGCCAAAAGTGAAAAGGAACCAGAAACAAATCAAACAACTAGCTGCAAGTAATTACAAGGAAATTCATATGCAGAAAAGCCAGCAATGAGGAACTCATACTTTAAGGCAATTTCAAAGCAGATTAACAGTCTAAGGGGAGGGCCTCCCCAGTTTCATCTGTCAGTACCCAGCAGGATGAACAGAGGAGATAAGACTGGGAGGAGCTTCCAAAGCCAGATATACAGTAGGGATGGGCAGCACAAAATCCTCAAAGTGTGAAAACACAGCAGGAACAAAACTGATAAACATGGTAAGATAAGTGCAGTATTTAAAATATGATAACCTATATAAGAGCTATGAAAAATAACAATGGATATTGTTTTAAAAGTGACTAAAACACATAATTAGATCAGCAATGCTGATAATCCATTTAAGAACTCAGAAAAATAACTTCAAATCAATTTATAGCTGTAGCTTTAGATTCAGAAGAGAGATAGTAAAAATGCAAAAAAATGAGAGTCTCTCAGAACTGACCTAAACATCTAGACACCTAGCCAAAAGTGAAAAGGTACCAGCAAAATGATTTCAATTAATAGCTTTAACTTCAGAATTAAAACAAACACAAACAAGAACAACACAATGCTGTGTAGCATTTTAAATGTAATTTAATTGTACTTTCCTAGATGCAAAATATAATCCAAATGCTTTGTTTCAAGGTTGCAAGTCTCCCAGCACTAAGGTGATTGACTGTTTGTGTAATGTAAAATACCAGAGGTCTACTTTTAAATACCACAAGCTTTAGTTACAACTCACACAGCAGTCTCAAGCTGACTTTTTGTTTAAGTTTAAAAAGTGACTAAACACAGAATTAGGTAAGCAGTGCTCATAGTCTATTTAAGAGCTTAGACAAATAACAGTGGGATACTGTTTGAGAAGTGACTAAAACACATAATGTCATAAGAAATCTTAATAATCCACTTAAGAGTTCAGAAAAATTACAATGGACACTGGACAACACAAATCAGTTTACAGCTGGTGGTTCCAGATTGAGAAAACAGATAGTAGAAATGCAATAAAATGAGAGCCCACACTGCGCTCATTTATTAACCTAGACACAGGACAGAAACCACTTGAAAAACACTGTAGACTATAAAGTATTGCAACTATAACAAAGTATTCAGTTATTAGCATTAACATCAGATTCAGAACAAAGAAAAACTGGAATGAAACTGAATTTAATGGTAACTAAAGTGTTGCATTTTAAAATAGTTTAAATGTGCTTCCCTGGATGTAAAATGTCATCCAAATGCTTTGTTTCCAAGCTTCCATACATCCTCATTTAAATCATTTTTGTGTGGATAAATCAGCTTTGTGTGGGATACTTGTTTGTGCTTCTTAAGAATTTGAACATAAAGCTATTAATTGAAGGCATTTCTTATAGCGGCAATACTTTTCAAATAGTTTCTCTGCTGTGCCTAGGGGTTTAAATCATTTCTTAGTGGGCTTTCATTTTATTTCATTTTACTATTTCTCTTCTGAATCTGAAGATATAGTTATTAATTGATTTGGGTTTTACAGTATCCAGTGTTTTTTTTTTTTACTGAGCTCTTAAGTGGATTATTCAAAACTGATAATTTAATTCTGTGTTTTTGACTCACTTTTCATACTTAAAAGCATTGGAAACTGGGAAGCTGAAAATCTCTCATTAAGCTAATACAAAACAAACGATGTGGACTCCATTTTACATCTAGGAAGTAAATGTAAACTACTGCACTTGTCTTACCATTTAAAACCATTTTACGTGGTTCTTATTTGTGCTTGTTATGAATCTAAAAATCAAGCTATTAATTGAAGCCATTTTTTTCACTTGCAATGCTTTAGAATCTGTAGTGCTTTTAATGTTATTTCTGCTAAATGGGTTCTCATTTTACTGCATTTTACTATCTGTCTTCTGAATCTGAAATTACAGCAATAAATTCATTTCAGTTTTACAGTATCTAGTATTTTTTCTGAGTTCTTAAATGGATTATCAGCATTACTCATACAATTCTGTATTTTAGTCACTTTTCAAACTTAAAAGAAAAAGCTGTCTTTGGCCAGCTGTGTGAGTTGTTACCAGAGTCTGTAGTATTTAAATACAATGGTAGCTTGAAATTTCTGCAAAATTTGGGAGAATAAGTACTATTGGCTAGAGCTTTAAGCCATTTCCAGCCCCCTGGTATTCTATCATTCAAAACTAGTCAGTCATCTTACTGTTTGGACTATTGTGAACTTGGAAGCTGAAAAGCCCTCATTACACTATTACAAAACAATGGATGTGGACTCCATTTTACATGTGGGGAGTAAATGTGAACTCCTGCACCTGCATTATCATTTCAATTGGTTTTGTGTGGTTACTGTTTGAGTTTGTACTGAATCTGAACTTAAAACTATTTATTGAAGGCATTGTTTATAGTTGCAATGCTTTAGAGTCTACAGTGCTTTTCAAGTTGTTTCTAAGCTGTGTTTAAATCAGTTCTGAATGAGCTCTCATTTATTGCATTTTACTCTGTCTCTTCTGATTCTGAAGATACAGCTATAAATTGATTTTGGTTTCACAGTATCCGGTTTTTTTTTTTTTTTTTGAGCTCTGAAGTAAATTATCAACATTGCTCATCTAATTCTGTGTTTTAGTCACATGTCAAACTTAAAACAAAAAGCCAGTTTTGGTAACCTGTGTGAGTTGTAAATAGAGCTTGTGGTATTTAAACCCAGTGGGAGTGGGACCTTTCTGCAAAATTTGTTAAAATAAGCACTATTGGCAAGAGCTTTAGGCCATTCCCAGCCTCCTGGTATTTTATATTAAACAAGCCGTCTGCCATCTTAGTCTCTGGGCTGTTAGAAGCTTGGAAGCTAGAAAACTTTCATTAAGCTAATACAAACCATTTAGTCTCTATTTTGTATCTGGAGAAGTACATTTAAACTAATATACTTATCTTACCATTTAAATCAGTTATGTGTGGTTTGTGTTTGTATTTGTTATTTATCTGAAGTTGCAACTATTAATTAAATGCATTTTAAAGCTGCAATGCTATATATTCTGCAGTACTTTTCAAGCAGTTTCTATGCTATGCCTAGATGTTTGTATTGGCTCTGTGTGTGTTCTCCTTTTGTTATATTTTTACTTTTTCTCTTTTGAATCTGAAACTACTATAATGGTAGTTTTAGTTTTTTGTAAAATTTGGGCAAATAAGCACTATTGACTAGATTGTTTAGCCATTTCCATCCTGATGGCATTTTTATATTTTACAAGCAGTTAGCCATCTTAGTGTTTGGACTCTTGGAAGCCAAATAGCTCTCCCTAGGCTAATACCAAATAAAGTATATGGACTCCATTTTGTATCCAGCAAAGTATTATTAAACTACTGTATTTATCTTGCCATTAAAATCAGTTTTGAATGATTCTGTGTTGTGTGTTTTTGTATCCAACTTTAAAGATATTAATTAAAGGCATTTTATATTTACAGGGCTTTATTTTCTGCAGTGCTTTCAAAGTTGCTTCTGTACTATTCCTAGGTGTTTAAATCAGTTTGAGTGAGATGTCATTTTTTTGTATTGTCATCTAACTCTCTTCAGAATCTGAATCTACACCTAGAAATTAATTTGTGTTTTACAGTATTCATTATTGTTGTTTTTTTTTTTTTAACTGGATTATCAGCATTGCTCATCTAATTATGTGTTTTAGTTATTTTTTTTTTCAAACAGTATCCATTGTTATTTTTTAAAAGCCTGAAGTGGATTATAAGCATTCTGTGTTTTAGTCTCTTTTTAAACTTAAAAAGCCAGCTTTGCCAACTGCATAAGGTGTAACTATACCTTGAAGTAATTAAACACTGTGGGAGTTGGAAATCTTTGCCAAATTTGGGAAAATAAACACTATTGGCTAGAGCTTTAAGTCCTTCCTAGCCTTCAGGCATTACATGAGTAGTCTGCCATCTTAGATTATAGACTCTAGGAAACTTGGAAGCTGAAAAGCTTTCCTTAATTTAATACAAGAGAAAGCATTTGGACTCCATTTTGCATCCAGGGAAGTGCATTTAAACTACTGCATTTGTCCTACCATTGCAATTTGTTTTGTGTGTTTCCTGCGTGTTTGTTTTTTTATGAACCTGAAGTTAAAGCTATTAATTTTAGGCATTTTTATTATTGCAGCCCTTTATAGTTTGCAGTGTGTTTCAATTTTTTTTCTGTGCTATGTCTAGGTGTTTAAATCACTTCTGAGTCTGCTCTCATTTTATTCATTTTTACTAGCTCTCTTGAGAATCTGAAGCTATATCTATATACTGATTTAGGTTTTAGAGAATCCATTGTTATTTTTTAGCTTTGAAGTGGATTATTAGCAATGCTGTTCTAATTATGTGTTTTAATCACTTTTGAAACAGTTATTTTTCTGAGCACTTAAGTATTACTCATCTGATTCTGTGTTTTAATCACTTTTCTTACTTAAAACAAAAAGCCAGCTTTAGCCAGCTGGGTTAGTTGTAACTAGAGCTTGTGGTAATTAAACCAAGTGGGAGTGGGAAATGTCAGCAAAATTTGAGAAAATAAGCACTTTGACTACAGCTTTAATAAATGTCCAGACTCCGTGTATTTTATATTATGCATACAGTCAGTTATCTTAGTCTTTGGAGTTTTTAAACCTTGGAAGATGAAAACCTTTCCTTAAGCAAATACCAGATAAAAAATTGTATACTCCATTTCACATCTAGGAAAGTGCTATTGCACTTATGTTACCATTTAAATCAGCATTTTGTGGTTCCTATTTGTGTTTGTTCTGAATCTGAAGTGCCGAAGAGCTGTTTACTGAATTTCCTCTTTGCACTTATTTTTAAAATCGTTTTTTTCTCAAAACTTGCATTTTATCTGTCTTTGGCCTAGCACTCTTGTGTGGGGTCATTTACTGCACTGTTATAACTTCTTGATACTTGTTAACCTCTGCTATCTCTGAAAAAACAAAAAAAACAAAAAAATCTTGCTTTTTTCCCACTTTTCTGAGATTTAAAAAAGTTCAGTTACAGGCTTGCTGTTCTTGAACTGTTTGTAAGTTTCTGTGAGGCCATTTTTTGCTTGGGCTAAAGGAAAGTCTCTCTGTTGATTAGTGGCAGTGAAAAACATGCCCCTGTGGGAGTGGTTACTGACTTGAAACTGTAGTTTTATTGGCCATTCTGGGTCAATTCCAAAACTCCTTCATCTTCCTCTCTTAAAACCTGGTTGCCTCATGGTTTTGGCGTCTTTTCAGGCTTGTTGGTTGTTGGTGAAGCACCCACCAAGAGGAGAAAATGCTGAGAGAAGAAAGGAGCCACTTTTGAGACTTTAAGTATTTTTCCTCTGTTTATTTGCTAAGTTTTTCTGCATAGCCACCTATTTTGAACATTTTCTGGCTTGTTAAATTTGATTTCTGCATTAGTAACTGTATTTAGAGCACAACCTAGAGATGTTTACTGAATTTCCTGTTTGCACTTATTTTTAAAATCGTTTTTTTCTCAAAACTTGCATTTTATCTGTCTTTGGCCTAGCACTCTTGTGTGGGGTCATTTACTGCACTGTTATAACTTGTTGATACTTGTTAACCTCTGCTATTTCTGAAAAAAAAAAAAAACAAAAAAAAAATCTTGCTTTTTTCCCACTTTTCTGAGATTTAAAAAAGTTCAGTTACAGGCTTGCTGTTCTTGAACTGTTTGTAAGTTTCTGTGAGGCCATTTTTGCTTGGGCTAAAGGAAAGTCTCTCTGTTGATCAGTGGCAGTGAAAAAGATTGAGCAGCCTGCCTGACCCTGTGGGAGTGGTTACTGACTTGAAACTGTAGTTTTATTGGCCATTTTGGGTCAATTCCAAAACTCCTTCATCTTCCTCTCTTAAAACCCTCTTTTGCACGGTTTTGTGCATTTTTAAGCATAGCGCAACAGTGGGCAGCGCCGCCTAATTGGGTTTAAACTATTCCTGGCTCCACAAAGTCTGCTCTTCACTTTTTCCCTTAGAACTGCTCTATCTCTCAATTTAAACACCATATTCTCATTCTAAGGCCCTTCACTGGTCCAATTAAGTAATCCTACAAGTTAGCACTATTAAACCATAAGCACTACTTACTCTTATACTCTCTACGATTACCTTGTCCTCTATTGGTCCATCTTACATTCAGTTTCCCTATTACTCTAGCATGTCCAAAGGTCAGTCAATGGTTTCCTCTCCAGTCCAGTTGGTGAATCTGGGAGTTTTGAGGCAATGTTACAACTGTCTCATGTACATGGACAACCCTCTCCTCCTCCAAACAGGTTCAAATATATGTGAGAGATGCAACTATTTAGCCAAATTGGAGACTGAGCTCTATCATCTCAAAACTGGTGTAACCAGTCAGGAGGAGAAGGTAACCTCACACAACACAATTCCAGTATCACATAGTCCCACCACATCAGCGAACCAAACACATAAATACACAAAAACATACTCGGAGGCTCTAAATAAAAATCTACCTAAGCAACAGAGACCTCCAAAGCAGACATCCAAGCAAACGCTACCTCAAAACAAAACACACACAACACATAACCCACAAAGTCAGTGTGCCAAGCAGCCACAGCCCTTAAGGCTGAATAACACACCTGATACTCTTGTTATAGGTGACTCTATTGTCAGACACACTGACATCCCGCTCACCAGGCTGAATAAAGAGAAGGTCACAGTGAGCTGCCTGTTGGGTGCTAGGATCCGACACATAACGCAAGCAGTCAGGTCACTCCAAAGCAAATACAAATATGACTTGGTCATTGTACATGCTGGTGTGAATGACCTGAGACGTACCTCCCTGGACTACATGAAAAGAGACATAGAGGAGCTCTCTGATCATGTAGCCCAGGCTGGTATGACCCTGACCTTGAGCAGCATCTTACCCTCACCTAGAATGATGCCACAGTACAAAGACAAAATGATCGATTTTAACAATTGGCTAAAATTTTGGTGTCATTCAAAGGGGATCCAGTGTCTGTCAGCCTGGGATGACATGCTCGACAAGCCATGTTGCTTCGCTAGGGACGGCTTGCACCTGTCACCACTGGGCTTTTGGATATTGGCAAAGGCTTTTGCCACCCCCATAGTGCCTTTTTTAGGCAAGGCTGGAAAGTCAAACCCACCCCCATAGACAGCACAAGGAACAAGAAACTAAGGGTAATGCTGCTAAACGCCAGAAGTCTTAACCTCAAGATGCACACACTCGAAGCTCTCCTCAGTATGTAGAACATCGATATCTGTACAGTGACAGAAACCTGGTTCAAGGCTCCAGAGAGCACCCCAGCACTACCAGGCTATACCTCATATCATGCTTTTCGGCCCCAAAACCCGGACCGAACCACAAAAGGAGGGGGAGTTTCCGTATTTATCAAGGATATCCACACCTCCAGGTTAGTGGCATTGCACGAAGTATCGGAGACCATCCATGTGCAACTAACAGTGGGCAAGACTGCTTTTCAGTTTAAAGCATCCTACAGACCACCCTCTCAAAGTCTGGAATCCCATTCGGCTTTCCTGAAAACATTGGAGAACATGAAGATCTCTCTGAACACCATTATATTGGGTGACTTCAACTACCCAAACATTGACTGGAAGCACTACTCAAGCCCCAGCACCTTAGCCCAAAGATTCCTGGAAATTATAAACTCAAATGCTATGGAACAACTAGTCACCACTCCCACAAGAGGGGACAACATACTAGACCTGATCATTACCAACATGGGGACTCTATGCTCCACACCAGAAGTATATCCCTCACTGGTAACATCAGACCATAAATTAATTTCACTGGATGTCCACATCCCGACCCCACCCCTAGCCCAGAAAACCACAGTGAAAAACTTCTCAAAAGTGAACTTCTCACTTCTCAAAACGGAAGTGGAATCCTTCAAGGCCCCAGGGCCAGTGGAAACTACAGCCGAAACTACAGAATCCTATATAAATGCATTCTACGGACATCTCCAGGAATGCATGGATCATGCTATCCCAAACAAAACCAAGACCCAATCATCCAAAGGCAGGCGTCCAGTCTGGTGGACCCCAGCCATAAATAAACTGTACAACAGAAGGAGGAAGCTACTACATGATAGAGCAAAGTCCCTAATAGGGAAGGCATCTCTGATCAGTACTAGCAAAAAATTACGATCCCTCATAAAATCCTCCAAGGCCAGCTTCGAGAGAAAAATTGCACAGGACACCAAAGACAATCATAAGGCTTTTTTCAGTTATGTTAGAAACCTGGGATGCAACTCCCAGACTTGTTCTGAGTTGATTCTAAACAACAAAAAATACACTGAACCCACAGACATCGCCAATATGCTGGCAGACAGGTTCAGTGCAAACCCCCCCCCTCCCCCCGAAAAGAGCAAGTATCTATCCCGGCAGAGGGCTGCCTCCCAAACATCTCAGATGCTCGGGTGAAGGCTGCCCTCTCCAAAGCAAAAAACACTGCTTCCATGGGACCAGATGGTGTCCCAGGTTGCATCCTACATGAACTACAAGAGGAACTAATCCCTCAAATAAAACAGCTATACAATCTCAGCCTCACTACAGGATATGTGCCCACAGAATGGCGTACAGCAACAGTGGTCCCGCTCCACAAAGGTGGAGCCTCTACGGACCCTGGAAACTATCGCCCCATAAGCCTGACTAGCTTAGTCTGCAAGGCTATGGAGAGGATCATCATGGAGCTCATAAACAAAGACAGTGGGGACCTACAGACACTAGATCCTACCCAGTTTGACTTTGTCAAGGGCAGATCCTGCCTTTTGAACCTGGTTGACTTCTTTGAAACAGTCACCAAAGCCATAGATGAAGGGAAGGTAGTCCACACAGCCTATCTGGACCTTGCAAAGGCATTTGACACAATACCCCACTCGGGCATCATAGATAAGCTATCCAGCTTAAATATAAACCCCTATGTCACAAGATGGGTCGCAAACTGGCTCAAAGACAGAACCCACAGAGTGAGAGTTGTTGGAGCCATGTCAGACTCGAAACCGGTCACAAGTGGCATCCCACAGGGTTCTGTCCTGGGACCACTCTTGTTCGGTATATACTTTTCCGAGGTACAGGCAAACGTGGGAGGACTATGGCTCACCAGGTTCGCAGACGACTGCAAACTGGGCGCCATAATTAACTCTCCAGCTGATACAAACATCCTTCAAAAAGGTCTCACAGAGACAAATAACTGGTGCCAGTGCCATGGTTTAAAGCTAAATGCCAAAAAATGTATAGTCATACCCTTTGGCAAAAACAATGTGCCCACAAATTACCACATAGGCGGAAACCCATTAAGTACAGAGAAAGTTATTAGGGACCTGGGGACCCAAGTTGATAGCAATCTCTCCTTTGAAAACCACATTGCCAAAGTGGTTAGAAAGACCTTCTACATAGCCCACCTCATCACGAAGGGTTTCACATCTAGATCAAGAGAGGTAATCGTGCCCCTTTATTCATCCCTCATCAGGCCCATCATAGAATATAATGCCCCTTTTGGGATGTACCTTACCCGACACCTGCAGCAATTAGAAAGACCCCAAAATTATCTCACCAAGAGGATCAAGGGTCTCAAACAGATGCCATATGCTGCTCGGTTAAAAAAACTCCAGCTCTACTCAGTTGCATACCGCCTACTTCGAGGTGATCTATGCCTGACATACAAAGCTATGTCAAATCCATAATTAATGGACATGCTCCACCTCAGTACATCTAAATCCCTTAGAGCCACACACTTGAGGGACTTGAACCTCAGCACAGAAATAAATAGAACTTGCTGGAGGGACAGGTTCATAACCCAGAGGCTCCCTTCACTCTGGAATAGAATTCCTGTTCATGTGAGGCAGAGCACCTCACTGAATCTCTTCAAAAAGAATCTCGATAAGTGGATGGGGGATCGTAGGTTTGTCCCAGGGATTACTCCCGTGTCACTATTAGACAGAGACACAGTAAACTAAACCTTAAAAAGGGCACAGTATACTCAAATCAAGGGGTGGCGTAAGCCATACAGAATCGGGTTAGGCTTATAATTGCCCCAGGGCAGAGAGCCTAGTATGAACCTATGAACCTATGAAGTTAAAGCTATTAATTAAAAGCATTTTATTGTTGCAATGCTTTATAGTCTGCTGTGCTTTTCAAGTTAATTCTGTGTTGTGCATAGTTAATTAAATCAATTCTGAGTGGGCTTTCATTCTATTACATTTTACCAACTCTTCTGAATCTGAAGCTACAGCTATAAATTAATTTGAAGTTTATAGTATCCATTGTTATTTCTGAGTCGTTAAGTGGATTATCAGCATTGTTTATTTAATTCTGTGTTTTAGTCAGTTTTCAAACACTATCCATTTTCAGAGCTCTGAAATACTATATATATATATATATATATATATATATATATATATATATATATATATAGATCTATGTCAGATGATCAAGTTTTCAGAAAGTCGAAATTCACACAGGTGAAACCATATGACCGAGTTTCCAAAAACTCGAAAAAAAATCTACTTTTTTCTTTTATGCATGAGAGTAAGGCCCTTGTACCACCCATGTGGGGGGCAGCTCTCCCATAGCCTCTGAAAAATTATATACACCAACTCCGTGATCGCACTAAAGTGAAGAAAAGGGTAAATTGCTCAAACCTCTCTGTACAGCACTCTCATTCAAAAATTGCATATACCAATTCCGAGATCGCACTACAGTGGAGAAAAGGGTAAATTTCCCAATCCTCGCTGTACTGCAATCTCATTCAAAAGCTTTGAGTTTACAAAAATTCAATCATATGATCTCGACCTTATGAATTTCAAGTTTCTGAAAACGCTATCAACTGATAGGAATCCATTTAGTCAAAGTAAACTTTATTGTCATTCAGAAATCACACAAGTGAAAAAACTGAACAAAATTCTGTGTCTCTGGACTCAATGTACAGACAACATATAGACTATTTTCAAAGACATTTACACATATATCACCTAGCTATTACATCACAGACATGCAGGTAGACAGACTAATACTGCACATAATTAGAAACACATTTTAACAATTTTTGCAGTGAACACTTACTTGCATGAGACCTTAGTATTGCACAGCTACTTGTCATGACATTGCATTGATCCTTGCACACAAAGACACATTTAAGTATTGCAGTGTGAACATTAGAGTATTGCACTATGGACCTTAAAGTATTGCACTATGGATAACTTACGAATTTTTAACATGTATTGCACTAAAAGAAGAGTTATTTAATTGCATTGCTGCAGCTCTAGATGGCGTTTAAGTTAACATTCATGGTGAATATTGCACCAAACATTAGATGAGACTGATAACCAGGTTAATGCACACTATAAGACAAGCTACTATAGTTTCTACTGACCCAGATGGCCATCATGGAGCATAGTTATTATAGAGTTCAGCAGCCTGATGACATTAGGGAAGAAGCTGTTCTTGAATCTCATAGTTCTGCAATGTATGCTTTAGAAGCGCTTTCCAGATGATAGATCCAGGAGCAGTCTCTAAACAGGGTGACTGCAGTCTTTAATTATTCCTCTGACCCTGCTGAGACATCTGGATAAGTACAAGTCATGGCTAGATGGTAAGGTGGTCTTGATTATCCTCTTGGCTGTCTTCATCATGCTCTAGAGGGATTTACGCTTGGAGGTAGAGCAGCTTCCATACCATACTACGAGGTTGTTCATCAGGATGCTTTCTATAGTACCTCTGTAGAAGGTAGTGAGAACTGTCAATGGGAGATTCACTCTCCTCAGCCTTCTCAAAAAGTGTAATCTCTGGTGTGCTTTCTTGACTATGGCATTGGTAATGGTGTTCCAAGACAAGTCCTCATCGATGTGCACTCCCAGAAACTTCATGCTTCTCACTCTTTTGACTGTTTCCCATTGATGGTAAGGGGAACATGTTCCTTGCAATTTTTCCTGTAGTCCACAATTATCTCTTTTGCCTTGTTTACGTTTAGTGCTAAGTTATTTCCACACCAGGTAATCAGTTGTTCCATCTCATCTTTATACGTTGTTTCATCATTGTTACTAATGAGGCCCACCACTGTTGTGCCATCAGCAAAATTGATGAAATGGTTTGTATTGTACCTGGCTGTACAATTGTGTTAACAGGGTGAACAGCAAGAGACTTAGTACACATCCTTGTGAGACTCCAGTGTTAAGAGTGATGCTATCTAAGGAGTTATTTCCTGCACACACTTTCTGATGTCTGTCTGTGAGGAAGTCAAGAATCCAGTTACAAAGTGGAGTGTTGATGCCTAGTTGGAGTAATTTCATTACCAGATGAAGAGGGATGACTGTGTTAAAAGCAGAGCTGAAGTCAAGGAATAGTACCTTTGCATAGGTGTTTTTATTCTCAAGGTGTTCCAGGGATAGATGGAGTGCTAGAGAGATGGCATCTGCCATAGAGCGGTTTGCTCGGTAAGCAAACTGCAGATGGTCAAGATCAGCAGACAGCATAGATGTTATGGTGTCCTTGACCAGCCTTTCAAAGAACTTCATCATTGTGGAGGTGAGGGCTACGAGACAGTAGTCATTTAGGCAAGATGGTGGAGACTTCTTTGGTAATGGAATGATTTGGGTAGTATATACCAATATATCTGAAAATGAGTGTGACAACAGTGATAATATGAGTAAAAGTTGTTCTATCTGTGCATAAAATGACAACAGACAAGAGTTTTATATAAGTGGTCATTATTTTAAAGCTCAGGGAAATATAAACTGCTTTCAGAAAGCAGCAGGTTATGAACTTAGATGTCCCTAAGTAAAATATTATATAAGGCAAACTAAGATTCAAGAAAGACAGGTTGAAGAACACATAAGGGACACCCCCATGATAGGTACAATGTCTACCCTCTATAACATGCTATATGCTTTGAATGCTTACTTTTAAATATCATAAAAGGTGAAGGACTGATGTTCCATCAATCTGCTTTGCAAAATCCTACATACAGGACCTGCTTAGGTAAGTGTTTCAACACTCCCATCATGTTGTGTTCATGCTTCAGTGGCTTTAATCTCTAACTCTACAAAGCAGCACTCATTTGTTTATTTTATTTTTCTTCCTTGTAACAGATCAGTGTAATGCTAAGATATATTAATACCTGCTTCAGCATTCCATTATTCATTCATCTGCTACTTCACACTTAGTACTTGCAGTGACTGCTATTCAACATTTTTGGGTTTAGCGCACTCTGAATTTATGTTAGCTACTCATTTGTGTCAGTTGTTCATTAAAATTGGTTGACAACTTACCCAAGAACAGAAATAACAGCAGTGAGCAGGTGGACAAAGTAAATATTTCAGCATAGTTTTGCCTCAGGTAGACATACAGTCATAAAAATATTACACCTGCTGAATTAATGAGTGCAGTTCTTTCTACAAATCACAGAGATAACCCAATCCATGTTAATAAAGTTATCTGATAGTCTGTAACAAATTTTGAGAACAAGAGTGTTGTGTGGAAGACCTTTGTGATCACTTTGTAAAAAACTTCACTTATTTCATTGAGTGTTTAATTTAAGGCTTAAACTTATTCAACACTTTCACATTTGTTCTTTTCCTACTAGAAATATTTTCACAGTTGCTCCAGGGAAGTGTGGTGCCTGTGATTTTAATATAAGTAATATTGATGCTGTTATTATGACACATTACAGAGCAGCTACAGATGTGAAAATTCATTTGCAATTTTTGCATAAAACTAACTGCTGTTAATTTATGTGTGTTAACAACAGGTACCACAATAGCATCTACAAGTTCAGTCATGATGCCAAATATAACCACAGCTAGAGGTATTGTACAAAATTTATGTTCTTATAATATTGTTGAAAGAATATATTCAGTACAATTTGAAAAGCTATAAATATTTGGAAATAATTTTAAGAAATTGCTGTGAAATACATTTTTATTAATTACAAGTATACACTGTGTTTAAAGGTGAGTGTGTTCAAGAAGGCAGCCATTATTACCATGTTAAAAGCATGTACCACAATACTCTGCCCTCCTAGTAGAAACACTACACAGTATCTGTAAACACTCTAAGCTACAATTAGTAATTATTCTGCAAGCTGGTAATACAGTACTGAATTCAGGTCTCCCCACCACGTTTTGCTACTCTTCTCATCACTTTAAAGGACTATTAATTGCCTATTTAAATACTTACAGCCTTATTAACAAATTATAACAACCTGAAGTCTGGACTTCTCACTATCATACCAAACTGATAGCAGTTACAGAAACGTGGTTTAAAAATGAAGCAATTTTTCCTCACTTCCCTTCCAGGAAAATACATCAGACTCACAAACAACAGACCTATTAACAGGCAAGGGGTTTAGTTGTAATATTTGAAAACAAAGACGATGACTTCTTTCCAAAATTCCTTGCCACATCCAATGAGCCCCAGCTTGTTACACTACAGATAACTATAGGACCTCACACCAGTATATCTGTCTACAACCTTATATAGGTAGTTACAAAAGGAACAAGACCTAACTTACTCTCTAACTATTCCTTCATAATAGATATCATCCTCACCAACATTCCAGACAGGGTAGAAACACTACACATACTTCCACTACTCAAAGTGACCATTGTCCTACTAGTCTTTAACTTAAGAAACTACTTCTAGAAAGTTTATCAAGATGAATCCTTGATAAGTCAGAAAATATTCTCTGTAATAAACTGCAATCGACTAATTTGAGACAAATCTAGAGCTGTATGTACCCTACATGTATATATCTTGGTTGTCCATGATTTCACATAATATCCCTGATCTCGCCCCATATTTGTGTCCTACCCCTCATAATTTTTTATGGAAATCACTGAGAACTGCAGTTAGTAAGTAACACCAGGTGCTAGAGTTTCATACTTGCTTTTCTCAGAAAATGTATGTTGATGAAAAATCTGTTGTTCTACTAACTTTATAAGTGGTTTAGAGTAACTTTTACAATGTTCATTATTTGTGACTTTAACCAGAATTCTTGAGCAAAGCAGTTGAGAGTTATGCCAATATTTGCATTATCCACTTTGATTAATCTGTAATTCACTATACAAGACAAACTATTTCCACTGAAAAAGATTAGATGATACTGTAAAACTACTTAATGACTAACTGATTATTTGAAAAAAATTGACCATATTCAGGGAAAATGTGAAAGTTGAAATGCTATCCCACTCAATAACAATAAGCTTTTAAAATTTCAAAACCTACGTAAAGAGGTATGAGTCAGAGCCCATACTCTAAAAGCTACTTAAAATAGACAGATGAAGCAGAAACACTTTGGCCAATCCAACCAGTTTTGGCAAACAGTGAAAAGCATCATCACCAATAAACTTTCCAGAACAAGAAGCAGCTACTTCATTTTCATTTAATAAGAATATGCTAAACAGTGATGGCCGCAGTGGTGCAGCGGTTAGCATTGTCGCCTCACAGCAAGAGGTTCTCCAGTTTAATTCTTGGCTGGGGTGCCTTCTGTGTGGAGTCTGCATGTCCTCCCTGTGGTCCTGTGCTTTTCCTCGGGGTGCTCTGGTTTCCTTCCACATTCCAAAAACATGCAGTAGGTGGATTGGACACTTTAACTTGGCTGTAGGTGTGTGTGTACGTGAGTGAGAAGTACAAATGAACTATCGTGGCAGGGCTAGCCACCCAGCAGTGTAAAAACTTGGCTCGCGATGATTGCCGCTACAGAAGTAACACCCTGACCCCATATACAAAAACAGAAAAAAGGGGTTGAAGATGGATGGATGGATGCTAAACAGCACTAGAGATAATGCTATATCTTTTCTAAGTGCCACTGCACCATTTAAGTATTACCAGCCATTGACTCCATCTACCCAATGCACAAGTATCTACAAGAGTTTGCTTTCTTCTTCAAGAAAATCAGCTTTGAGTTAAAGATCTTTGATTTAAAATTGACAACACGTACAATCATGAATTTTCAACTGTTTTTCCTAAAATACTTAAACTTGCTAATCCTATAGTGAGCACACCTCTCACTTACATTTATAATCTTATTCTCACAATATGTTCTATACCCACCAGTTTTACAGTTTTATGCTTGCACTAATTTTTCCTCTCCCTAAAGTCCCTTCCTCTTCAGATGCAGCAGGTGCTCAACCTATTGCTCCATGGCCAAATCTGAATAGGTAATCTATGACCAAAATATGGAATGCATTAACTATAACATTCTTACTAACACACAATAAGGCTCCACCTTAATTGTAGCACCTTTATTGTTATATACTCTCTAGCCACATCTATGAAGACATGGACAATGGGCTGTTAATCAGTGACATCTTCTTGGACACAAAACATACCTTTGAGACTTTCTATCAGAACAGTTTATTAGAAGGGCTACCCACTACTGTGGTTTCTCTACAGAAGTTAATATTTAGTTGAAAAATACTTCTCAGTTAGAACATTTTTAGTGTTGGGATATAATACCCATACCAAAACTTGTATAATCATAGGCATCCCACAGTTCTCAGTGTAGGGCCTGTTTTGTTCTCACTTATTTGTTCAATTTACCTGTTATAAGAATTCCCTCAGGTTTTATGCAAGTGGCTTTGTTATTTCTAAGTCAGGAAGAATTTATAGTCTATTTCAAAAACATTGCAGCAAGATTGCAAAGCATTGTGGAATTGATTAACTGCAAACAAACTTATACTCAAAACATCAAAGACTGGTGTTATGCTATTCAATATTCCAGAAAGACTCAAGAATCATTCCAATATCACAATGTACATTTCATGGACATTTCATGGCAAAATCCAAGAAATACCACAACATCAGTCCTGATTCCAAACTATCAGTTCTTTACTCATCACTTTACTTTACTTTACTAATTGCATAACACTTAAGAAAATGCTAACTCAACTATAAGTTTCATATAAAATAGCCAACCTATTAAGTAAGGAAGCTAGACAAGCCTTAGCTCTCAGTGTATTCCACCCTAGGTTAGAATAGGGACTATCTCACCTTATCCTGTATTCCTGCTTTGACTCTACATGTAGGGGGCATTAGGAAAAAGAAAAAATCTAGTATATTAGCACAACTTGTACAGACCTATGGTGAGGACCACAAATTTAAGTTTTTAGTGTTGGAATTGCTGGTTGATAACAAAAGAGGTGGTGATGTGAACAGTAAGACAGAAGAAAAGGAATTGAGATGGAGTCTGACATTACAGGCACATGTATATCTAGGCCTGAATGATAAAATATCTCTTAGGCCAGTTTTGAAACTACGTCCATTAAAACATTGAACAGGAGTAAGAGATTTGGTTGAGTATGGTTTATATCTGCAATAATTTCACACTCGTATGTTACGTACTATTTATATAGGTGTAATAGTTTTAAGGCAATCAATATGGTTTGTTTAGTCTATTTTTATAGATATCTACCTTAACATTTAATATAGAATTTCTACTTTTTTATTAATAGGGGTTAGTTTTACTCTACTGAAGAATTTCCAGTTTGGTTTAGTTGTTTTATGTAGTTAGAGTTTTAACTGATGCTAAATCCATGGAAATAGTTGCTTTGTGAGAGTGTTGAACCTTGCACCAGGTCTATGTTATTACCTCGAATGGGCAGTATATCGAATATATCTCCGTCAACACATAAACGCCGAACTACAAGTTCAGCAAACCACCAAACCATCGAAACTGACAACATTGTACGTGTTTGTTGTCCAGCAGCGTGATTGTGGGGATGAGGAAATATATCCTTTTCCCCACTGTAGTGCGGTCTCGAAGTTGGTATATTTAAGTAGGGGGGTGGGGGCACATCCACCCACATGGGGGGTGCAGGGGGGGATTGTCCCCCTGCAAAAAGTGTGTTAATGTAGTTTTACTTCGTTGGGTTTCACTTACCTGAATGGGGCTTTTGATGACGTGATGCGTTCGATGTTTCCATTTTCAATGGTTTGGTGGTTCGCTGAATTTGTAGTTCGGCGTTTATGTGTCGACGGAGATGTATTCAACATACTGCCCGTTCGAGGTTATAATATAGACTCCTTGCACCTTGTGGCTGTGGGGACGAAGCACTAACCATTGTGCCAGTTCTCAATATGATCTTTTCACCTGACTGTAGTAAATTATGTAGAAGGGTGTATATTTAAACAAAGTGTCTATAGCTGTTTTGCTATTGGACTTTGAAGAGAACACCAATTGTTTATTGGTTGTTAGTTAGTTCCTCCCTTAGACACATGTTGTTACTGTATATTTGTGACAACATAGAATTTTATTTGTGTATGGATGAATTCCTATATTTTTATTGGTTGTTAATGTGATTCTAGAATTGTTACAATATGTAAAAGATGCTGTTTTTTATGGTACCGGATTGGATAGTTAGTCAATGTTTAGTAACATGGATTGGTTCATTTTCTTTTTGAATTTCTAGATAAGAAGATGGTTTACTAGGTTCTGTAATGATCTGAAGTAGCAGTACTTTGTTGCTGCAAATGCACTAACCTTTTTATTTTTCAGATAAATAAATTTACATGTGGTGTTTAGCCATGGTGGTCGGTGCCTGCAACCTTTTTCTCTGTTTGTGGGTATATGCGACCTTTGACTTATCCGCAACTCTTTGACCTTCAGTTGTTCTTTTTTGTGGTTGCAACTGGACATGGTGGAAGGCACTAATTTGGAGTTGGATTACAATTTTAGTGTTCCTTGTGTCTCCAAAATGGATCATTTGGATCACATTTTGTAAGTTGAGTCTAACCCTCTATTCAATATACAAAACAATGATTTAGAGGATATTTCTACAGTTATTGATCCTGTTTTATCAGAGAGTTTTAACATTCAGTATAAAGAACTTGAGAATAAGTTATACAGATATAAACAGCTGCAATGGCAACATTTACATCTTGAAGCATCTATCTACCACAACGTTGTCCTTCATGACCTTCGAATAGTGAATATACCCACATATGGTACTGCATGTACAGAACTCCTGAAATGGTGGCAATCTATTAACTTGCAAGCTGGGCTTGATTACATGCATCTTTTAATAGATTTTTTCCAGTCTTTGGAAGGGACTCTATTGAGAGATATACATGCCATACAGGTAGATATATTAAACAACTTTTCAGGAGACAGTTATAAAATACAGTTAGAAGAACTGTATGACCATTTGGCCCTTTATGAGAAATGACTACAGATGACTAAAATAAAGAAATTGCAATGAGATCTCAGAGATTGTTAGAATGGAAATGTCTTTTCTTGGCCTAAAGAGGACCGCAGCAGAGGTATGAATACTTGAATTCCATCTCCCACTATTGCAGAGCTAGTGGAGTCCACTGAAGTACCTGCATGTGCATCCAGTAACAATGTGACTAACAACGTCCCTCCTATATCTTTGAATCCATCTGTGCATACAGCCCAACCAGTGAGATCCAATACGCCTTTTTTCCTCCAGCCCCTTTACCTATAGACAAGGGGCATTTGAGAAAATGCTCCAAGAGTTGTTCAAGGAAGAGGCGTTTACATCGAATAGATCAATCATGACAACAGGAGGGATGTCTACTCAGCACAAAACAGTCAACTGATATTCAATATTTCATCTATTGTTCTCAGTGAAGCATAACTTTCGTTGCTGAAAAGGGAGTTGAACTTTTTCCCCAGTAGATCTTCTGACATTTCAGATGTACTCTTAGACTTATGATTGTTTGCAAGAAATATATCTTTGTTTATGTGTTATCCTGAGCCCAGTATAGAGGAAAATATTTTTAAGGAACCAAGTACGTTTACTCCAAACATACATCCGCTCTTGGAGGCATTTGTTAGCATTTGTGAAACTGAGATTTTTGAATCTCTGAATAAAAGACATAGACATTCAATTTATAACTAATCTCACGATGAACAGATTGTACTAAGACAACTACATGAAGCATCACATATCGAGATACGCCCAGAGTGGTTATGGACAGTCAGTTTTATTAAGAGAGTATGTCTGATTTGCTATCTGATAATATTTATATTCATATTAATCTATCTATAGTAGATGGGTTGATTGATAGAATACAATTTTTTACATGATCTATTGATGATAGGACTTATCATGAGAGACCATTTTGAATACTTCTATGTGGAAAATCCAACAATACCAATAATTTATGGTCTCTCTAAGATCCACAAGGATCAGAAGAAACCCCCAATGCATCCAGTTGTATCTTCTAAAGGTTGGGCTATGGAGCCATTCTCCATTTATGTTGAGAAGACACTGCGACCTGTCTTGGATATGATACCAACTGTACCGTGTGATAAGAAAGAATTTCTCAAAGATTTATACCAATGGTCAAATGTTAATAGGGATGTCAGCAGTATTTGTTTAGTGACCCTTGATGTGAACTCTCTTTTTACAATAATACCAGATGATATTGGTATTGAGAATATCAGATTGTATCTAACTCTTGACTTTACCACTAGTAAGGTAGATAGTGCTTGCACCTTGTTAGAACTAATTCTTGACAACAATGTATTTATCTTTGGGAATCAATATTATCTGCAAAATGTTGGCATGGCCATGGGCACAGCATGTGCCAACAGCTATCCCAACTTTGTTTTAGCCTACTGGGAATGTAAACAAGTACTGACTGCCAATCAGTTTTATGAATTTGTGAGTTTGTATAGGCATTTTGTAGATTACATTTTCATTTTGTGGACAGGTCCTCTGGATAGTTTTAATGCTTTTATAGAGTACTTGCACAGTACCACCACATTTTTGAGGTTCAGTCATAATTTATCATGTAATAGTATGGATTTTTAGATGTTTCAGTTAAGACAGATGACCTATTAGGTTTTAATACAATGATGTATAGGAAACCCCACAAGGAAAATGTGATTTTACATAAGCCTAGTATGAATCCTGGACACGTGGCAAGAAATATTTTGAAAGGACAGTTTATGAGAGCCAGCAGGCTTTGCAATGTTAATAATGAATATGAAGCCCTAGTAGGTGGTATGAGTACAGAGTGTGTAGCACATGGTTATCCTAAAAAGGATGTCCAAATAAGTTTGAATAAAGTACATTCTATGCCTGATACCATAGTCAAACCATATTTTTCAGAGGGCCTCAGAGAAAGTAATATGATTGAGAATAATAGGTATGAGTCAAATAGGATCAATAGGGTAGTTCTTAACCTACTCGATATTGTTAACCACTCAAAATTAATCAATATCTTCCCCTCCCTAAACCTCTGTACCTCATCCATCTCCTGGTTCCAAAATTACCTTGCAGGGGATCCAGCAAGCTGTCCTATGGCAGCAACAATTATACCCCTTCTTCCAGTTAGCATAGGAGTCCTCCAAAGTTCCATCCTGAGGCCCCTACTTTTCTCTGTCATTACCAATCAACTCCAGTCCTCCACACCTTATGCCACCATAGTCCAATATGCTGATGATTCAACTCTTATATACTCTGCCTCCTCTCTTCAAACACTCCACAACCACACCCAGGAATCTTTCTTACTGGCTGCAAATTAGCTCACTATCTCCCACTTCATCCTTAACCCAAGCAAAACAAAACTTCTCCTCTTCCATCCAGGCAAACCCCCTCCCCAAGACAAAACCATCTCCCACCTCTTTCAGCATCTTATCCAAAAACAAAACCATCATTACCCCCTTCAACCCACACAGACAGCCAGCCCCAATTCACATACTATAGTGACCAACATGCAATTCAAGTAGACTTCCTCTTATTAAGGAAATGGTATTGGGGTAGAATGAGCAATTGCAAAGTTATCCCCACTTAAATAGTCCCCTCTGTGCTTCTGAACATTATTCATATTTCTGTTATTGGGTCATTGACCATAGCCTGCATTAATTATATTAATGTAGGTGTAGAAATAGACAACAATTTAAAGTTTGATATACATATTGTCCAAACCATTAAAAAAGTCCACAAGAAACTCGGTCTGCTGTATAGGAAGAATAAATTCCTAACCAATAATACTAAATCCACTATTGCCCGAACACACCTCCTATCTTCTCTCTTATATGCTTCCCCAGTACTTACCAACCTCCGTAAAACTGATCTTGCCAAACCTGAATCTTGCTACAATAAGATAGCCAAATTTGCAACTGGTGCTTCATATAGATCCCATCACTGCACATCACTTAGACAACTAAACTAGATTGAACTTTCCCAACTACTATACTTCAATCAACTAACCTTCACTCACAAAATCCTTCATCACCCCAATAAAACTCCTGCTCTTCATAACCTCTTGCAGCCATACAACTCCTCTAGATATACCTCTGCTCTTTCAACAGATCCCTCCTACATGTCTCCAAAACAAACAGTGCAGTCAGTGAATCACTATTTTCATACTATGTTTCCAAATTATGGCATAAATTCCCAATCCCTCTTAATTCCAACTGCTCAATTCCACAATTCAAATTGCTACTGAAAATACATCTTTCAAATTCCTGGCTCTGTCCCTGTAACCTTACATGATAGCCCAAATTCCCTTCCTCAGAAGTTAGCAACCCCTTATGAATGTCTTCACTATGCCTCTGAAACTGGAACTGGCTACTGTATTATATTCAAGCACAACTATCTCTCCTGTGCAATTATTTATGTATTCTCTCTATCTCCAACTGTGATTTATGTATTTGCTCTATCTCCAACAGGCATGGTTAACATCACAGATCAAAATAGTATTGAATTATTATAACCTCACAATTTTTTTCCAATACATGAAATTGTAATCAGTGACATTGTTGGTTGCAAACGACTATTACTTCTTTATGTAATTGCTGTCTTTCTCACTCTCTTTTGTATAGCATTGTATTCTTTTGGATTATTTTTGTATTACTTGCTACTTTTACTTATTTAATATTTGTTTACCGGGAGAGTCCAACTTTGAACAAAGCCAATTTTCAGTGGAGGCCCAGAGAGAAACAATCCAGATGTATGTCTTTGTAACATGGGAGGAAACCGGAGCACCCGGAGAAAATCCACAAACATCAAACAGCTTCTGCCACATCCTGATCTGAATCTGAACTGTTCATCTCCCATCTTACTTTTTACTACTTTGCATATTCTTTTATCAGTCACCCTCTCTAAAACCTTCATGCAGTATGACAGGAGTATGATACCTTTGTACTGCCCACAGTTGTGAATGCTCCCTTTGTTCTTGTGCACTGGCACTATTATGCTTATTCTCCAGCCATCTGGGATGCACCATTCTCGGCATATTGCTATGCATGTGCCATCTGTTGAGTCCCTTTCCAGAAGCTGGCAGAGTGCCTCTAATGCCTTGCTCTTCCTTGTTGTAATTGCTCTGTTAGTTTTTTTTGTTAGCCATCCAGTATTTCTTCTTAACCTGATCCATCTTTTTGATCTACCGTTTTTTCCCTGCATTACATCTTTCTTTTGATGACTTCCTAAACTTCTACAGTCCACCACTAGCCATCCTTATGTACCTTATCTCCGTGCCAGGCTTGGCTGCATATCAGTTCTATAGTCTTCACACATGCTGTTTTGAGGCATGGCTATTCATCATCTCTATCTGTGTCCTTAAACTCTTGTGCTTTTTCTCCAGCCAATGTCTAGGTCTTCTGCCTAGTCTCTGTTTGCCTTAGAGTTTCTGTAATCACTGCTTGCAGCTGATTGTGGCAATCAATGGTTTATGCTCTGGAATGACTGTTTAAGTGGGAATAACTTTGCAATTGCTGATTCTACCCTAATACCGTTTCCTTAATAAGAGGAAGTCTACTTGAATTGCATGTTGGCCACTATAGTATCTGAATTGGGGCTGTTTGTCTTGTTGAATCACATGTTGGCCACCATCAATCCATTTGTCAGACAAACGTCTAGAATGGCTTCTGTTTTTTTATTTCTGTTGCCCCACCCATGTGGACCCAGGCAGTCCCCATATCCTGTTCTGTTTTATATATATATATAGTTATATATATATATGTATGTGTATATAAATATATATATATATATATATATATATATATATATATATATATATATATATATATATATATATATACACACACACACACACACACACGCACACACACACACATATATATATATATATATATATATATATATATACACACACACACACACACACACACACACACACACACACACATACACACACACACACACAAACATGCACACAGAGTTTACCTCAATCATTTTATCTCAAGAGGTGGAGGGATAAATTCTGCACCTGACTGCACCCTAGGTTACCTATCTGACTAACAGCACCAGTGCTGGTGAGAATAGGCATGTAAGAGCTCAGGAGTGAGGAACCAATGCCAGCTTACCAATCCTGAGGTTTTATGGCTGAGCTCAGTGCACTTTCAACAACTGCAGGACTACTGGTGAATCACCTACAAGAAACCTAATGTGCACATGCTCCAAGTGCTGCTCCATTCAGCCAGGCATCACTCCCTCTATCTTGTTTCAGAATCCTATCACATATTCAGACCTGCTGGAAACTGAGGCCAAAATATCAATATATGTCAGAGGACCAATTTATTCCATACAGATTCCTGGCAACCACAAAACAGAATTTAATGAGTTTCAGACTAATAAAATATTGTTTCATAGCCTACTGTTGCTTACCTTCCATGTGGTCCACAAAAGATTTCTAAATGTGTTTACTGAACTACCCATATAAAAAAGTACTTTACTTAGTGGTTAATTCAACTACGCATCAGTTAGCTTGAACACCTATATCACAAAGTTTGGGTATATCCAGAGATTCCCTAGGGTTAGTAAATGCTAACTCCGTTGTATAAATAGTTAACTAGCCCACTAGGGGGTCAGAAATTATCTATACCTTGTCCTCACTAATAATACTGCCACTTACACTACTCCTATAATATCCTCATCTCTCATCAGATAAGATCACAAATCAGTAATTTTCTCTTTAAGGCATCTAAACCCACCACAATGACCACATCTAAGTTCAAGGATTTTAACAAGGCAAATTATTAGACCTATAAAAATGTAACTACACGTTTTCAAGCCCCATGTAGCCTTAACTGTGATATAAGTGAATTTTACTCCCATCAAGCAAAAACAGTAAATGAAGCAGTCACAATCACAATGAAATATCCTGAGGAATATAAAAGTAAATCATCTGGGTGGTCACTATAAGCTCTATAGCAGCATAAAAAAAATATTAAATATTATAATAAATCAAAATCTACATATTTGAAATATATGACCAAAGGTCAGCAAAAATCTGAAAGTTACCATAAGGGAGAACAAAGTGGAAAACAAATTAAAAATAGCATCTGAAGTCAGGGCTATCTAAGCATCATTCAAGGTGAATGGAGAATTCCAGTCTGGATCAGTGTCTTGCCTGCATTTGTTACAAGCATGGAAAGTTCTGACATGTCTTTCCATATATTCCTGAGAGAACTGTACATTGTCATTCACTCCTACAAGGAAAACTACCATGAAATAGTCATATTTGTCAAGTGAAGAGGTCCTAAAGGCTCTTGTGACATCCAAGATGCTTTGATCCAAAAGACAACTCACATACTCTCTCTGTCCAACCTTGTGAGTAACAAGTTTGTCTGCCTAACTATAAAGTTTCCTATAACTAGAACTTTTTTGTTATGACTGTGGTTTGGAGTGACAGACTTGAATTTGTTTGGCTCAAGCTGACTCTATTGAAAGACTGAACGAGGGAGATGAAAGCCTAATTTTCACCAAGAGCTAGTGTTCTTAGTTCTGGAAGGCATTGGCAGGGATTTTCTACAGCCTAAATTTAGTGTGATGCAGAGTGCTGCTCACAGGGCATGCTCATTTGTAAGAGACAAGCATCTCGATTACTTAAGTATTTACACCTGTCACTGATAGAATTGTTTATGCTGAGCAAGAGTTTATTTGTAAGCACGAGGCAATTAATACACTGCTTTAGGAAGCCTTTCACTATGAGTCTGATAACATAGGGGAAACAGGTAGACAGAATTTCCATGTTGTTTAGTGACTGGTGGGTTAAACAGAACAATCTTATGAGCAGCGGAGTAAGTAAATTATAACGTGGATTATTTTTCACAGCAGGATAGAATCACTGTTTTTATAGCTGGGATGCACATACTAATTATATTAGGATACACAGAATAAGCATAAAGAGGTGTTTGTTAAAAGGGTATATTTGTGGCGAGGTACATGTTATACTATTGTAAGAGATAAGGAGAATAGCTTTAATAAAAAAGACTTTGCTAGCACCACCAGAGGTGCCAGAAGCTGTTGAAGACTGAGGGGGGGGGGGGGTGACAGAGCCACTTAGTGATCTAAAAAAGGCAATTTATTTTAAAACTATTTACTACCACACCATAGGTTCACTTGTAGGACATTTTAAGCTTAGCCAATTTTCATTTTGGTGCTTGAATTAACATTTCCTGATTGGTCTTACCTATCCCATGCCTGATGTTTTTATATTAGCCCTAGTGAGAATAAATGTGATCACACTGTGGATTATTTGAGGGGACCCATGTAAGGGATGCAGCATTTAGGAACTGCCTCTATCCATTAGTGGCACAAGGGGTAATCCTGGAGTACATTTTCTATTACCCATCCTTAGATCCAAGTTGCATTTGAATATGGACAGGGCTGATCTTTGTTTTACTTGAATGGATAGTCTGTTCTGGATATATATCCATCTCTCCACAACATTCAGTTTAGATACCTGGAATGAGTATTTCTGATGCCATTTGACTTGCTGTTGTTCAGTAGGTCCATCTGCTTTAGGTCAGAGGATGCCTTATATGCCAGACACATCACCTCTAAACACTCTGTAGGATACTGAGTATAGTGATAAAACTTTGAGTTGGTCCATGCAAGACCTACTGTTTAGGACTTTTTAGTAAGGTATCTCTGTGAGTATTCCAATTGTTGCATGGGTCTGGACAGATACATGCCAAAGTGGGCATTATACAAAATGACTGACATAATGAGGGCTTTGTAAAGGGGGACAATAACATCTCTAGATCTAATCACAATCAATTTGTTTATAAGCTGTGCAATATAGAAAGACTTTCCTATGACTCTGGGCACATGTTGGTCAAATGTTAGGTCACTGTATACACACGTTCCCAAATGCCAAACAACTGGGTAAGTTCTCAAGGCACATTGTCAATTAGTCAGTTCCATGGAGTAGATGACTTCCGAAAGGATATGATAATGTATTTCTTGGAGTTTAGCTTCAATTCATGATTCTGGTACCAGTTATTGTTTGTGCCAAACCTTCCTGCATGATGGTTAAGTAATTTGGGGATTCAATAACTGCTCCTAGCTTGCAGTCATCTCAAACTTAGTTGGCCAAAGCCCTTTGGTATTTCCTTTTACTTTTGAGATGTATATGCCAAACAGAAAAAGTCTCAGCACAGAACCCTGGGGGATACCATTGGTGACTGGTCTCTTCCCCTATTTTAATCTCCTGCATTCTGTGAGGAAGTATACATGTATGCGTTCTTTGATTCACCTTCCTGATTGCATTAACCTAATTGTATTAAATTGTATTCCTTGTGTAATACAGCACCACTTGTTAGAATGTGTTTTAAATTTGTAGTTTGGAACAGTCTTCTAGTGAGCAATCAAACAAAATGTATGAACCAATAATGACAAAACTACTAATTTCAGAAAATCTCAACCATAAAAGGCAACTCTGACTTCTGTCATTACAATCCACCAATATCAGTAAATATGCAAAATCTCTGCAGAAGTAAGTAATCTAAATAATTCCACATTAAAGGGATCTGTAACTAATGAAGAGGTTGCTGCTAGCAAACAACTTTATATTTCATTGTTTCATCTTCAAATAAAGTGCCTGTTGCCCTTGAAGAATAAATTGCCTATGCTACATTAATAAATAAGCCAGTAATTTTGCAATGGGGAATGGATGTCAAACTGATAACGGATTCATAGTTACTAAGTAACTCCTTCAAGGGAGGACATTCACAGGACTGCAGCATGCACTCCCATTAAAGTACAACACAGTACAGTATCAGTGATCCATCTGCATACTGTGGGAGTAAAACCCACAGCCTTCTGCATCAAAAGCAAATATACTACCTGTTGTGCTACTAACAATGCAAACAACTTAGCATAAGTATCATTGAACTTCTCTTCCCCTGGAGCTCTCAGATCCCTGTAAAATCCACTTGATGATCAACTAAATCTCTTAACTTCTCAGCACAAGAAATCTGGAAAAAGCAAAAATTTATTTGGGGGGGGGGGCAAAGGCCCAAAACCAGGGACACATTTGAAATAGTCCTTGTATAATCTTAGAAAGTTGCTAAAACAAAGTGTTTTGTGTTACCATGTGTTTCCTGAAAGATAGGAAGACTGAAACTTAAAGAGCTATCATTATTAAGAGAATTCAGTTCTCACTGGTTTGCCGAAAAACACAAATTTTAAGAGGAACAGACCAAAAATATGAGCCAAATATTCTGTGAAAATCTGGACAGTGGAGAGCTATGGACTCAGCTCCCTGAGTGGTGGTATGGGTAGAGAATTCAGGCTCTTGTTTGAGCCTGAGTAACTACCAGGTGTACCTAAATGGGGCATTTTACACACACACACACACACACACACACACACACACACACACACACACACACATGCATGGGAGCAGCATAAGTCCTGCAAATAAAATAACAAAACTCTCCTTACTGGTATGACTCTGGCAGCACCAATGGAACAGTGGCAGCATAACTCCTGTAACACAGAGCAATAAAAGAACAAGAACAGCTAGTTTAGTTAGTTTAACTTCCCCGTGCGAATCCACATTACCATGAAAACTCCACATCATTAATTTTTCCTGACAGGTCTTGAAGCTATAAAGATGGGGGTGGCTCTCCTTCCCCCTGGCTCCATGGTTCCGGCACCCATGAGCACCACTCCATGCAAACAAAAGGCCTATATTTACTTAAACAATTTTAAATGTCAGAACTAGTGAAGATAAGTGTACAGATGAAGACAGATACACTTGCAGCTGTTCCAAGCATGTTGCTGTGATTATGTACGGCATAGTGCTTAGTGTAGCTCCACAGTACAATGCAGTGCTTAGTGTGGCTCCACAGTACGATGCAGTGCTTAGCGTGGCTCCACAGTATGATGCAATGCTTAGTGTGAATCCACAGTATAATGCAATGCTTAGTGTGGCTCCACAGTACAATGTAGTACTTAATGTGGCTCCATAGTGTGATGCAATGCTTAGTGTGGCTCCACAGTACAATGCAGTGCTTAGTGTGGCTCCACAGTACGATGCAATGCTTAGACTAAAATGTCTTATTTGTAACAGACAAAAACAGGAAAAAGCTCAATACAAAACGCACATTTTATCTGATGAATAGCATTTGCTAGTGGCCTTCACTTCTGCCACCTGAGAAAAAAAAAACAATTTAATTTCCAGCAATGTCACAAAAACATTTAAAAATTAGTGTAGCAGTAGCCATGTACTTGATATTATACAGAAAACAGATAAAAGTAACTTTGGCTGTAGTACAGAGTCAATACAGAATCAACCGGTCACAATTAAGGGTGCTCACCTCAGTCTGTAGCTTTTTTTAGCTAATCAGAGGCTACCAGAGCTAAAATTCCCTATTTTTCTAAACAAGAAAAATTGGGAAAAATGTAAAGCACATTAGCCAGCAGCAGCACACATTTCTTATCCTCGGCAGTATTCACTCTCCTTCAGACCACTCTAGCTTTCTCCACTGCCACCAGACTCAAACAGTAACATTCATTTTTACTATGTATTGTAATTTTTTCTTCTTTCTGTACTGAAAACAACTTCATGTCAGCTACATAGTTTATATAAACATTGCAGCCTTGTAGGTGGCTTTCTATTATATTTCAAAGTCAAAATGTAGACTTTCTAATGTTTTTAATACTGTGTGCTACTTTTTGTAATATAGTGAGGGTTATGTTAGGTTTACAGTAATGATTTTTAGTAGATAAATATTGGTATGTATGTTTTTCTTTTTGGATCTACTCTGCTGGTAATGATTTTTTTTTCTAAACTACTTGGTTTCTGCTGTTATTATCTTTTAGTTTTATTGCTCCAGCTTTTTTAGTCTAATTTTGGTAAACTTAATTTCTGTGATACTCCTTTATGTTGACACAGCTATGTTGGGGAGTTTGTATATGTTTTGTATGTGGAGTATATACAGTTTTATTGGTGTACATGTTTATGTGAATGGGGCTGAGATACAAAGATTTATTACAGTATTAGGGAGCAGTTGATGGCACTCATAAAGGAGAGATAAACATCTAAGAAAACACACACATTGATGCTAAATATAAAACACTTGACAGCCTGGTGTGTGAGCCATGAAGCAGATTATAATATAGGTTTAAGAATTGAGTTTCATGATGATTAACAAGACCATGAGTTACGTCATGAGCTAAGTTCTGTAATCGTACAGCACAAGATATTTCATGTATCACACAATCCAGACCCCCATGTATTCTATTCATCCATTTTATCTTTTTAAGTTTGGTTTGCTCTTACCCATTCATTTTAATAAGATGTGATAGCCGCATAGACTGTATATTGAATAGGAGTTTAAACAGGGTAGACAGATTTGTATGACTGGACTATTTTATGCATTACTTTCTACTGTTGTTGTTCTGAGGTATGATTTCATTTTCTAATGGCACAGGTAATCTTCTTATTTTAAGATTTTCATTTTAATGACTTTTGATTTAATTTTTGTGAGTTTCATTAGATGGCAGTAATAATTTATATTTTATATGTCAGAAGAAACAATGGAAAAATCCCAGGATGATGGTAAATAAAAACAGAAAACCAAGAAAAAGTACAAGAAGAGAAAATAAGGCCAACAAATGTAATACAAATTGTTAAGTGCTTTCAATTACTCATCAGACCATAATTCTTATCACAAACTCAACAATTAAATATAGCTCACCCATGTCACATGACCCAGTTCTGATTAATTAATCAGACACAACAAAAAAAACTAAACAAATCCATCTAATAAGAGCTAAATAAGAAATAAATATATTGAAAACAGTAATAGAAAATTGATAGACAATACTATTTGCACTTATTTCTATGCTGGTTCCTGATTAAATCCACCATATAGTTCACATTGTTGTTGAGCCCAGGTTTACAATAGTCATGACATAATATTTGCCATTTTAACTCTCTAAATTCAAGACAGGAACATAGAGATGTTTCAACTGTTCCCAGGGTAGATGTATTTTAAAAAGTCCTTTTTTTCACTGATGAAAGGGCCAGGGAAAACACTTCTGGTGCTATGGTAGGTTACATGCAGTGCAAAGAATGTGGTTTACCTAAGTGTTATTCCTGTGAGCCTTTTTATATTGCAAAGATGAACAGGGAGTTTAGGAAGAGAATCTGTGTGCATCAATATGCCATAAGACTCAAAAATAAACAGAATCCTTTAGGTAAACATTTGACAGTATGTCGAAGTTTTAAAAAAATATATTTTTATCATTGACCCAATAGTTTTAATAAAGATAGGGACAATGAACTTGAATTTAGAGAGTTAAAATAGCAGATATTATTTCATGAATATTGTGAACCTGGACTCAACAACAATGTGAATTATAAGGTGGTTTTAAACAGGAACCAGCATAGAAGTGAGTGCAAATAGTATTGTTTGTTAATTTTGTATTATTGTTTTCAATATATTATTTTTTATTTATCTATTAGATTTTTTTTTTAGTTTTTAGTTGTATTTCATTAATTAATCAACATGGGTCATGTGACATGGGTGAGCTCTATTTAATTGTTGAGTTTGTGATAATAATAATGTTCTGATGAATGCCAGACTAGCCAAAAGTCCTTAATTTTTATCAAATTTGCTGGAATTATTGTTTTCTCCTCTGGTGTTTTCTTTCTTGGTTTTATATTTTATATGTACAATGTGTCAATTGCTTTTTTCCTCCTTTAAGTGTATAGGGGCCATAGCTGCAGGGATTAATAACCCGGATAGAATAGTAATAACACTTGAAGACACAGGGTAGGGATAAAATGCAAATGCTTGAAAAAATGAGCTCAGATAGACATTTTATTATACCCATTTATGTGTCAATTGCCAGGATGAAAAACAGTTGCACTCTGCACTCTGTACTTGATATATGTTTTATCACACTCCTTCATCATGTGTCCATTGTCATGATAAATATATAAACATACATGATGTGATGGTTATATTAATAAAGACTAGGTATGAGAGTGCTGATTCCCACATTGCAGGTGATAGGAACTGACCTCAATAAAAATCAAGAGTTTATTAGAGTTTGAGCCTATGTACTGTTTTCGAGAAGATACTGTTTTCTAGGATATTTGTAGGATTAGTCTTGAGATGTTTTTAAAGAACTAAACCACAATTGCTTACCAAGTCACTGTAAATAAATCCTGTATGTTTACTCTGTTTTACAGAACTGTCTATTACAAACTCCTTTGTTACATCTGCTAACATCACAAATGCATCCAGTAACAGCATAATGTCAGCTACAACCAGCAAAGCAGCAGGTATTGTTTAAACATTTCATAGTATTATTGTTAGGGGAAATGTACATTACCTATATAGTACAAGTTTACATTTCCAAATAGTATGCAAATTAGATTTGTATATGCATATACTTTAGACTTGAAGCAATACTTTTAAAAAGGTAAAATGCACCAGTTTCACCATTACTATAGTCCCATGATAGCTGGCAGTGTTAATTAGGAACTGTGGCGTTCAGTAAATCAGTAAATCTGATTATTTGCAGATTCAACAATGATAGAGCAAATGCTGTTTCTCTTTTTGTTTTCCATTCTCTCTCTTTCTCAGTAACATACCATACATACATACAATAACCATGGCCATTCTTTTTGAGCCCCAAATCAACAGCCATATATTTATTTATTTATTTATTTTTATTTTACAGTTTGTTTACCGGGATAGTCCAGTGGGCCAAAAGAGACCATTTTCAATGGAATCCTGGGGAGAAAAGCTCCAACATGGTTAAAAATTAGACATTGTAACAACAAAAAGATATTACATAGTTTTAAAACATAACAGTATACAAGAAATATAACTCTTATTACAAAAATAAATACTTTGTTTTCCAGACATATTATGGTGTAGCATGCACCAGCAAGGGAAAAGAGGGGAAGTTCAGGGTGATAGGAGGAGGGGGTGTAGGAGTTGAAAGTATGAGGAGGTTGGGAGGGAAATTGACTAGAATGTAGAATAAGTAGTAAGTGGGGATCAAGGTTGTAGTAAGTGATAGTGTGCGAGATAGAGGAGTATCAGAAAAAGTGAGGAGAGGTAGAGAGAAATCAGGAGGGGTGAGAGCGTGAACATTCCCAATGAGATGAGAGGTGGGAATGGAGTAGAGTCTTAATGGATGAGTGGTTATTGGTGGTATGAATTTGTGGTGGAAGGAAATTCCAGAGCCTTGCTAGAGAGAAGGATAGCAGATGTTTGCCTGGGGTGTGTACAGGCTTGTATAGTTCAATTGTGGGACCTGAGTAATCTGTCTGGTCGGTGCATTTTGAGAGTGGAGGCAAGGGAGGGGCAGAGAAAGGGTTTAAAGATGAGTTTATGTGCATAAGTAAGTTGGATATATGAGAGGTAATTGGGCAATTCAAGACAATTTTAGTATGTGGAGGGCATTACAGTGGTGGGTGGAGGATCTGGTTCCAGAGGCAAACTTTTCAATTTTGTTATAGCAGGAACCAATTTTGTCTTTAGACTAGACTGAAGGTTAGTAAAGAGGGGGGCACTGTACAAGAGGGAGGGAAGAAGGAAGGTGGTAGACAGTATGTGTCTAGTTGAGGGGGGTGAGATAGCAGTTTTGATGATAAAGCATACCTAGTTTTTGGTGGGTTTTCCTTATGTTTGCTTGAAGGTGAATATTGAATTTTAATTGATCATCTATAAGGATGCCGAGTAGTTTTGTGTGGGGTACGATTTCAGTAGATGTATTGTTTTGACTATTTATGAGGAAGGAGTTCTTGTCAATAGTGGTACATTTTGTGGGGGTGATTATCATAATTTTAGTTTTGGAGGCATTAAGTGCTAGGTGATTATTTAACATTCAGCACTCAGTTGAGGAGAAGGCTTCTAGAGTTAGTGTCAGAAGTTTGGTGAGGGATTCAGCGGAGCAGATTATTGTCGAATCGTGGGCATATTGGATGAGCTTTGTATTAAGAATACACTGGTGGAAGTCATTTATGAATATGTTCAATAGCAGAGGGCCTAATATAGAGGCCTGTGGCGCACCTGTTGGAGTATTTAGGAAAGAGGCTGTACTGTTTTTCCACTTGACGGCTTGTTGCCTATCAGAGCGGTAACTAAAGAACCAGTTTATAGAGGAGGTGGACAGATTAAGATGAGAGCATTTAGACAAGAGGAGGGTATGGGAGATAGTATCGAAAGCCTTGGATAAGTCTAGCAGTAGGGTAGATACGAGATTACTGACATCACATGCAGAACTGTCGGTTTCAAGGAAAGAGAGGAGCGTGGTGGTGCTGCTGTGTCCAGATCTAAATCCATGTTGTGCCGGGGTTATGAGGAGGTTATCTAGGAGGTAGGGCAGTAGTTGTAGATGAATGCACTTTTCTAGAATTTTAGAGATAGGGGAGAGGATGGCAATGGGATGGAAATTAGAGATGCTGATATTGTTACCCCCTTTGCGAAGGGGAATGATGAAGGCTTTTTTCCAGAGTAGTGGTATGTAAGATTCTTAAATTGATCAGTTTATTAAGATGGAGATGGGGAGGGCTAAGCCATTGGCAGCAAGCTTGAGGAAATTAAATGGGAGGTTATCTGAGGCATTTGAATATGGTTTCAGTTTTTGTAGGAGTTTTTTGTGGTAGCAATAGGGATGGGTTTGAGAGAAAAGGTGGGGGGTTGAGAGGTATTGGAGGTAGTGGAGGGTGTGTTAGGGGAGGTAGGAGAATGCAGGGAAGGTATGTTTGTTGAGAAAGATGTGGTGAGTTTGGCTATTGACTCTATGAAGGAGGAATTAAATTGCACAGCTAAGGAGGCAGAGGCGCTAGGATCTGGGCATGGGTTTTTCTTTTTACCAGGATGGAGGAGGGTCAAGATACTGCTCCAAAACATTTTGGGGTTAGTATTGTGATTATTTTGAAGTAAGGAGAATTAAGATTTCTGGTCAGAGCCTATGTGTTGTTTGACTTTGTTGCATAGGTGCTTATAATCAGTCAGAGAGGAGGAGGTTTTGTATTTCTGATAAAGTTTCCATGCCTGAGGGTTACGGTCTGTTTGGTTATCCAAGGGGTGGTATTGTGTTTTACTCTTAGCTGTAGGGGCAGCAAAGCTGTCTAATAGGTCGATGAATGTAGTATTAAAATAAGTAACTATTATCCAAGGGTAGGGATTTTAGAGGGTTCCAGTTTATGTGCTTTACAGAGTCAGAGAAGGCTTGAGGATTGAAGTGTTACATAGAGTGAGTGGATATATAGTTGTGATTTATATGAAGAGGGGAGAAAAAACGATGGGCGAACGTGGGAAGATGATCGCTAAGAGAGTCTGGAAGGGTGCTACTGTCAGAGATAGGAAGGGGATGAGAAACTAGTATCCAGTCTAGGGTGCTGCCAGAGGAGCTGTCCTTAGAGAGTCTGGTAGGTAAGTTAATTAGCTGGGTGAAGTTATATAAGTTTAGATTTTGGGAGGCTGTGGGTGATAGAATGGTAGTCAAATTAATATTAATGTCGCCCAGAATTACAGTTTCATTTTGTATGTTATTTGAAAACCAGGAGAGGATTTCCTCCAGAACAGGGATGTTGTTGCCAGGGGGAATGTATAGGACAGCAATACAAATGTTTTTGTTTATTTTTAGGAATGCTAGAGTTAGCTCGGCAGTATCAAATTGGGGTATGGTCTTAGTATAGGGTGTTATAGATAAGGAGGAAGAGAAGAGAAGAGCTACTCCACTACCTTTCTTATGGGTTCTGTCATTTCTTATAATACTGTAGCTGGGAGTAGTAATTTCAGGGTCAGTTATATGAGGTTTTAGCCATGTTTCGGAGATAGAGAGAATGTCAGGGTGATTGTGGAGGAGCCAGGCATGGAAGTTGGGAATTTTGCTGCATACGCTTTGGGCATTTAGTGTTACAAAATGATTAGATTTATATCCCAAAAGAAAGATAAATGTTTCAAAACTTAGATAATGATTAATTTCTCTTCTGTTGCTACTTCTGGGTTGGCCAGAGATAGATTTAACTTATGGCATATGAGTGTGAACTTTTTTATATGCATTTGTAAAAATTTGTACAGTCCCGCCAGTGTCATGTAAGGGAGAATCATAAAAAAATATGCAGATAAATAAGAACGTAAGAGGGAAAATAAAGGAAGAAAAAGCCACAGACTGGATTCATAGATTATTTTTACAGTGTATACCACTCTGTACAATGTTGGCAAACACATGCTGAAGGTTTTCAGTTCAATAAAACATGTTGCATTAAGGTTTTCAGTTCAATAAAACATGTTGCATTAAGTCTGGACCATTGAATGGAAATGATGAATGGCAGAATGGAAATGTAGGCATTAGCATCTAACTTTTGATGTAGAAATAGGACAGGGTGGTGCAGTGGTGCAGCAGTAGTGCTGCCGCCTCACAGCAAGTGGTTCTCCAGTTCCATTCTTGGCTAGAGTGCCTTCTGTATGGAGTCTGCATGTCCTCCCTGCATTCGTGTGGGTTTCCTCTGGGTGCTCCAATTTCCTCCCACATTTCAAAGACATGCATCTGGAGCATTTCTTCCAAGGCCTCCGCTGAAAATTGGCTTTGTTCCAAGTCGTACTTTCCCAGTAAAGAAATGTTAAATAAATAAAAAAATAGCAGCATGGAACATGCTAGAATGTACAGCAGAACTAAAAAAGAATGCAACAGAAGGATTGAATCCATTAATATAGTAATGTTGGCTGCTGATGATAGTAATCAGCCAATGGAAAAACTCTATGACCTTGTCACAGCATAAAGAAGCAATCAGTTATACTTCATCTGGTATGAAATTTTATGTTACAGAATGCCTGTTGTACACCAATGGAAAGCTTACAACATGATCAGTGTCTGTATAGTACTACACAAGTGCATACAAAATGTATAAATACTGTGGGCATATGAAATTATCAGCAGTTTACCCAACACTACCAGCAATGGAACCCAGATGTAAAAGACTGCCAGGATTAGAACCAAACTGACTGTGATTATAAGTAGAAAAGGGAAACACATGCGCACAAGGAACAAAGTGACATAGCATGTACACAGCAGGCCTACTCATGTGACACTACATGTGCAGGTAGAGTTATCAGTGTATGTTCTCTGTCCACATTGTGCAGCAGACGTCACCACACAGACACAATGACAGTCATCACCTGAAAATGTGACAACAAATACTTAAGACACATGTGTAGAAACATGTGGAAAGGGAAGATATGCAAAAAGGATGGCACTGCCTACAACCTTCATCTGTTGGATTCCACAAGAAGATGATGAGTCATCGACAGTCTATGCTACCCTGCTAGGTCAAAGGACACAGAACTGGCTGCACATATCTGCAGTTCTCCATGAATTAATGGACAGAACATAGACTATGAATGTTCATGTGTTGTTAGGCCAGTGTGCAGTTATCTCCATCAGAGGTACTCCACATAGCATATGGCTTACCCTGCCATCATCTTCAGCCATGCTGTCAGCCCTAAAAAAGATGGCACTGGTACTAATAACTAGATACAATGTCACTGCTTATAAAGTCTGAAAACTTATTAGTCGTGTAATTGTCTGATGACATTCTCAACTGTTGGAATGACATTTGTTTATTAAGTGGCTTCAATGAAATCTTCTCTAATTTCAGTTTTTGTTCATTAATACTAGGTCAGGTTTGTTGAATGTCACTAGTATTTTTATGAACTTGAGCTCTGATGGATATGCTACAAATCAGACAAAGTCCAGTAAGCTTAGAATTAGACAAGTTTATGAAAATTATTATGTTGATCAAACTAAAGTTGTACAAGAATTCAAGTGTCCTGGTTTCATATATAAGCTCTTATAAAGTTATGCTAAATACCAGCTATCACAGCTGTCAGAGGAGAATCTTTTATAGTACATCTTCCCTTTATCCAGGATATTTTCCTTATTTGGTTTGGTAAATGTGATGAACATGTTTTATTTGTCTGTGGTGATTTTTTTATCTTATACATCATAATTTTGCACCATCTTTGAACTTGATTAAGGCTGTTAAAAGAGACTTTCAAAAATGTTATGGAGCTAATGCTCTCCCAATATACCTTGGGCTTTAACCATGCAATTTTCAAACAGAGGAAGATAATAGCTTTAAACAGTGAACATTGTGTAATAGAAAATGTTTTTGGAATTTACTGAAATCATAATATGGTAACTTATTCAGAGTTCATGTTTCAAAAGGGGGTATCTTCAAGTCTTATAATCTCTCCTCTAAGAAATATCTATTCTGACCTCTCTCCTGCATCTGTTTCTTTATTTGAGGTATTTGCTAGTGAAGGTTGTAGGTATGTATTCTTATTACTAGATTTACTGGATATGTAAGAAAATCGTAACGCATTTTCCATTGATATGTTTTATGACTACAAAATTAAACAATTTAATTTGAGAATATTTTTCCTCCAAATTAAAAAAAATAGTCTTAAAAAGCAAAGAAACACCATTAATAAAGATTATATCACAAGAAACACATAACCTTTTTTAAGCTTTATGCAAATTATAGTAAGATTAAGGAGATACTGATTAAAATGAAAAGTGGCTTTATTATGTAAATATGTGGGTATATGTAAATGCAGTAAGTATATTACTACTGAGATGAAAGTGATAACATTTTACTAGATAAAAGCTAATCTTTCTGCTTTGCGCAATAAGATTATACAGACAAAAACTAATATATGCATTTCATATATCTTTTAAACCTGGGATATAGCCCGGCTTGTTGCATCTGCAGCTTTCCCTCTACCAGGTTCATTATTGTTTTTTTATGCATACAAGTTCAAGGATGGTAGAAATAAAGAACATTTACAATGGGGGCAAAAGCTTGAGGGAATACATATCAAAGTAAAAGAAGATAGTCCAAGAATACATTTGTACTGCAGGCTGCAGATTGCCTTCTCTATCAAGGATTGATGTCAGAGTGTAGGCAAAGAGAAAGGAACAAGGGGATCCTAAATGAAAGATTGCCACTAGTAGAGTTTTTAGTAGAATGTAAAACAGAAGCTGTTGTTGAAAGATGGATAATTAGTGAGGCATATAAAATATTGCATAACTATAGGAATCTATCAGGGGAGTTTAGAAAAGTTTGAGAATAGAGATTGGATAAGCAATTCACAAAGAAACAATGGAAGGATATATGTATGGCTCCCAGATATGCAACAGTGTCTGGAAGATTTAGGATTTTTGCTTGGAGATGCTTGTACAGGTATTTTATACCACCGGTCTGACCCCAAAGTTGGAGGTGTGATGGGGCAAAAAGAGGTAATTGGGAACATATTTTTAGGAGTATAATGAGTTTGCAGACTTTAAAAATACCCTGCAGGATACTCGAGCAGGAATGCTGGGTGAAGAAACTGGTATAACTAAGGAAATTATTTTTTTAGTTGTAATACATAATTGGAATTGTCTAGACATAGTAAGGCTTTGCTGAGTTTAATTCTGGTTGCTGCCAAAAAATCATTTCTAGAAAATGGAAATCAAAGTCTAAACTAAATATACTTGAAGTAATCAGTATAGTAACAGAGATAAAAGAACTTGAGGTAGGAGCTTGCATTGAAAACATGGAAATTGTGGGAACAATGCATGCAGAATAATGTTTTGGAGAAAGAATGAGGTTTAAAGGAAGGCAGGAATTTAATGAGCTATGTAATGGTAAAATGACAATGGCTTTATAGAAGATTATATGCGATGTATATTGTTTACAACTGAAAATATGTCAATATGGTTTGTTTTCATTTATATAAATATATGATTGCCTATCATAACTGTCAGCTATCCAGATTTTTTGCAGAATGTCCAGATTTTGTCAGATATTGTTGGTCTCTTCCTCATAACATTTGTGATTTTCTAGCAAATCACTGTGGATTGATGTCACTAAATAATGACATACATTTGAGTTTCTGAGTTAAATTCCTTCAGAAAATTCATGCCAATACAAATACTATTATTCTAGCAACGTTTGTAAAATCAATATTTAAAATCTTTGGCCATTGTCCTACCATTATTTTATGCTTTGTCTAGATTTCTTATGCCGGTTGAGAGGTATGGTATGCTGCCTGTGTCATAAGTGATAATTCAATAAAGATGTTTCTTTAATTAAAAAAAAAACATGCAAGTTCAAAAGTTTAAAAAAAGTTAGAGGAGGTAGATGGCTTAGTATTTGCCAATGCATGTGCTTTATTAAATAAAGGAAACAAAGTTATTCACCTACAATTGTGACAAAATACCTTATATTATTCAATTAGGAATAATCTACTTTGCCCAGTTTCCCATGATCTCTATGTTATAAACATTATGTAGAAAATAGGTTTGTAGATATATATTTTAGTAAAATGAAGATTGAAGGTACACATATGACTGTTTCTTTTCATTTTTAATATGGAATTTTGTTATGTATGTGTATTGTTTCATATTGGTAGTATATGTAGTTCAATTATTTTAAAAAATTCCCCCCTCCAGCCAAAGGAAAAAAAACTATCTAAAAGATCTGCTACAGTCGGAGTATGATATGTTCAGAGGCAACTGTAATATAGTTATTTCCCTGCTGCACAGACAAGACAGTCAGGACCTACAAATAATATGCAATTACAGACTGTATATCTGCATATTATAGTCAGAAAAAACAATCAACCGGTGTTGTACTTCAATATTTACAAGTATTCCTTCATTAACATCATTACACAACAGAACTCCAGCATTTACACATTTATTTCACCACTACTATAAACTAAATATATACATACATAACTGAAGGAAGTAAAAAAGATGGAGGTGTTTAAAAAACAGTAAGATAAGTATATTAAAGAAAGCAACGCACTATCTTAAACCCATCAAATATTCACTCCTACCATTCAGGTTGTGCTGTTTTTAAAGCAATTTCCTCTTTTCCTAAATTGAAAAAAAAAAATTAAATTTTCTTGGAATTTTTTGCCCTTTCCCCATGTGGTTGTGACCTTGAAGTTGGTCATATAAAGTAAAGTGTTTGTTTAAGCAGCAGATGGTTATCAGTAGACATGAGACAATGCTACATTGTCTTGGGGATGCACATTTCAACAAGCTGGCTGCAGAGACAAATGGAAGGTGCAAATCCATGGTTCCAGTTGTTTATTAATGTGGGCTGAAGGGGCAGTAGTAACTGTGAGTTTTGCACTTGATAACTGGAGGTGTTATCTCTCTGCTAGTGGATATAGTACTGGTCTCAACACATCTGCATGCAGATAGGAATCAATGCCCCTTAGTTCCTTCTGTCACCAGAATAAAAGAGTAGCATGAATCCCAAGCTTCCTGAGAAGTATTAATATAGATATTGCTGTGCTCAGTACATTTGCTATAGAATACTCTTGGTAGATACCTTGGATAGAACCTAGAGCAGTTAGATGCAACAGACAGCCAAGCTGCACAAAGGCTTTGAAGAGGGTCTCACCAAACAGCAACTAGACTACTCACTGAAGTCCCAGATGCAACACCAAATTAGAGACCAGCAGGAGTCAATGTCTCTGCTCTTTTTCTCAATGGAAGCAAAGAATCCAGTGTTGGCACCTAAGTAGCAAATGTCAGGCTTTCTATTGATTGGTATTGTCTAACAAGGCAATGGGAAATGATGTCCTTCTCTGCCTTCTCTCACTAAGAGCAAAACAAAAGCACTTTTCCCAAGCTGATTCCTGAGAAGCAAAGCCTACACTCTCCAGTGATTGTTAGTCTGGTCCCAGATGTTACAGATTTAAAAGTAATATGGAAAAAAGGATTGATACTCTGAATATTGTAGTGTACACTAAGTGAGTGGGATGATATGAAACAGAGGCTAACACAATCTGTAAGAGTCTAATGGTAAGGCCTTTGCAGTTAGGTCTATCAGTGCACAGTAGAACAAGAAGATGTGATCAGGCTGGGATGAGCTTCCAAAGATAATTTTACAGTATGGGCAGGCAGCTCAAAAGTCACTGAGCCACACACCAGCTGTAGTCCCACATCACTTGCAACTACATAAAAAAATCCTATTTCCCAGCTCCATTTTTGTCTATTTTTCTGCCATGTTTTTGGCCCAGCACCTGACTGCCCTACATCCATGTCTGGTCTACCAGCCAATCTCCATAACACCCAGAATTACTCCAGTATGGAGGGGCCAGTTGTAGATCCTAAGGGCATCTTGAGGGCTTGGCCATTTCCACTTTGATTTTTTTTTGTACGTCGTGCCCATTTCCCCTTTCCCTTGCTGAGATGTGGTTGCATCTGAGGGGGCAGATGTGCAATGGGGATGTTGCAGTGCATCACTCTACATCTGCAGCAGCTCAACTAGGTCCACCCTTGGCCTCCTTTTTGGGTCATGCCTCCTCCCAATGACATCCCCAGCCTCCACCAGGGATAGTTGCAGGAGACACCTTTGTTACCACCACCCCCCAGCCAAGATAGACACACCCATCCTTCCCGGTTGCTCTGTCAGTCACCTGAGCCATTAATTGAACCCAAATCACCTGGGTTGTAGTCAGGGCTTTATTCCTGTATGCCAAGAGCAGCACTAATTAGTTAAATGTAATTCCTTTTCAGTCAGTGAATGGGAATGGGATTGTTTCTAACCGATCCTAGCCAAGAATTTTAAAAACTCCATGAAAAAAATTAAGTTAAAATAAAATAAACTGTAATATGATAAGTGCAAAAATCAAAAAATGATGGAAGCATCCAAACTATAAATGGAGAAATCCAGTCCAGAATTCAGTGCAATCAAACACCAGCAGTATTCTCACAGAACTTGAAGCTAACTTTAAAGCAGTTTGCCTTTCATGTCTGGTCCTTGCTTTGAGACAGATACAAAAGTTGCTTGCAGATCAAGACAGCCTTTTTGAGCTAAACTAAGTTTAGGTACTGCCTTGAGAAGAATGGTGCAATAATGGCATTAAATATTTCCAGAGTTAATGGTAGAGGGCACAAGATTATTTACTACCTGTAAAAATAATAATAGTAATACTGACATCAACAGAAGCACAGTCTTTGGAAAAGATTTAATTGATGACATGTATAAAGTGCACAACAGAGAGAGATTCGGTATTGTTTTGCATTTTATTTTAAGTTTCAAGAGAATGCTATTGAGTTTGTAACAAACTCAAAGACTAGAACAAATCGGGCTGCATACAGGAATACATTCAGAAGCTCTGAGTCAGCCAGTCAAAGCATTGCCAGCCAAATCATTTTTGGATTTAACAGATACTGCTCATGGTTGTGCCCCCTCCCATTAAAAGAGTTTTAACCCAGGGGCAAAGCACATTTACCTGAATGTGACTGAATGTGATGAATGTGTCTTCTGTGCACACCTGTACATTATGATTAAATTAAAATACCTGCAAGCATTCCCCCCAAATAATTAAATTATTCCCAGTGTGCAAACATAACCGCAGTTTTGCCTCAACATTTGCCTCCTTCTCTCCGAACCTTTTTGTGAAAGAAAAAGGATGATTGCAGTCGATAAATAATGTCAGATGTTATAGTCATACAGTGTCTTATATGATAACAGATCTAAATCCCCTTATTTTACTAATTTCAAAAGTAAATAGTACCAAAAAAGTGCATGACCCTTGGGATTTGTCCATGATCTTTTTGAAGCTCCCAGGATTGTTTTATGCAAGTAGTTGAGAGTTATACCTCTACAATGCACAGATGTGGGAATAATGAAAATAAGAAAAACCCAGCGGTACTATGTGAGTTTCAGTGATGATTATTTGCTGACTGTTTGGCAGTACATATAACAGTCTACAATTTTTCTCAAAATACACTGCAGAGTAATTAAATCTCATTTTGTTTTCTTTTTTTTACAGGTGAAAACAGAGTAATCCTGAGAATAATCTTGGTCACCAGCATTTCAGATATTGAGACAACAGATTTCAAAAACCTCACATTAACTCAAGTAAGTTGCATTAGTTTCCCGTGAAATGCTTCAGGAAAGTAAAGCCATGACATACAAGCAATTTTGTAGTATAACTAAGTGAATATACTGGAGTTAAGAAACTTTGCAAATCACTGCTAACATTCCTTAAAGGTATGATTTTATTAATCTCCAGATATTATTAGATTTGCCAGAGAAATGGGTTTGGCTGCTTTATGGCACCTAAAATGGCAATACTGAGAGCCATAGGTAGATCAGATGAGGAAATGAGGTTTTAACCAAAAAGAATCCAAAGTCACCAGTTTAGATATCTGCCATTAATTCATGATTAAAAGCAAGAAAGAAATAACTAGGCTCTAATTATGAGCCTTTTGGTTACGGTGGCCTATGGAGAAGAATGATTGTGTTTAAATGTAAGCCTTTTGGTTGTGATACTCGATGGATAAATTATTTTGATTAATGGATGAGATGTGCCACCATAAGTAAATAACCCGGTAAGGTTCATCAAAGCAAAAGAAAAGCCATCGGCTTTGCTGGCATGTTTGAGACTTCAGACTTGATGGTATCCAAAGCCAGATTGAAGCGATTTGTAATCTGAATAGAAGACTTTATTGGCTCAAGTTAAGACATTAACAACTAATCATATATATATATATATATATATATATATATATATATATATATATATATATATATACACACACACTGTGGGATAAATGTGATATATATATATATATATATATATATATATGGGTCCACTTTGTAATTTCGAATTACTGAAATCTCGAAATTCAAAATAACGGCTTCCTTTTTATGGAGGAGAGTGTCTTGGTTCTATTGGGGATGGCACGATTCATGCACGAGTGGATGTACTCTTACAGTGCCTTAGTGTAGGATTCAGCAGTCAAACTTTCAGTTCCCATCTGCATGGGTGTCATAAGGTTTGTCACTTCTTACTTAAGTAGCATAAAGCTGGCTTTGGAGAAGTTTTTTATGGAGGTTTCCTTACTGGGGGGTGGGAGTGGGATGTGGATATCAAGGGTGATTAACTTATTGTCAGACCTGACCAACGAGGGGGTGACCATAAGTGTGGAGCATCGATTTCCCATGTTGGTAATGACCAAGTCTAGGATAAAGTACGGATATTTTGAATTTCTGCTTCTGGTGGTATGGAATGTGGATGTTTGGGTTTAATTTTGCTAAGTTTGTGTGTGTAAGTATGTTGTTTAGGGGTTTAGTGTGTGTAAATGTGTGTTTGGGGGACTGTAAGATTGTGTGTGTGTGTGTGTGTGTGTGTGTGTGTGTGTGTGTGTGTGTGTGTGTGTGTGTGTGTGTGTGTGTGTGTGTGTGTGTGTGTGTGAGTTTGTGTTACTGTTTGTGCAATCTCTGAGTTAGAATATATAAGTAGGGGGTTGGAGCTTGCCCCCCACATGGGGGGTGCAGGAGGCTTGCCCCCTTGCCTTTATGTAGTTTACATTAGTTTGTTTGATTGTGGGGGGGAGTTTTGTGTATGTTTATGTGTGTACTGTATGTGTAGCGTGAGTACGGGATTTTGAATTTCGCGATTTTGTTTTTGAGTTTGTAAGTTGTGGTTGGGTTTTTGGCTTTGTGGTTTTAGAACACTGTAATTTGAGATTTCAGTATTTCGAAATTACAAAGTGGACCCATATATATATATATATATATATATATATATATATATATATATATATATATATATATATATATATAAATAAATCCAAATAATCAGGCAGAGAGGCAACCAAACATAAAGACATTAAACGTCGTTCACGAGACAAATAATCCAAAGTTCAAATAGGATAAAAATAAATCGGACTTTAATACGTGCACACACAGTAAGCACTTTCACAAAAGCTTCATCAGACCATTAGAATTCAAAACATACTAACTAACTTAATATATATAGATGTGACGTAATCCCTCTCAAACACATTCAAACTATTAAAGGAATACTATCATTAAAGACAACAATACATGCGCTGTTAAGCATTAGTACATATGTAATTAAGAATTGTCAGGTGTTTGCAACTTAGATGGAGAATAATTAAACTATTAGTTTTTATGGGCATAATTCGCAATATAGGAAATATATGCATACTTTGATCTATTTCATATCCTTATAGTGATGTATTTTTATACATATATGATAGTTATTGTCTATATATATTTTTTATATACTATATATTTATATACAGTTTTATAGTATATATATTTTATATATATTTTTTGATTAAATAGTTGAATTGGCATTATAGATTTTGTAGTTAGGTATGAATTAGAAATTAAGTAAATAAGACAATATTTGTTACTGTATGTATACATTTTTTATATACATTTTTTATATATACCCTTTTTGTATAGGTGCGTTAACTATGTGGATATGATGATTGAGTATGGATATATATGCGAACAATGTCAGCATAACAGAGTTTAGTTAAAAACACTGTGCTGAAATTTAATGTGTTTTCAAGTTGCAATGGGTAGTATATTAATATAATGTCTAGTCATTATATTTTTTAAACATAGTATAAGTTAATTGATTTTTACGCATTTAATTAATGATTTTTTTATTGTGTAGGTTAGAACATAATTAATTGATTTAATTTATAATATGGACCATGAATGAAGTAAATGTTCAAGTATAATATTCTGAAGAGATATTTTCATCAGTAAGTAACTTTTATGTAAATATATCAAGCCTATATTAATGTGTATCAGTATATAATATGGGCGTATTTGTGTTCTGTAACAACAGTATACAGAGGGCTCGCTATGCGTATATGAAATATGAAATATTTGGTTAGTTGATTTTAAAGGCTAACATATGTTGTTTGATGAATTTTCTATTTTACTGGTGATATAAAAATCTATATAGTTTATATTATATGTTATGTATATACAAATTGATGACAGTACGTTAATTAAGTGAACGTAGCGACTGGTAAAGGTATTACTTCATATATATTTTTATACAAGGCTATTATTGCACAATATATAGCTTTGAATGTTTATTATGTTTTCTATACCCTTAGTTTGAATCATCTTAATGATGACAATTTAAGAAACAATCAGTGGGGTATTTTAGCTAAGAAAATTTAAGAAATCATTATCATGGCTATATCGCAATAATGAATATTTCAGAGTGATACTAATGCTTAACAGCACATGTATTGTTGTCTTTAATGATAGTATTCCTTTAATAGTTTGAATGTGTTTGAGAGGGATTATGTCACATCTATATATATTAAGTTAATTAGTATGTTTTGAATTCTAACAGTCTGATGAAGCTTTTGTGAAAGCGCTTACTGTGTGTGCACGTATTAAAGTCCGATTTATTTTTTTCCTATTTGAACTTTGGATTATTTGTCTCGTGAACGACGTTTAATGTCTTTATGCTTTGGTTGCCTCTCTGCCTGATTATTTGGATTTATTTATTCGTTCTTGGAGGTTTTCGAGAGGCATTTGCATCGCTGGGAACTTGGTTATTGTTTCTTGGATATATATATATATATATATATATATATATATATATATATATATATATATGTTCAGACACACACACACACACACACACACACACACACACACACACACACACACACACACACACACACACACACACACATATGTACTTATGTATATGGGACCAAACTTGTTTTTGAAATACTAGTGTACTAGTGATCAGTTCTCATTTGTGTGATCACTAATGTGCAACTTGCATGTTTTCCCTAGAAGGAGAAATTGCTATTATACGTAAGAGTTGTTCTTTCCCCATAAAGGTGCAACATTGGAGTTGATATATAAGTAGTAGGATTGTGGAGGTGCAGTCCTGATATTGGTGGTGGAGGATGGTCTTCCCATCTACAAAAACAGCTTTCCTGTATTTTTTTGCTGAATCTCAGCTCTTTGCAAGCTTAGCTTATTTGAGATCACAGTTGTGTGATGGCATCAGATACTTGCTGATGAGTCCCATACGTGTGTGTGTGTGTGTGTGTGTGTGTGTGTGTGTGTGTGTGTGTGTGTGTGTGTGTGTGTGTGTGTGTGTGTGTGCCTGTGTATATATATATATATATATATATATATATATATATATATATATATATATAATTAGAAAGAAAGAGAGATAGATATACAAAACAGTGTATTACCTTTAGTCACAGATACAAAAGGTAGAATCACATTTGATAGAAAAAAATAGCCAAACTCGCATTTGGTAGAAAGTTATTTTATTTATTTATTTTTTTACTTTATTTACTTTACATTTGTTTACCATGGAGGTCCAACTGGACAGAGCTGTCAGCTTTCAGCGGTGGCCTGGGAGAAAATCTCCAGAACAATTGCTAACATACTATACGTAAGATATTTACATGATCATTGTGGTTTAGACATACAGTTATAAAATATAGCAGATAATAACATATGATTGCATAAGATATTACATAAGCATAGTAGTTTAGACATACAATTAAAAGTATAGCAGGTAGTAACATATGATTGTTGTTCGTACAGTATGTTTAGTAAAGATTAAAACTGCATTTAGTCAAAAAAAACAAGTTAAATGCATAAAGTCCAAATACAAAGAATGGAGAAAAATACAACTGCAATAGAATTTGCACCCCTACACCTCCCGATTTGTAATGCAATCCCTCCGCACCCCCTGAACTTCTATATACCAACTCCACGATCACAACAATTTAGAGAACAGAAAAATCTCCCAAAACAGTAGAATAATTTCCAACACCAACATAATTCCCTATGTTGGCACTATTTACTGACTATAACCAGTATAAATTAAGAGGAATATTACTAACATTATAAAACACAGAGGAAAAAATCAAGAACACACATTTTGCAAAAACACTTCTCAAAATTCATCCTTGTGACTAAATGTGATTCTATCAAATAAATCTTCTACAAAATGTGATTTCAAATATTTTTTCTACCAAATGTGATTCCACCAATCATGTTTATGAGTTAATAGTTTGGTAATATTTTTGTCAATTTTGTCCCACCATTTATTTATTTATGAAATTGTAGATTGTAATTTTTTTTTTATGTTTTATAAAAATTAAATAAAAGAAAAAAGAGAAAACCGAAATCCCTCTGGTTGGTATTTCTATAAGGAGTTTATATTCCAAAAAGTTGTTACTTATTGTTAACAATCTTCTTTTCTCTTATGATGTTCCAAGCCTCTTAGTATTATGTGTGTGATTTTGATGTGAAATATGTTAACAGGCAGAGAGAATATCAACTGTTATTAAATGTTGATATTCTGTATTAGTATTTACAAGAGGCATCCAAGAATTGGTCACTATAGTGACAAATCAAATAATGCGAAAATGTGTGTTGTACTGTGGCATCTTTAAAAAATTAGGTTCCAGTTCTCATTATTTCAGAAGCACGCTCTGTCTTTGCAGATGTGTGTTCCTGGCTAGAATAGTATTATAGCATTCTAGAATTTCCTGTTGCTTATGGAAAATGTTAACTCATTCCATGAGCTGTGAATGTCATGTATGAGACACAGAGACTAGTTTGCATGTTCTTTTCATCTAGTATCTTTGTCTGCTAATTGGATATGAGTATAGGGAAAAAGCAGATCCCATGTATTCTTGAGAAAAAAACATGCCATCTTAGCTTCTTACCAGACATAATTATGTAATAGTCTTTTGTTATTAACTCATCTTATTTTCTTTTAACAGCTTCAAGCTATCATCCAGCCTAAATTCAGTGATGCATCTCTCACTTGGAAAAGCTCAAGACCAAGCTGATGTCACACATTTTGTGAAGCAGTTTTTAATAAAGGAATACACTGTAAAGCATTTCACGAAGGTGTTTATACTTAAAACATGTACAAATACACAAAGTGGCTAAGGGCATATTGTATGTTCTTTTGTTCTATTTAGAAATTTGGATACTTTTCAGTTAATGGGGCAGCAGTCGCTGCCAAACAGAAATGTTGCGATGAAATGTAGACGTAAAACTTCCTGCCAATTTTATCGTAATAAAATGTTCACAATAGCACATGATGTTCCTATTTTTCAAAGCCATTTGTCCCCATTTCCACTTCAGTTTTTCAGCACATTTCGTATTTTTCTAAGCCCTCTGCCCTCATTTTCAGTGTGTGCAGGCTGACAGAAATGTCTGACAGCATTACAAATCTGAACACACTGACCTTACAATTCAGGTGGGAAAGACGATCACTTCCTTGTCTTTTCAGAAAATAATGTGTATGCTTTACACTGTTTTTATGAAGTAACAGGGAATGTTTCTAAAAATGTGTGTATAACCGGCACTGACTTGGGAGGAAATCCGAAACACTCTGAGAAGAAAGGGAAAATTCAAAGCAGTGTACAAGAACAAAATAAGCAGCAGTGACTTGCGAGGCCAAATCAGTAGTAGTCTGACAACAAAGGCAAAATTAACAGCAGACCACAACAGTAAAATAAGCAGTAACGACATGTGAGACAATAATACTGTCAGAATAAAGATAAAATTAAAAGAAAAAAATAAGCAGCGAGTGACTTGACATGAAGCACACATTTTCACTGCTGCCCTGTTAATGGAAAAGTACCGAAATTTAATTATTCTTTTCTCAAAAGATAAACTAACTAGCCCAAAGACATATATATTATAAATGGAATAAATACCTTTTACAGTAATATTTCAGAAGGGGAAAAACAGTGCAGAGAAAACTAAATAAAATAGTTATTGTAATTGTAATACAGGTGCACAATGTTTGAAACATTGCAGAAAACCATAAAGTGAATGTTTATTTTAAAATACTGATAGAAATTATTTGATACATTTCACTTGTGACGTTATTCTTTTTGCACTGTTTACAATATGCAAGCATAACTGACAGGTCTATGTTAAATCATCGAACGCTTAAAAAAGCGAACAATGATTTATCATAGCCATGTAAGTGAAAGCTTACAATTTTGAACGCTTGTTCCACAAAAAAAAAAAAAGTAAAACATTACATAAAGTGGGGGGGGGGTCGCCCCCCCTACCCCCTACTTAAATATACCAACTCCAAGATCACACTACAGTCACGAAAATGGCAAAGTAACAGAAGCGGCCAAGCAATTTCTTTCCCAGGGAAAGAATTTGCTTATATGCCATTTCCCTATTTTGCCTTTTTGTGCTTTCAAGTTCAGTCAAGATGCATTTGAAGGAATGCGTCTTCGATCATTTAATAGGAACACTATCTGACAGATCTACATAGTGAATTTATGAAGATAACCTGTACCATGTCAGAGAAATATGACAAAAACTGTGACTTAACAAAGTTAAGCATCATTCTGAATAAGACATGTATTTGCAAGGCACTATCTTCAGTGACTGACATCCAGTTGATTGGCAGAGCTATGCCATAAGCCTACACAATGTTCATAATATCATTGCATTCTGATTATCTGTACCTTTTTTTAAAGGAAATCTGTCATTTTTATTTATATGGGATGCTCCAGACGCATGTCTTTAGAATTGAGAGGAGGAGGAGGACCGGGAGGGGAGGACAAACGCGACGGAGAGAACCCGCACATGCACACACTCACACACACCACCCTGGCCAAGAATCGAACCAGAGAACCTCTTGCTGTGAGGTGACAGCATTAACCGCTGCACCACTGCGCCACCCATATTTGTATTTCATTGTATTTTGATTCATAATAAGCAGCTTTTACATGATGTACAGTGAAAACATTTCTTTCTTCCCAACTGTTAGTACAGCCATTATCAACTGCAAGTATGAATAGGCATACTTTACATAGAATCCATAGTCAGCTGCTTCAGGGACTACACAAGCATACTGATGTCTTATTACCTACAACAACTACATTGCTATAGGTACTGCCTCACAAGTTGTGAATTTTGATCTCCATGGTGAAGAGGGATAAATCCCTCAATGCAACCCAGGTGACCCAGTTTTGAATCACCACTGACATGCTTGTTGTACTTAGCAGGCTTGGAGAGATTGATGATGAGGACAAGCCTGCTTACCTTTCCCAGGTGGGAGGATTAGGGGTGACATGCTGGTGGGCCTAAGCCAATCATTACAGTTCTAGAGGAGAATAAACAAAGGACAATAGACAGAGTAAGCGAGTGGGTCTGGACAGTATCTACCCTTCATTACAGAGCAGAGCCATTCCCAGAAACCACCTCATTGCTCAGGCCCACTGAAAATGCCAGTATGTGGAAGAGGATAGGGCCAACATAAAGTAAGCCACTGTTTTCCATATATAGTCATGGCAGAACCTAACTTTCTTGCCTCCTACTTCACCAACTTTACCAGCTGAGAGGGGGCTGGCAAACATGACTGAGAGTTTATAACTAGGCCTCAGGATTAATGTGCATGGCTTGGGGTAGAGTAGCTCATGGGAGGTTCTGCACCACCACTAGAATATTAAGCCAACCGAAGCAACTAGCAGTATGAAAACATTGGAATTATGTCCTTCAGATATTACAAAATAGGCTGTTTAATCATACATTACCTAGGACACATTTGTTATATGCTGTATTTATTAATCTGTTTGTTGATTTTTCACGTCAAAATGGGGAATCAGAATGCTCTCCAAAGGTTATATTTTTCTCTGTTTGCTGTTTTCTTAATACTGTGAATTGAGGCTACAAAAAATAAAATAGAGAGAAACTGAACCAAGATAAACAATCAGGAAAAGGGCAGTATATGTCTCAGCTAATGTTAACTATTATCAAGAAAATATATATTTTTTTGCCCCAGAAGACATCAAACATTTGGGCTTCAACATAAAATTGCAGATCAAAGCCATATAATGTCCAAGAAATACCTACTTTTCATTAACCCCCCTCCTCCCCCAAAATAGGGAGCAGTTAATGCAGTAGTACAAAAGACAACAGCAGAAAATGCATAACTTAAATAAAACACACCAGTGGACAACAGAAAATAAGAATGTAATAGATGTCACAACGCAGTCTCACTCTGATCAAGTGTAATTAATAGTCATCAAAAAATGTAAATGGTAAACAACAAATATTGTGGCTAGTAGAAAATCAAATCATAGTGAAAAATAATTAACTCTATAAGTATCACTACCAAAATTAAAAAAAAATAGTACATAATAGAAAGTACCACAGGTAAAGAAATTATATAAATATGTACTCTGGCTAAAATGCATGAATGTGTAACATAAATCTATAAATCTATAACAAGCCAAAAGGGATCATATCATTAGGTCAATGACAGTTTTATTGAAGTATTTTATACTCAAACAGGTCCATTGAATAATAATTTCAGTCTCACAGTTTTCAGTGGTTTATGTGTAGAAATGGCATTCAGTTTAGCTGTTAAATCATTCTAATGTCACTTTGGTTAATTTGGGTGATAGGGAGGTAGGAGATTTGGTCCTTTAAGCTTGTTTGAATAGAGTTTGCAGTTCAGTTTCTCTGTTTTGTGGAGCATTGTGCTCTAGATGGGGAACAGCATACATTTTAAATCCTGATGGCTTTGCTCTTTCTCTAGGTTGTGTAACAGTGGAGTTAGTATATTGAAGTACAGGACTGGATGTTTGCATGGCATGGGCAGCACGCACACACGCACACACGCACACACACACACACACACACACACACACACACACACACACACACACACACACACACACACACACAAAATGGTTTAATTACATCTTCTGATATTTTGATAGCAATGGCTGTTATGATTATGGTATATTATTTCATTTAAGTACTTTCATTTTTTTGTTTTTAATTTGATGGTCTATCCATTAGTTGGGCAATATGAATTATTGTCAAAAAATTAAAATCAGGACCCCTGTTAATGCTAAGTTGATAGACCTACATCTTTTTTTCTGGAAAACAATAATGTGTACAGAAGTACCTACAAGAACTTTGTAAACAAAACATATTTATTTATTTTCATTTTGTCGTTGTTTACCAAGAAAATCTGTGTATGTTTAGCTAAACCCATTTCAGTGGAGGCCTGTGGAGAAAAGCTTCTCAGATTTTTTACAAAAATTATCAAGATACACGTAGAATGTCAGTGTACAAACAGTATATAGATATAGGTGTTTAGAGAGTACATGGCATTTTAAACAGTGAGTATACATTTGCAGTGAGCATGAATATTTAAGCAGTCACTACATATTTACAAGTATATCGCAACAAACAAATAGACCGACAGATAGATGGATATATCATAGGTTCATAGGTACATGCTAGGCTATCTGCCCTGGGGCATTTATAAGCTTAGCCCAATTGTGTTTGGCTTACGCCACCCCTTGATTTGAGTATACTGTGCCTTTTTTAAAGTTTAGTTTACTGTGCCTCTGTCTAATAGTGACATGGAAGTAATCCCCGGGACAAACCTACGATCCCCCATCTACTCATCAAGATTCTTTTTGAAGAGAGTCAGTGAGGTGCTCTGCCTAACATGAATTGGAATTCTATTCCAGAGCGAAGGGAGCCTCTGGGTTATGAATCTGTCCCTCCAGCATGTTCTATTTATTTCTCTGCTGAGGTTCAAGTCCCTCGAGCGCATGGCTCTAAGGGATTTAGATTTACTGAAGTGAAGCATGTCCATTAATTCTGGGTTGGACATAGCTTTATATGTCAGGCATAGATCGCCTCGAAGTAGGCGGTATGCAACTGAGTAGAGTTGGAGTTTTTTTAACCAAGCAGCATATGGCATCTGTTTGAGTCCCTTGATCCTCCTGGTGAGGTACTTTTGGGGTCTTTCTAATTGCTGCAGGTGTCGGGTAAGGTACATCCCAAAGGGGGCATTGTATTCTATGATGGGTCTGAGGAGGGATGAATAAGGGGGCATGATTACCTCTCTTGATCTAGATGTGAATCCTTTCATGATGAGGTGGGCTATGTAGAAGGTCTTTCTAACCACTTTGGCAATGTGGTTGTCAAAGGAGAGATTGCTATCAACTTGGGTCCCCAGATCCCTAATTACTTTCTCTGTACTTAATGGGTTACCACCTATGTGGTAATTTGTGGACACATTGTTTTTGCCAAAGGGTATGACTATACACTTTTTGGAATTTAGCTTCAGACCATGGCTCTGGCACCAGTTATCCGTCTCTGCAAGACCTTTTTGAAGGATGTTTGTGTCAGCTGGAGAGTCGATTATGGCACCCAGTTTGCAGTCATCTGCGAACTTGGTGAGCCATAGTCCTCCCAAGTTGGCCTGGACCTCAGAAAAGTAAATACCAAACAAGAGAGGTCCCAGGACAGAACCTTGTGGGATGCCACTTGTGACCAGTTTCGAGTCTGACATGGCTCCAGCAACTCTGACTCTGTGGGTTCTGTCTTTGAGCCAGTTTGCGACCCATATTGTGACATAGGGGTTTATATTTAGGCTGGATAGCTTATCTATGATGCCCGAGTGGGGTATTGTGTCAAATGCCTTTGTGAGGTCCAGATAGGCTGTGTGGACTACCTTCCCTTCATCTATGGCCTTGGTGACTGTTTTGAAGAAGCCGACCAGGTTCAAAAGGCAGGATCTGCCCTTGACAAAGCCAAATTGGGTAGGATCTAGTGTCTGTAGGTCCCCAATGTCTTTGTTTATGAGTTCCATGATGATCCTCTCCATAGCCTTGCAGACTATGCTAGTCAAGCTTATGGGGTGATGGTTTCCAGGGTCCGCAGAAGCACCACCTTTGTGGAGTGGGACCACTGTTGCTGTACGCCATTCTTTGGGCACATATCCTGTAGTGAGGCTGAGATTGTACAGCAGTTTTACTTGAGGGATTAGTTCTTCTTGGAGTTCATGTAGGACGCAACCCAGGACGCCATCTGGTCCCATGGAAGCAGTGTTTTTTGTTTTGGAGAGGGCGGCCTTCACCTGTGCATCAGAGATGTTTGGGAGGCTGCACTCTGCCTGGATAGATACTTGCTCTTTTGGGGGGGAGGGGGTGGAGAGGTTTGCACTGAACCTGTCTGCCAGGATATTGGCGATGTCTGTGGGTTCAGTGTATTTTTTGTCACTTAGAATAGACTCAGAACAAGTCTGGGAGTTGCATCCCAGGTTCCTAACATAACTGAAAAAAGTCTTATGATTGTCTTTAGTGTCTTGTGCAATTTTTCTTTCGAAGCTGGTCTTGGAGGATTGTATGAGGGATCGTAATTTTTTGCTAGTACTGATCAGAGATGCCTTCCCTTTTAGGGATTTTGCTCTATCATGTAGTAGCTTCCTCCTTCTGTTGTACAGTTTATTTATGGCTGGGGTCCACCAGACTGGACGCCTGCCTTTGGATGATTGGGTCTTGATTTTGTTTGGGATAGCATGATCCATGCATTCCTGCAGATGTCTGTAGAATGCATTTATATAGGATTCTGCAGTTTGGGCCGTAGTTTCCACTGGCCCTGGGGCCTTGAAGGATTCCACTTCGGTTTTGAGAAGTGTGAAGTTCGCTTTGAGAAGTTTTTCACTGTGGTTTTCTGGGCTGGGGGTGGGGTCGGGATGTGGATATCCAGTGAAATTAATTTATGGTCTGATCTTACCAATGAGGGATATACTTCTGGTATGGAGCATAGAGTCCCCATGTTGGTAATGATCAGGTCTAGTATGTTTTCCCCTCTTATGGGAGTGGTGACTAGTTGTTCCATAGCATTTGAGTTTATAAATTCCAGGAACTTTTGGGCTAAGGTGTTGGGGCTTGAGTAATGCTCCCAGTCTATGTTTGGGTAGTTGAAGTCGCCCAATATAATGGTGTTCGGAGAGATCTTCATGTTCTCCAATGTTTTCAGGAAAGCCAAGTGGGATTCCTGACTTTGAGAGGGTGGTCTGTAGGATGCTATAAACTGAAAAGCAGTCTTGCCCACTGTCAGTTGCACATGGATGGTCTCCGATACTTCGTGCAATGCCACTAACCTGGAGGTGTGGATATCCTTGATAAGTATGGAAACTCCCCCTCCTTTTGTGGTTCGGTCCGGGTTTTGGGGCCGAAAAGCATGATATGAGGTATTGCTCTCTGGAGCCTTGAACCAGGTTTCTGTCACTGCACAGATATCAATGTTCTCCATACTGAGGAGAGCTTCAAGTGCATGCATCTTGAGGTTAAGACTTCTGGCATTTAGCAGCATTACCCTTAGTTTCTTGTTCCTTGTGCTGTCTATGGAGGTGGGTTTGACTTTTGAGCCTTGCCTAAAAAAGGCACTGTGGGGGAGGCAAGAGCCTTTGCCAATATTCGAAAGCCCAGGGGTGACAGGTGCAAGCCATCCCTAGCGAAGCAACGTAGCTTGTCGAGCATGTCATCCCAGGCTGACAGACACTGGATCCCCTTTGAATGACACCAAAATTTTAGCCAATTGTTAAAATCGATCATTTTGTCTTTATACTGTGGCATCATTCTAGGTGAGGGTAAGATGCTGCTCAAGGTCAGGGTCATACTATCGATAGATAGATAGATAGATAGATAGATAGATAGATAGATAGATAGATAGATATAACATCACACATCTTATTTACAATGTGACCTTATAAATCTAAGTCAGTTGCAATATAGATTCTGTTCCATTTGGTAGTATAGCAGGAAGGGAAATAAAATAGCATACAGAGTATAAACCATGCATTTTTGTTAAATAAAGAGATGACAGTCTTCTTAGAGGCATTATTTTGGTAGTTAGCATTCAGAGTTCCAGTCTTTAGAGAGAGAGAGAGATAGAGACAGAGAGAGAGAGAGAGAGAGAGAGAGAGACAACAAAACAGAGGCATTATGGCTTTGTCTATGTCCAAGAGAGTTTCAGTGAAAAAGAGAGGAAGAGGATAGAGAGTGGAGGAATGAAATGGGTAGCAGAGTAAGGGAAATTTGCACAATAAAGGTTTATAGTGTCTTGTTGTTGATGAGAATTTGACTCCAATAATCTTGGAAAGTATGTCACTCAGCTGGGGAGTAGCAAGTAAGTGATATGTATCGGGGCAAGTAGTAACAGGAGTGTAAGCAGTAAGGAGTGTGAGAAGGACTGGATATAAAAGAGGAAGCAGAAGGGTTGAAGGTAGAAAGAGAGTGACTAGGGAGAGTGTGTGAGAATGGGGATAAGAAGAGAGGTGGTACCAGTAAGGTTGTGGGGGTGGGAGAAGTGAGTGGGGTTTAGGAATAGCTATGCAAGAATGAAAGTGAGATTGGTAGAAAGTGAGGAGTGGAGGGCATCTGGAATTGGGTACAGGCTGGATATGTTCCAGGCTATGTACACAGTTAGACTACTGGTGAAACCAGTCTGTAGTAATTAAGAGATGGAAGTTAAAATGCTAGCTGGAAATGCAGCAGCAAAGCCATGTAGCCATCACAAAATTGTAATTGTTTTTGGAAGAGTTTAGCTTTTGAACTAATTTCAGTGTTAATGGGGTGTGGTTCCAGGCTGTAGCACCATTAGTTGAATACAGCAAGTCTCCTGTACTATTGTTCGCTTCAGTGATAGCAAGACATGATTTACCTTTAGAACAGAAGGCCCTGTTGGGCTAGTATGGTTAATTGGTGTTTAAGGAAGGGTAGTTTTGGGGCTTATGGAGAAGTCTGGGTACTGTTGTGAGCTAGGTGTGTATTAAGTATTGTGGAAGTTCTAAACAGTTTAACTCTTTCAGCAACAGACAGTGGTATCTTCTGAAGTGCAAGTTGGTGGCAAATTTTGATTTTTTTTTTTATTGTAACATTCTTCCGATTTCTTAAAAGTGTGACTTAAAGGTCAGTAAAATGGGTGCAGCATATAACAGAGATGGCATAATAGTGTCTATACATTTTCTGGCTATGTCAGTGAGGTATGCTTTAGATCTGTATAGGGATCCAAGTGTTTTATGCTTTTTCTTAACAACTTGTGAAATGTGTAGGTCTGGTTTTCGCTGCCCAATTTATATGCCTAGTAGTTCTTCTTGGATTACCTATTCGATCCTGGTGTTGTTGGCAGAGGTTAAGATGAAAAATGTTTTCTATTTAGGGTTGTTTCAAAGTAAAGAGTATTAGATTGTTTTTTCAAGGGTTTAGTAGGAGTTGCGAGTTACTTAATCATGACTCAACAGAGAAGAATGATTCTTGTCTGATGTCTTTTATTTTTTGCCATAGTTTTTGCGGAGCAGACCAATGTGGAATTATCTGCATACTGGACTATACTAGCATGTTTTGCAGCTGTATGGAGGTCATTAATGAAGAGGTTAAAAAGTACAGAGCCCAGAAATGATCTTTATGGAACTCCCATGTTTATGGGAAGAAAAGAGAAAACATTGGTTTGCCATTTTACTTATTTGATAGATAGCTATGAAACCAATGTAGGCAGGGTTTAGCTAGGCCTATGAAGAAGTGTTTAAAAAGAAGTTTCAGATGGGACATGGTATCAAATGCTTTGGATGGTAACCACTTGAAATTTAAGTACACACTTCAGTGAGTCCTGAAATACAGAGAGTGAATATCCAAAAAAAAAAAGACTTATAGTCTTAGATGGCCACTTTTTGGAATATTCATTTTTCTTTGAGGTATGGTGATCTCAGAGTTGGCATGTATACGTTTGGGGGAGGGGTGCAGGAAGGCTTCCCTCTGCAAAACAAGTTTAAAGGAGAAGAGCAATGTCAGTATGTGCCCTTCTGCACGTTTGGCCTTTTTTTCAATGTGTCAGCACTCGGTGTTATGAATGCTGACATTTCATTAAAGAACTGCTTTAGAGGGGTCTGTGAAAAGTGTTGAAACTAGCTTATCTTCATTTCTTTGTGTATTTCTGGTTGTAGTGAAGTTCAATAGAGTAGTAGTACTACGATGAGGTCTAAAATCATGTTGTGTAAGGGAGAGAAGAAGTTTTTTTCTAGCAGACTGCTGATTGTTTGTCTATTCATTTCTCTAGTACCTTTGATAAGGGCGATTTTATAGCAATTGACCTATATATATATATATATATATATATATATATATATATATATATATATATATATATATATATATAGCAAGTTCAGTGGATGTACCTACTTTGTGAAGAAGAATAATGAATGTTTTTTTTTCTATATTCATGGGACAGTTGTCTTCAGCCAAGGGTCTATTTATCAGGATTAATATGGGATCGGAAATTGCTTTTGCTGCTATTTTAAGATATTTACCTGACTGATTGTGTAGGGCATTGATTGTGGGATTTAGCTTATGGAGGAATTTTTAATCATGGCAGTTGGACCAGGTTAAAGAGAGAAATGTTCAGTTTGAAAGTAGCCGACTCCAAGTCAGACTGCTGACCAGCCACGAGTGGAGTCCCACAGGGTTCGGTCCTGGGACCTCTCCTGTTTGGTATCTACTTCTCTGAAGTCTAGGCCAACACGAAGGGACTCTGGCTGACAAAGTTCAGAGACAATTGCAAGTTGGGAGCTATTATTAACTCCCCAATTAATGTTGACATCCTACAGAAAGGCTTCACTGAGACCAACAACTGGTGTCAGAACTATGGCCTTAAGGTCAATGCCAAAAAATGTGTCATCATCCCCTTTGGGAAAAACCAGGTTCCCATGAATTACCACATCGATGGTAGTCCACTGAACACAGAAGGCGTTATAAGAGATTTGGGAAGACAAGTTGACAGCAGCCTCTCTTCTGACGACCACATTACCACTGTGGTCAGAAAGTCCTTCTATGTGGCACATCTCATTACTAAGGGTTTTGGATCCAGGAAGAAAGAGGTCATTGTCTCCCTCTACTCTTCTCTCATTAGACCAGTCATCGAGTACAATGCCTCATTTGGCATGTACCTCACTAGACACCTGCAACAACTGAAGAGGCCGCAAAAGTACCTCACATAGAGTATCCTAGGCCTTAAACACTTGTCCTATATGGACAGACTCAAACAACTCCAACTATTCTCTGTCTCATATCGCCTATTTAAATGCAGTTTCTGCTTGACTTGCAAAGCTATGTCTGACCCAGCTCTGTTAGAAATGCTACATCTAAAGAAATGCCAATCCCTCCACACCACATGCTCCAGAGACCTCTACCTCATTACCACAATCGACAGAACATGCTGGAGGGACAGGTTCATAACCCAGAGACTGCCCATGCTATGCAATAGACTTCCCATACATGTCAAACTGAGCACCTCACTGGCCCTCTTCAAGAGAAATCTTGATAAGTGGATGGGAAATAGAAAATTCACCCCAGGGATCACTCTAGTGGCTCTACTCAACAGTGGCACTGGGAACTAACGTCGGGTGGCACAATGTCAGGGTAATCCTGTGGGATAGGCTTGTAAAGGCTCCAGGGCCATTAGCCTAGTACACACCTATGAACCTAAGTTATTAGATTGAGAAAGGACTGTAAGTGGTGTTTGATTGTATGTCTGTCTAGTCAAACATATGACTCTCTTAAAAAAGTAGGTACATAGCTCTCAATTGTCCAGATTTTTGCCTCATGTTTTTGGTTCATCATATAATTTGTGGTTTTCTGGATTTTTGTGGCAAGTCATTGAGGACTGAATTAACTAATGACTGGGATTTGAGTTTCACACTTCATATCTTTCAGAAAGTATATGGTAACACAATACCTTTTATTTTAGTAACTTTCTAAGTATATAAGTGCAATATTTAAAAATTTGTCCCTATTTTGGGGGCTTTGTTCCCCAATTGTTTTTGGCTTTGTCCAGATTTTTTTGTGCTAACAAGTTGAGTGCTATGAGTAGGTATTAAACTGATTGTCAGTGCTATCATGATGGTTTGGTGTTTTAAGGTAGGTTGTCTGGATTTTCCTACATTTAGCAGCTTATTATCTGATGCCCAGAAGAGATGAGGGTTATTGGAGTGCTTTAGTACTGAGCAGTAATAGGTTTTCTTATTTTTGGTGATGACATATCCATCTTTGTTTCTTAGTTGTCTGTGTGCTTGTATGTTCTTATCTGTATTGTACAGTGATAATGATACTGAAATTAAAAGAAAAAAAAAGCAGCCTGTGGATCTAATAAATTATATTTGACTGGGGCATTTGTCATATTGGAGACTTGAAAATATAATTATATTCCACAATAACTATTTTAAATTGTCTGAAAGTCTTGCCTATATAAAATGTAACACATACAAACCTGGCTAAATATGTAACCCATTCGGTATAATGGGAAATTAAATATGTAATTTTATAAGATGTCCAAAACTGACAGTTGGAAATCCTTGCATGTAATCAGATATTTACATAAAGAACATCTTAGAAAGGGGAAAACCCATGGATCAATTTAGAAATACTAGATCAAAATTTGTCCAAGGGTGAATAGGGGAAAATGTATGGATCTAGGTAGCAATACTAGTTAAAAATTTTACCAAGGGTGTCTTTCCAAACGTTATTAAACTGTGTATACCACTACAGTGCACACTAGGCTATAATCTGAATGCAATACATGACAATTTTTGTCAAGTATCTGTCTCAAAAAATGTGTTGGTCCTATAGGGTGCAATGATCCTGTTGTGCATATTCGGATCATCCATGGTGGTAAAGACCAACAACTGCTTTCTACTTTTTGAAGATTCAGTTCAAAGCCTTTAACTTGAGGGGACATATACAAATTATTGAACCTAGATATGTCTGTTTATCCAAGCATTTATGTGATAATCATATTTACTGAGATTTAATAACATCATTGACAAAATATCTTGGATGACAATTCATACCATTTAATGAAGAATTAGTTGAGCAATGTTTATCACAAAACTGCGTAGACAAGGTGCCATCATTATTCTTGTTTTTTTTTTTAATCAACTTTATTGAGCCAAGCACTAACTAACATATTTAATAAACATCACTCAATTCCAAACAAGGTTCCTGAAAGAAAATTCTCCACAGGCCAAAAAGTTAGTACTTTCATCGATTATGAGTAACTTTTTTAGGAAAAAAACAGCCATGGTATTGAAGATCTTGAATACTCAAGGAAATCAAGTGGTGGAATACACCATCTGCAGTGGCGGATCCAGCAATTTGCAAAGGGGGGTGCGGTCTTGAAAGTAGATGACGGAAATAGAGGGTGAGATCTAAGAAAGTAGAACACTAGGGTGGGGTCTGTGAAAAGATCACCTTAAGATAATCTGACAGCATTTACACATCATATGGTGTAGTAGTAAAAATAGGTAATTCTTGTCCATCACACAGCAAATTTATAGACCTCTGCTTTTAGTAAACACAATATTTTATCATCATTACTTTGTCTATATTAAGTGTGACAGTCTACCTCCATATACAGTTATCACCAACTTTTAATATGTTTACAATATACAAATGGGACAAATCATCTGATTATGTATTTAAGCTCACTTTCCCACAATTACAAAAAAAATTTACACCAAATACGTTACAATGTCGGAACATTTCTAAATAAAAATGCTACTATACACCATAAGACATTAAGAGAGTGCATCTGACCCATCTGATGCATGGGCAATGATAAAATAAGGATAAAGGGCAGTAAAATATGTCTTCTGGTGCTACACCATGCAGATCTCTACACATTCGCATGAAGTCAAAGTCGGTGTTTAGCAGTAAACTAGTCCTTCTTTTGACAGATAGCAATATAGTAAATCAAGGAAATGAAACTACAGCACATATGTTTGAGTGACACATTTCAGGACACACCCATACAACATTAACACACTTTTAAATTAATCATCAACATTTACTTGCTGTCAGTCTTCATACAATTAACTACGTATAAACCAATCTAACATTTTTTCTGGGGTTTTGGGCTGTCCCACAATACCACCACAAGTATGTGGCATAGCAGTCAGTTTACTCACTTATTATAGAATGGAACACACATTGTTCTCATTGTAAATTCAGAAAAATACACAGTATACATCTTTAAAAATAGTTTTTGGTTATTTTCAGTCACTATGCATTAAATGAGAAATATTAATAAAAAAAATTGGAGGGGCAACCTTACATTCTAAAATCCTCATACAAGATTTAACCCATACTTGCAAATACATCTTGGGTTGATCAATTAAATAAGTCCTTCATTTTCTAACTAACCAGTTTCTCTAACCTGTCTTTTTTGCTATGCTTTGTTCTCTGTTACAGATAGATAAAACAATAGAAACTAGAAAGTTATTTTTTCAGCTATGGGGCTAGAAAAAAATTCAGGTAAACTGAAGATCATTCCATGTTATAGATCTCCACTAAAGGAATGAATTCTGAAATTAAAATGGTTTATAAAATTGCATAAATTCAAGAGGAAAAAACTCAGTTAAAAATGCAGAGCACTTCCCATGGAATATTCAGCAACTGGAAGAGGAAGAAAATAATCTGAAGTTTCAAACACTTGTGATAAGCTACGATAAACACTAATTTATATAGAAAGGGCACAAGGATCAAGTCTTGTTCTACTTCCATCCAAAAGTATTTTTGGATCTGCTTTAAGATTTTATTTAGTCTGTGGGTAACAGGGTGAAACAATACTAAACAAGCCCATATTTCCCAAATGGTGGTGTTTTAGCTGTCCAGTCTGTTTCTTGGGTATGTAGACTGCAAAGAAATTCTAATTTGCCTGTTAAGAGAAACCAAGTAAAATAGTATTAAACCTAGCAGTTTACACAATATAGTACGCAACTCACTTACATGTTAGCGGCAGCTCTATCAAACAATGAGAGAATAAAACATATTACATAATTAATATTCAAGAGATATACAAAGTTTATATGCCATAAATCACAAGAAAACATACTGTTGCTCTAATGCTGGAGAACAGAGTGGATGAAAGTTTTAACATGCCAAATAAAACTACATGATGCAGAATACACTGTGTGATGACCCACCACTGGACCAGTAATCAAGGACACTCAATCCTCACCACTAACAAAAGTGGGGGATGTACACCAGGAGGGTAACAGGTACACACACAGTATTTCCAGATGCAGCTATCCGCATCAAATGCAATTTCCTTTAAGAGCACACAGAGACCACAGTCAGTCCGGGGCTGGTTTCTCCCTCTTTCTCCAGATCCCCAATAAGACTTCCCACTGGCACAGCTATAGAGTTGACATCTCAGCTGAGTGGCCAAGCTAAGACCTCCAGCACCCTCTCTGCCCAACCAGTGCTTTGTGTCCCTGCCGAAGTAGCTCACACACACACTATTTGAGGTTTTATTTATGCACGCACACACACCAGGGAAAGGCTAGCACAGGTTTACTAGTTATTGCCCAGACTATAAGGTAGTTATCACTGCCACTAGCCAGCTCCTTATCAGCTATTTAAGGCTCTTAACAAAAGGTGTCCAATCTTACTATGTAATATTAATATTACTACAAATGGTAGTTTGACCAAGAGCAAGGCTGTTAGGAGTGGCCTAGACAGTGTCACCGAATAAATAGGCAATATTTTCAAAACTTAAATATCTCAAAACAGAGCAGCTACAATGAAAGGTTTAAATATATTTAATAATAAATAATAAAATAACAAGAAAATACTCAGTATAAAATCACAGTGACATCAGAGTTCAAAATCACAGGAAATATTTAAACAACATTGCAGGACAGTCTCAAATAAATAAAGAAAAATATATAAACTAACCTTTGATATATTCTTAACTATATCCAAGAGAATTACGCTCTTACCTAGTAACTTACTTCTTCAGAGCAAGGCAGATGGGTGGTGAATGGGTCTTCTTGATGCCAGGTCCAAGACAAAATACAGGAAGCTATCTCTCTCTCAGAGAGTCCTCAATTTAATATCTCAAATATTACTGCTGGGATAGCTTGCAGAATGACATAATTTCTTGTCATCTGGCTCTATCCCAAGTGAAATCCCCACTGCTGGAAGCTTGGCAGTATTTAGCATATACCTTTGAAAAATACATAGACCTCAGATCTTTGGCAGATGCTGGAAGTCGTAAAACAATTGCATTCCTTCATACTTTCAGAGGTAGTAATTAGTTCACTCCAAAGCCACTACAGAAAGCTTCTCAGCACAGACTCTGAGTCTAGCTCATTAAAAACTGAAAGATGGCATATTTTATTGCGTAGCCATAAAATAATTTAATTTCAGCAATTTTCTGAAGTTAACTTCCTGTATTCCAGTTTCCACTGTTACAATATATACATTTAAATAGTTACAATAGTGTATGTACATTTCTGTTCTATTCCAACAGGGCACACTGTGGTTACATTTTAAGCACAAGCAAAAACATTTCAACATCAACTTCTGTACCAGCAGTTTGATATACACTTGACATACAGTTCTAATACATCTGAAACACAAGCATTTTATATGAATCATGTTGATATTCAAAAATGACATAAATATTTACAAAATTCCAGATGGCTGTGCTGGAAGTATCTCCTTTCATCATACTTCTTCCCTTTCAAAGACTCAAGCAAGTTTTTCAAGTGACCCTTGACAAACATTGTTTGAGAGGAATGAGCCTATCTGGGAATACATTGCCTCATTCCCTGTCTTGAGATCCCAGCTGTATTTGAATTGCTGACCCTGTTACAATGTTGCACTGTCATATATGTCTGCAACCCTAGGCACCACCATAGTAATTTGGGATTTTGCTGGCTGGCTCCCTAAAGCCATAAATCCCCCTCAGACTCCTTCTGCCTCCTGATCCAAATACTTAGCACAAGGGCCTCCCTGTCATGGTAAGGTTTCATCATGTTAACATGGTACAGTTTGTGCCACTGCCTCCTGCCAAGCAGTTCTACTTTGTAGTTAACATCACTGACCTTTCTTACCATTTTGAAGGATCCCTCCCAAGCTTCCTGCAGCTTGTTGTGTCTGACAGGAATGAGAATCATAACCTGCTGCCCTACAGCATACTCTCTAGCTCGAGCATTCCTGTCATACCAGACCTTTCTCTGCTGTTGGGCTTTTGTCAGGTTCTCCTGGGCCATGTCCATGAGTTCCCTGAGCCTTGTCTTGAGGTATAGGACATATGCCACAACAGGCTTCTTGTGGGATTTACACTCCCCCTCCCATTCATCACAAATCAAATCTAGAGGGCCCCTCACCCTCTGCCCATACAGCAACTCAAAGAGTGAAAAACCTGTGGATTCCTGGGGCACCTCTCTGTAAGCAAACAACAGATGGGAAAAATATTTGGCCCACTCCCTCTTAAACTGGTCTGAAAATGCCTGTAGCATGGTCTTTAGTGTAAAATTTAACCTCTACACAAGACCATTAGTCTGGGCATGGTGGTCTTTAGGTGTTTCACCTCACAGTGCTTCCTCAGACAAGCCAGCAGGTCTGACATGAAATTTGCACATCTCTCAGTCAGTATTTCTTTTGGGAAACCTACCCTGCTGAAAATCTTTAACAAAGCATTTGCCACCTTTACTGTCTCAATGGAGGACAGAGCCACTGCCTAAGGGTATCTGGTAGCACAACCTACTACCACTAGGATATACTTCTTCCTTGTGGAACGTGGGGTACTCAGAGGCCCCACAACATCCATAGCTACCCTCTGAAATGGCTCCTCAATCACAGGCAAAGGCATCAAAGTAGCCTTGACTTTGTCTCCTGCCCTGCCTACTTTTTGGTACTGCTCACAGGTCCTGCAGTACCCTGTTACATCCCTGGAAATCCCAGGCCAATAAAAGTTCTGCATAATGTGTCTCTTGGTACACGTTATGCCCATATGAACTGCAAAGGGAATGTCATGGGCTATGGCTAGAAGTGCCAGACAGTAGGCTTTGGGCACAACCAACTGCTGCATTCTCTCACCATCTAGCCCTCATTCAGGGGTCCACTTTCTATACAGTAATCATTTGTCCCAGTATACAAACTCACCCTTTCCTTGAGAATCAAGCACCTCCTTGGCTTTCTTCCTCAAGCCTTGTAATGTAGGGTCTGAGAGCTGAGCCTGTGTCAATGCTATCTTGGTAACCCTTCCCAGCTCTACTTCCACAGGAAGTCTGGTATCACCTTACAGTGGTGCCTCACTGTCAGCCTGGGTACTACTACTCACCTCTGCCTTTGCAGTCACTCTGTCCAAGGGAACATCAGTACCCACAAGCAGCTGTGGCTCACCTTCAGTCTCACTGTTACAGAGTAACTCCCTCCCTGAAGTAGCCAGCTCACCAATCATGGCTTCAAGTGTGCAGTCTGTCTGGGTCCCCCCAGGCTACCAGATCCACATGCTTCTCTCCAAGCCTGATTACATGAAACTGCATGCACACAAGGTACTGCATCAATAAAATCATTCCCTATCAAGACATCTGTGAGGATATAGGTTCATACGTTCATAGGTTGGTACTAGGCTATCAGCCCTAGGGCCTATACAAGCCTAGCCATAACAATTCCTTGGCTATTTCTTCCCACAGTATTTACTTCCCTGAACCCCTGTCTAGCAGGGTGACTGACATGATCCCTAGGGTGAATTTCCTATCTCCTATCCAATCATCAAGATTCTTTTTGAAGAGGGCCAAAGAGGCTTGACATGTATGGGCAGTCTATTCCAGAGTCTGGGGAGTCCCTGGGTCAGGAACCTATCCCTCCAGCATGTTTTGTTCATTGTGATGACAAGGTTTAGATCCCTGGAGCGTGTGTCTCTGAGTGATTGGTATTTCTTTAAGTGTAGCATGTCAAACAGCTCTGGGTTTGACATGCCCTTGTATGTTAAGCAGAGATCGCCTCTGAGCAGACAATATGCTACAGGTGGAGTTTTTTTAGACGTTCTGGACATTGTATTCTATAATGGGTCTAATGAGGGATGAGTACAGTGGGACAATGACCTCCTTTTTTTTGGATGAAAAGCCCTTAGTGATGAGGTGTTCCACATAGAAGGATTTCCTGACTGCTGTGGCAATGTGGTTATCGAAGGTGAGACCACTATCCATCTGTGTCCCTAAGTCTCTTATCACACTTTCAGTGTTTAGTGTACTGCCACCTATGTGGTAATTCACGGGTACATGTTTTTTTCCCAAAGGGGATAACTATACATTTCTTGGCATTGAGCTTGAGGCCATGGCTCTGGTACCAAGCATATATTTCTGTAAGGCCCTTTCGTAGAATATCCACATCATTTGGGGATTCAATAATGGCTCCCAGTTTGCAGTCATCTGCAAACTATTTTAGCCAGAGTCCCTTAGTTTTGGCCTGTACATCAGAGATGTAGATACCAAACAAGAGCTGTCCCAGGACTGAACCATGAGGTACTCCACTTGTCTGGATCTAGATTTGGAGTCAGCTACTTTTACAGTGTGGGTTCTGTCAGTAAGCCAGTTGGCAACCCATCGAGTGATGTAGGGATTTATGCCCAGCTTTGTAAGTTTATCTATGATTCCAGAGTGGGGGATGGTGTCAACGGCCTTGGTGAGGTCCAGATAGCCTGTGTGGACCACCTTACCCTTGTCCATGGCTCTGAAGACTGATTCGAAGAAGGCAATCAGGTTCAGGAGACAAGATCAGCCTTCATGAACCCAAACTGCATTGGGTCCTGTGTTTGAAGGTTGCCAATGTCTTTATTTATAAGTTCCATGATAATACATTCCATGGCCTTGCAGATCAGGCTCGTCAGACTGATGGGGTGGTAGTTCTTGGATCCAAGATGGATCCCCCCTTGTGGAGTGGGATAACTGTAGCTGTGCACCACTCAATGGGCATGAAGCCTGAGGTGAGGCTATGATTAAACATGACACTTAGGTGAGGTGCCAGTTCATTTTGTAGTTCATGTAGTACACAGCCTGGGATGTTGTCTGGTCCCATGGATGCTGTATTTTTAGCTTTGGAAAGTGCATTTTTTACCTGTGTGGCCATTATTACCAGAATTTGGCAATCTTTCGGTATTGAGATGGGCCTTTCAGGGGGTGAGAGGGGGTGAAGATTGTACTGAATCGATCTGCCAGGATATTGGCAATATCCTTGGGATCAGTATATTTAATGCCATTCTGTTGTAGCTCAGAGCAGATCTGAGCATTGCCATTTAGATTCTTGACATAGCTATAGAATGCCTTGTGGTTGTCTTTGGAATCCTTGGCAATTTTATTTTCATAACTAGCTTTGGAAGATTTTATGAGGGATCTCAGCTTCTTACTGAGTCTGGTAAGGGAGTTTTTGCATCCTGGGATTTTCCTATTTTCTGCAACAGTTTCTTCCATTTATTGTAGAGTTTGTTTATGGCAAGGGACCACCAGATTGGCTTCCTTTTTTGCAGAGAGCATCTTGGTTCTATTCGGGATGGCACGATTCATGCATGATTGGATGTGCTCGTACAGTGCCTTAGTGTAGGATTCAGCAGTCAAACTTTCAGTTCCCATCTGTGTGGGTGTCATGAAGTTTGTCACTTCTGACTTGAGTAACATGAAGTTGGCTTTGGAGAAGTTTTTTAGGGAGGTTTCCTTACTGGGGGGTGGGGGTGGGATGTGGATGTCAAGGGTGGTTAGCTTATGGTCAGACCTGACCAACGAGGGGTATCCTCAAACACACCTACTTGCTTGCTCCCTTTTCCACCCTCCCAGTCAAGCTGAACCCTAGTCAAAGGTATTTGGAATGGGCTCCCTCCTAAAGTAGACTTCCCAAGCAAGTAGTGCTCCTCTTTAATCATTGCAGGTTTCACAATGGTTAGCTCGAGGCAGTGGCTTGTTTCCCATCTACTAAGATAGGATATAACATCTTGTGGTAGTTTGGTACCGTTCTTGTCTCTGGACAACTTGCTGCATGCCCACCATGGGTTCCCTAAGACCAGTGTGCAGCACTGGGTATCCCTTTCCTGTGCAGTGATTGCCCTACTTGCTAGGTATAGGTCTCCCTTCTTCTCCAACTCATTGCAGTTTTGCATTATCTATCAACTACCCAGATTCTCATGTCCTCAGGCAAAGTGCTAAGGGCTTGTTCCCTCACCAAAAGGTCTTCCAGCTCTTCAAAAGTGGTGACCTGACACCCACTCACGCATCCATGAAAATATATGCTTAACTCAGCAATATATTCACACACACTTTCATCTGTCTTGCTTCTATACTCTCAAAACTTTTTTCTATAAGCTTCAGGTGTTAACTTAAAACACTCTAATAAACAATTTTTAACTGTATTATAATTTAAGCAATCGGTATCAGACAATTTAGAAACAGCAGTTACAGCTTTACTATGGAGTAAGGGGGTCAGGAACCATACCCAGAGCCCTTGGTCAGCATTTTACTGTTTACATACCCTTTCAAACATATGAATAAAACTATCAAATTTATCACCATCTCTAAATTGTGGAAGAAATTTACTGACCTTTATTGCTTCTGGGATTTGGTTACTCCCTTCCCCATTACCTCCATGACTTTGGCAAAGAGTCAGAATCCCTTTTCATGTTGCCTCTCATTTTCTTTGGCTTCCAGACTGCTCAGTCTTTCTGCTGATTCTAATTCCATTTGTTTCTGAGTCTTCTTTTCTTCAGCCTCCAAACACAGCAGTTTTTCATTTTCTTCATCCCATAAAAGCTGCAGTCTCTCACTTTCTTCAGCCTCTAAACACTGCAGTCTCTCTGCTGATTCTATTTCCAACCATTTGGCCTCCAGTTCAAGTCTATTTAACTCCAGACAGATTTTTAAGTCCTCTGTGGAAAGGTTGAGCTGTCTATTTTCTGAGAGTTGTACATCCCCTAGGCCAGTATGGTTGTCCTCCTGGTTGCTGGTCTGTGATGTAGCTGTGACTAAGGCTGCAATCAGTTCTGCTTTAGTCAGGCTGGCATGCACAAATCTTTTGTCTTGGCACATCTCAGCCAACTGGTTCCTTGTCAGCTTGCCATACTCATCTGCTGACATCCTTGCCTGCCCTCCCTGACTAACTAAGCTAACAAAAATAATAGATAAAACTATTGTGATATAAAACTCTGAATGTCTACCATGTGGCTGCTTGAGAGTAAAAACACCTTCTTTACTGATCACTATTTGCAGGCTACAGGAGTTCAATATCCACACCATTGAATCCCAATATGTGATGTGTTTTTTTCCCACCACTGCCAACCAATGATGTGACAATGCACCACTGGACCAGTAATTAAGGAGCCTCAGTCCTCACCACTGGCAACAGTGGAGGACATACAGTAGGAGAATAACAAGTGCACATGCACTATATGAATATAAAAACAAGGTCGCCTATCCTCCGGGGCAGGTCAAAACATATGCTATAAATAGAGGTGGTTATAAGACTAGTTTTGTGAACACATGTCCAGAAGAAACGGACACCTTGCAGGTGGAGGATGTTTTTTTAGACCCACCAGTAGCACTTCGGCGTTCGGAAAGGTTATTAAGCAAGGGGCCGCCAGACGGCAGGACATTTCATCCCAGCCCCAGGAGGAGAGGGAGGAACCAACGGGAAGAGTTTTGAAAAGTGAACTTTGTGTTGATTTTACCTTGTATCATGATATTGAAACTCTGTTTAGTAAAAGTATTGATTATGTACATTCAGATGATTCAACACACAGTAATTGTGCTAACAATGGGCAAGCAACTGAGCAAATTTCATCTGATTTGTTAAGGAATGTGGGGGAAAATATGGTTGTTCAAGAAGTGAATATGTGTTGTGATTCTATTATAGAAACCAACGACTCAATTGATATTGAGTGTGTGGCCAATAGTAGGGAACTTCACAACGAGGTTAAAACAGTGGTGAATTTTGATTCTACGTGTGATTTCATGGAATGTGAGACTGCTATCTTGGGGGACAGCTGTGTTAGTAATTCACTTGAGACATATTTAGGTATGAAGCACGAGATTTTAAAAGAAAGAGGGTTTATAATATATAACTACATGGACTTAGTAATTAATTATGTTTATTTTGAACTTTTTAGTAAGGGAAACGAATTTGTACCTAGTTACAATATTGATGTGACACAATTAATCATTGAATTGAAGCTCTATATGAGAAAGTTAAATCTGAAATTACATTTTAATGGAAGGCAAGTAGGGGACATAGTTAACTATGAACAAGGGAAAATAAAAAGAAAAAGTACATTCATCCCACCCCCAAATATGGAACTTAATTCTTTTGAGCATTTAGTAGAATACGAGTTTAGGAGAATTTGCTCTCAGAAAAACAACAGAGAAGATAATTTATCTAATGAGGAGAGAAATTTACTCAATGAATTAATTTCATTACATAAATACAGGTTTATGAGACCTGATAAGGGTGGAGGGATGGTGATCATGAGTAATGTTGACTATTGTTGCCAAATGATGAAAATTTTGAATGATGAAAGAACTTATAGTAGAGCGACAAGAAATGAAATGAATAGGGCATATTATAAAATTGATTTATATTTACATGATGCATTATTCCAGGGGGTTATAAATGAAGTGGAATATGATTACCTCATGGTTAAACATCCTCAGATGGCTAGGTTCTTTGGGATACCTAAGACACACAAAGGAATGGAACAGCTACAATTTCGACCCATAGTTTCAGCTAAAGGGTCCAAGATGGAACCCTTGGCGGCTTTTGTGGACACACTTTGTAAGGAAGCAGTAGTTGATGCAACCCATATTTTAAAAGATTCGTGGCACTGTCTTGAAAGGTTGAAAGAAGTGGAATTTCTATGTAATGAGTGTGTTAGTTTTCTGACAATAGATGTCATCAATCTTTTCTCAGTAATTCCACATGAACAAGGACTTGAACTTTTTTATGATAGTCTATTGACTAGTCCAAGCTTTGATGTAGACAGGCTTGAGTTATGTTATGATTTAATGGGACTAATATTAAAAAATAATTATATCATATTTGAAGGAGAAATATACCAGCAACTAACAGGAGTAGCAATGGGGGCACGTTGTGCCCCTGTTTTTGCCAATTTAGTATTATTGGCATGGGAAAAAGAACATGTCCTAGGTTCTAACTTTGTTAACAACATCATCTCCTATAATAGATTTTTGGACGATATTCTAATAATTTGGAAAGGGGATGAACAAAGTGTAATAGACTTTGTGGCATACCTCAATGGAACATCTAATTTTTTGAGGTTTACCTATAAATGGGATAAGGATATAGCCAATTACTTGGATATCAAGATTTTGAAAAATGGAACTGAAATAGGTAGTACCATATACAGGAAACCAAGTTATGCTAACTCAATGCTACATTATTTAAGTTGTCATCCTTTACACCAAAGGAAAGGACTGGTCAAGGGCCAAATGATTCGACTATCGAGACTTGTTAGTGATGAGGAAACCTTTAGGTCAGAAATTTACACACTCATAGGTATGTTTTTGGAAAGGGGGTATCCCATTGAAATGTTGAAGAAAATCAAAAAAGAAATATATAGGAAGAGAAGGAGTAGATATATGCCCATTTTGAAAAGTGAGAATGAAATTGGAATTACATCAATGTTGAAGCCTAGACGGGCGATGGGGAATTTGTGTGATGAAAAATCAAGGTTTATACTGAGATATAATAATAAAACATCAGAATTAAGTGACAATTTGAGGAAACTGTGGGAATACTTCCTGAGTAGTGAGGTCAAAGCTGTATTGGGTGTAAAACCAGCCATAACATATGGTAGGGGATACAACTTAAAAGAAATATTGGAAAAAACTAGCCATGACTTTGTAACATCTAGTATGAATAAATGTGGTAGATGTAAATCATGCAGATATATTTCTGAGGGAACCTATCTAAGTGTGGCCGGTTATAAACGTACTATTGCATGTCCGGGTACATGTAATTGTGTCACAAAAAACTGTGTGTATGTAGCATCGTATGTCATGCGAGGCATTCTATGTGGGCATGACAACAAGATGCCTTAAGGAGAGAGTTAGGAGCATGTTAACTCTATTAGAAGGAAGGATGAACACAACTCCCTTTACATGCATTCTAAAGTATGTTCTACATACAAAAAATTTTTATTTTTTATAGTGGACAGAATAAAACCAAACAGTAATGGTGACACTGGGAATTGTGTAGCTTTACGTGAAACAGAGTGGCAGATAAGACTCAATGCCACAAGGTATCCTGGGTTAAATGAATGCATTGCATTAAAACCTGTATTAAAACATCGTGCTTCATTTATTTGAGGGAAAGAAGTATTTAGTACCAAAATGTATTTTAATGTTTAATTTCATATAGAGTAAACATAATTTAATCTGGGTGATAGTTTTTATATGTTGTAATATAATGGAAATTCTTTATGTAATGTTTATATGCAAATATTTGTAAGTATATGTGTTTTTTATATAACTTAGCACATATTTTTTTATTTTTGACTAATATTATTTTTGTTAAGGTAACTGATCAATTTGTATAAAGTTTTTGTACAGTGATGGGTTTAATAGGTTGTAATTAACTCAATTTTATTGATTGATAGATAAGAAATTATTTTTAATTGATTAATTGATGAATTGTGGGTGTATATAAGGTAAGCTGGGTGATGTTAGTAAATTGACTCTGATGAAGCCAGTTGACCTGGAGGAAGCGCTCAGTCTATGTGAACAACTGTGGATTAAATTGTGATTTACTACATTCCTGGTCGGTGCCTTATTGTTAGTATCTGCTAACCTGTGGTTGATGGTCGTGGTTCTTTTGCTTCCAAACAAGAGCTGTCCCAGGACTGAACCATGAGGTACTCCACTTGTCTGGATCTAGATTTGGAGTCAGCTACTTTTACAGTGTGGGTTCTGTCAGTAAGCCAGTTGGCAACCCATCGAGTGATGTAGGGATTTATGCCCAGCTTTGTAAGTTTATCTATGATTCCAGAGTGGGGGATGGTGTCAACGGCCTTGGTGAGGTCCAGATAGCCTGTGTGGACCACCTTACCCTTGTCCATGGCTCTGAAGACTGATTCGAAGAAGGCAATCAGGTTCAGGAGACAAGATTAGCCTTCATGAACCCAAACTGCGTTGGGTCCTGTGTTTGAAGGTTGCCAATGTCTTTATTTATAAGTTCCATGATAATACATTCCATGGCCTTGCAGATCAGGCTCGTCAGACTGATGGGGTGGTAGTTCTTGGATCCAAGATGGATCCCCCCTTGTGGAGTGGGATAACTGTAGCTGTGCACCACTCAATGGGCATGAAGCCTGAGGCGAGGCTATGATTAAACATGACACTTAGGTGAGGTGCCAGTTCATTTTGTAGTTCATGTAGTACACAGCCTGGGATGTTGTCTGGTCCCATGGATGCTGTATTTTTAGCTTTGGAAAGTGCATTTTTTACCTGTGTGGCCATTATTACCAGAATTTGGCAATCTTTCGGTATTGAGATGGGCCTTTCAGGGGGTGAGAGGGGGTGAAGATTGTACTGAATCGATCTGCCAGGATATTGGCAATATCCTTGGGATCAGTATATTTAATGCCATTCTGTTGTAGCTCAGAGCAGATCTGAGCATTGCCATTTAGATTCTTGACATAGCTATAGAATGCCTTGTGGTTGTCTTTGGAATCCTTGGCAATTTTATTTTCATAACTAGCTTTGGAAGATTTTATGAGGGATCTCAGCTTCTTACTGAGTCTGGTAAGGGAGTTTTTGCATCCTGGGATTTTCCTCTTTTCTGCAACAGTTTCTTCCATTTGTTGTAGAGTTTGTTTATGGCAAGGGACCACCAGATTGGCTTCCTTTTTTGCAGAGAGCATCTTGGTTCTATTCAGGATGGCACGATTCATGCATGACTGGATGTGCTCGTACAGTGCCTTAGTGTAGGATTCAGCAGTCAAACTTTCAGTTCCCATCTGTGTGGGTGTCATGAAGTTTGTCACTTCTGACTTGAGTAACATGAAGTTGGCTTTGGAGAAGTTTTTTAGGGAGGTTTCCTTACTGGGGGGTGGGGGTGGGATGTGGATGTCAAGGGTGGTTAGCTTATGGTCAGACCTGACCAACGAGGGGTATCCTCAAACACACCTACTTGCTTGCTCCCTTTTCCACCCTCCCAGTCAAGCTGAACCCTAGTCAAAGGTATTTGGAATGGGCACCTCCTAAAGTAGACTTCCCAAGCAAGTAGTGCTCCTCTTTAATCATTGCAGGTTTCACAATGGTTAGCTCGAGGCAGTGGCTTGTTTCCCATCTACTAAGATAGGATATAACATCTTGTGGTAGTTTGGTACCGTTCTTGTCTCTGGACAACTTGCTGCATGCCCACCATGGGTTCCCTAAGACCAGTGTGCAGCACTGGGTATCCCTTTCCTGTGCAGTGATTGCCCTGCTTGCTAGGTATAGGTCTCCCTTCTTCTCCAACTCATTGCAGTTTTGCATTATCTATCAACTACCCAGATTCTCATGTCCTCAGGCAAAGTGCTAAGGGCTTGTTCCCTCACCAAAAGGTCTTCCAGCTCTTCAAAAGTGGTGACCCGACACCCACTCACGCATCCATGAAAATATATGCTTAACTCAGCAATATATTCACACACACTTTCATCTGTCTTGCTTCTATACTCTCAAAACTTTTTTCTATAAGCTTCAGGTGTTAACTTAAAACACTCTAATAAACAATTTTTAACTGTATTATAATTTAAGCAATCGGTATCAGACAATTTAGAAACAGCAGTTACAGCTTTACTATGGAGTAAGGGGGTCAGGAACCATACCCAGAGCCCTTGGTCAGCATTTTACTGTTTACATACCCTTTCAAACATATGAATAAAACTATCAAATTTATCACCATCTCTAAATTGTGGAAGAAATTTACTGACCTTTATTGCTTCTGGGATTTGGTTACTCCCTTCCCCATTACCTCCATGACTTTGGCAAAGAGTCAGAATCCCTTTTCATGTTGCCTCTCATTTTCTTTGGCTTCCAGACTGCTCAGTCTTTCTGCTGATTCTAATTCCATTTGTTTCTGAGTCTTCTTTTCTTCAGCCTCCAAACACAGCAGTTTTTCATTTTCTTCATCCCATAAAAGCTGCAGTCTCTCACTTTCTTCAGCCTCTAAACACTGCAGTCTCTTTGCTGATTCTATTTCCAACCATTTGGCCTCCAGTTCAAGTCTATTTAACTCCAGACAGATTTTTAAGTCCTCTGTGGAAAGGTTGAGCTGTCTATTTTCTGAGAGTTGTACATCCCCTAGGCCAGTATGGTTGTCCTCCTGGTTGCTGGTCTGTGATGTAGCTGTGACTAAGGCTGCAATCAGTTCTGCTTTAGTCAGGCTGGCATGCACAAATCTTTTGTCTTGGCACATCTCAGCCAACTGGTTCCTTGTCAGCTTGCCATACTCATCTGCTGACATCCTTGCCTGCCCTCCCTGACTAACTAAGCTAACAAAAATAATAAATAAAACTATTGTGATATAAAACTCCGAATGTCTACCATGTGGCTGCTTGAGAGTAAAAACACCTTCTTTACTGATCACTATTTGCAGGCTACAGGAGTTCAATATCCACACCATTGAATCCCAATATGTGATGTGTTTTTTTCCCACCACTGCCAACCAATGATGTGACAATGCACCACTGGACCAGTAATTAAGGAGCCTCAGTCCTCACCACTGGCAACAGTGGAGGACATACAGTAGGAGAATAACAAGTGCACATGCAGTATTTCCAGATGCAGCTCTCTGCATCAGGTAAAATTTCCCTTAAGAGCACACAGAGACCACAGTCAGTCCAGGGTTGGATTCTCTCTCTTTCTCCAGAGCCCCAATAAGACTCCCCACTGGCACAGCTATAGAGTTGAGATCTCAGCTAAGTGGCCAAGCCAAGAAGCCAATATCTTCAGCACCCTCTCTGCCCAACCAGTGCTTTGTGTCACTGCCCAAGTAGCTGACACACACACTCTTTGAGGTTTGATTTAAACACACACACACACACACACACACACACACACACACACACACACACACACACACACACACACACACACACACACCTGGGAAAGGCTGACACAGGTTTATTAGCTATGCCCCCTTTTGCCCAGGCAATAAGGTAGTTATCACTGCCACCAGCCACCAGCCAACTCCTTATCAGCTACTATAAGGCCCTTAACAAAGGGTGTCCAATCTTACTGTGTAATATTAATTTTAATACAAATGGCAGTTTGGCCAAGCGCAATACTATTAGGAGTGGCCCACACAGTGTCACCAAATAAATAGGCAAGTACTCTCAAAATTTAAATATCTCTAGACAGATCAGCCACAATGAAAGGTTTAAATATATTTAATAATAGATAATAAAATGCAGAAAATACTCAGTATATAAGCAGAGTGACATGAGAGTTCAAAACCACAGGAAATATTTAAAACAGCTTTGCAGGACAGTCTCAAATAAATAAAGAAATATATCTAAAATAAGCTAGCTATATTCCTGACTATATCTAAGACAATTATATTATTCCCTAGTAACTTACTTTATCAGAGCAAGACAGATGTGTGGTGAATGGGTCTTCTAGTTGAGAGGTCGAAGGCAGAATAAAGAATGCTATCTCTCTCTCAGAGAGTTCTCAAATTAATATGTCAAATATTACTGTTGGGATAGCTTGCAAAATTACACCATTTCTTGTCTTCTGACTCTATCCCAGCTGAAACCCCCACTGCTGGTAGCTAGCAGTATTTAACATCTACCTGTAAAAATATATAGACCTCAGATCTTTATCAGATGCTGGAAGTCATAAAACAATTGCATTCCTTCATACTTTCAGAGGTAGTAATTAGTTCACTCCAAAGACAATACAGAAAGCTTCTCAGCACAGACTCTGTGTCTAGCTCATTGAAAATTTGAAAGATACTCCCCTGGATTTTGCAAGCCTTGCATGGCATGCAGGATTAGTGCAGGAGCTCCAGCAGTCAATATGTCTGCTGTGTTATCCAGGAATAACCTGTAGGGGAGTGCACGAGCGCTCCTGCAATAGTCCTGCACGGACTCTGCCCCTGTATGCAAATTACCCCATTTGCAGGAGAAATCCATGCAAATGAGGTTAATTTGCAATCCAGGAAGCTGGAAACTGGCCATGCAGGACAACTGTAATCTGCAGAAATGTACACCGCCAGTAACAGAGTACATTTCTGCAAATTCCAAAATAAAGCCATGACAGCTGCAAATAAAGGGTGGATATCATTTAGAAAGCATGCCAATTGACAAGTATAAGGCCATTGGCATGAAAAACAGTTGGAAAAAATACTCTTTTATTTTTTTTAGCCGATCTCTGCTGTTTAAGCGTAGGGCAGCAGTGCACAAACGGGATCGGGGGGAAATAAGAAAATAAACCTAAAATAAGCATTCTAACCAAAATCACTATTCTGCTATTATAGTCAATGGCAGGCAGAAGACAACATGGTCAATGAATAGTGGTTGCTAAGGGGGGAGGCTCAGTGTGGGACATGTAAATATGCATTAGCAGGCAATCCTATGCAAATGAGGGGAATGATAGTGAATCCCAGATTTCCCCTGCATGCTAGTCAGCTCTCAACAGTGTAAGAGCAGGAGTAGCTTGTTGCAAGTCTAAGAGTTAGCTGACATCATAGGGGTGTGTGTCAGGCATACTATAAGTGGATTGGAGCCCTGTGGCTCAGGTTTGCTCCTAGCTTAGCACAGCTAGGTAAGGGGGTGTGTCTGAGGCTGCCTAGCAGACTTTACATTGCCTAAGCGGGTTTGCACACCGCACACCGGATTTTAAAGAAGAAGAAAAAAGTAAACCAGGAAATAGCAGCTCTGTGCACATTTGAGCACTGTGTTTGTGCGGCGCACCCCTGGGCTTAAACAGGAAGGCAGTGGGAAGGGGAAACAGCAATAGGAAGGTAATCTAGGAGAACTAGCATAGCTGGCAGGTGAAATGTATCAGAATCAGCCAATTACACAGGCAGCAGACCAGCCCAGCCCAGAACACTACTATAAGCTATGCAAACATCTTCCCCTCTGTTTTTTCAGATACTCTACATCACCGGTGTATACAAGAGGGGAACTTTTAACAAACAAAACAACAAAATGATAGGGGCTGCAGCAGGCATCATACAACAACATGTGGAAGACGCTGAGAGTGGTGAGGATGTGAATGCTGTCGACCAACCCACAGTGAGGAGACAGAGAGGAGTGTACAAACCCAGGGTAACCTACCAGGGGCTACATGAGCTGGAGATAGTAGAGCACTATAGGGTGGAGAGGGACCTCCTACAGCATATTGCTGAGCTGTTCCGGCCACACCTGACACACCAAACTGACAGAGGGGAACTCATGCCAGTGGATACCAAGGTATGTGTAGGCCTAGGAATACTAGCCACCGGGGTACCTCCCAAAGCTCAACTGGGGATACCATGGGGATCTCAAAGGCATCAGCATCCAGAGTATTCCACCAGTTGCTAGATGCCATGTCAGCACATGCCATCGAGCATGTATATTTCCTCAACACATGTGAGGTCTTGGCTAGCAATATGCATCTCTTCCACCAAACAGCAGAATACCCTGAGGTAGTGGGTGCTATAGACTGCATGCACATATGCATCAAAGCACCACCCAGTGATCAGGGTAGGGTCTACATCAACCGCAAGGGCTTCCCCTCCATCAACTGCCAGGTCGTGTGCAATGCCCAGGGCATTATAATAAATGTGTCTGCTGGCTGCCCAGGAAGCTATCACGATTTCCACATCTGGCATCTGATGCAGCTGTACCAGAGATTTGCCAATAGGGACATCCCTTACGGTCACATAGTGGGGGATGCTGGTTACACACTAGAGCCGTGGCTGATGACATCCATCAGAAATGCACACACATGTGAACAAGAAAGCCATAATGAGGCAAACGCACTGACCAGACTTATAACAGAACATGTGTTTGGGATGCTCAAGTCATGGTTCCAGTGCCTGGACCCATCCAGTGGAGCCCTGCAGTACTCACCAGCTACATGTACTCAAATTGTTATGGTATGTGCCATGCTACACAATATGATCCTGTGGAAACAGCTGCAGTAGGAACAGCATGGGACAGGGCCACACAGCCCCCATCAATGCCAAGGCCTGCACAGGCACAGAGTGGCTCAGAGGAGGAACAACCTGAGCCTGCCCCAGCAGGCAGATGGAGGCATGCCCAGTATGCCCTGGCCTTGGCAAAGAGGCAAAGCATAGCAAATACACTGACACAGTAGGGACCCAGGGAATGACACCTCTCTCTCTGACTCACACATACAGTAAAAGGGATGCCAAACATGACACTACCTGTGCTAAACTATGTATAGGGAGTGTACTATGTGCATCCAACATAGGCAGCCCCCCAGCACCATCCTCAATACTGGCACACCCACAAGGTAAATCAATCAACCTACCAATTGCTGAATTGAGTAGAATGTTTGATTCCCTTGCATGCTCACATCCATACCATAGATGGTATGGATGTGAGCATGCAAGGGAATCAGGTGGATGAATGGTATGCCAGCAGATAGTAGACACCCATAGTGTAACCATGAGATCTGTAACAAATACTGGAGTCACCATAGTAGCCAGTATTACACAGGGCAACAAAACCTACTGCAGGAAATGTGCTGCGGGACATGTGTGTCTATATGACTCACACATGTCAGTCAGGGAGGTGCACATACCCAACAGCAGTCTCAACCAGCAGGACAGGTGTAGGCAAATACAAACAGAGGCAGTGCTATGGCCTCTGAATGATGCCTATGGGTAACCTCCCCGCCAGGCCTACATAGACAGACTACATCAAGTCAGGCAGTGGGATGTTAGTTCTGAAGGGTAGGAAGTCAGACACTAATATGTAGGTCAACTAAAGATAAGACCTGTAGTACACTGATATGCCCCTAGTCAGCATGATAGGTTAGAATACAGAATGAAATGGAGTACCGGACATACCAGTACAGTCATAACAAATGTGTACAAGTGCCAGGTGTGCCCCCCCATCCTATGTAGACATGTTAAAACAGTCAGGTGTGCCCCTCCAATCATGTGTAGAAATGTAAAAACAGTCAGGTGTGTCCCCCCAATCCTGTGTAGAAATGTAGTAACAGTCAAGTGTGCCCCCCCCAATCCTGTGTAAAAATGTAGTAACCGTCTGGTGTGCCCCCCAATCCTGTGTAGAAATAAAGAAACAGTTAGGTGTGTCCCCCACAATCCTATGTAGAAATGTAGTAACAGTCAGGTGTGCCCCCCCCCACTCCTATGTAGACATTTAGAAACAGTTAGATGTGCCCCTTCCACCAATCCAGCATAGAAATGTAGTAACAGTCAGGTGTGCCCCCCAATCCTGTGTAGAAATTCAGAAACAGTTAGGTGTGTCCCCCCACAATCCTATGTAGAAATGCAGTAACAGGCAGGTGTACCCTCCTACTCCTATGTAGACATATAGCAACAGTCAGGTGTGCCCCTTCCCCAATCCAGCGTAGAAATGTAGTAACAGTCAGGTATGCCCCCCAGTCTTGTGTAGAAATGTAGTAACATGTATGAGTAGGTATAATACCAGTGGAGCACAGATGCCCAGAGGTGGCCAAGGTAGCAGGATATGAAGATAAAAAGTCTAGATTCACCACCACGGTCTATAAAAACTTTCAATTTCTTTAATAGACAGATTAAAATATGTAGAGCTTAAAGAAAAGTAAAATAAAACTCAGCGTCCCTTTTCATACGATAAGAGCTTTCAAATTGTCTTCTTCTTCTTCTTATCTTCTTCGATCTGAAGAAGATAATTTGAAAGCGCTTATCGTATGTTCTGTTCCAACTCAGCCTTACCACAGGTTATGTACCCAAAGAATGGCGTACAGAAACAGTAATCCCACTCCACAAAGATGGCGCCACAATGGATCCTGGGAACTATCGCCCTATAAGCCTGACTAGCCTGGTTTGCAAGGCTATGGAGCGCATCATCATGGATCTCATAAACAAAGACATCGGGAAACTCCAGACACTGGACCCTACCCCATTTGGCTTTGTTAAAGGCAGATCTTGCCTCCTAAACCTAGTTGACTTTTTTGAAATAGCTACCAAAGTCATAGGTTAGGTAAAGGTAGTCCATACAGCCTACCTGGACCTCGCAAAGGCCTTCAACACAATACCCCACTCTGGCATCATAAATAAGCTTACCAGCTTAAATCTCAACCCATATGTCACAAGATGGGTTGCAAACTTGCTCAGGGATAGAACTCACATGGACAGAGTTGCAGGTGCCATATCTGATTCTAAACAAAGTTTGCAGATGATTGCAAACTGGGAGCCATAATCGACCCTCTGGCTGGCACAAGCATCCTCCAGAAGGGTCTTACGGAGATGGATACCTGGTGTCAAAACCATGGCCTCAAGCTAAATGCCAAAAAGTGCATAGTCATCCCCTTTGGGAAAAACAAAGTGCCCACAAACTACCACATAGGAGGCAATCCACTAAGTACGGAAGAAGTAATTAGGGATCTGGGGACCCAAGTAGATAGTAACCTCTCCTTTATCAATCACATTGCCAAAGTGGTTATAAAAACCTTCTATATAGCTCACCTAATCACAAAAGGGTTCACATCTAGATCAAGAGAGGTCATTGTGCCCCTCTACTCATCGCTCATCAGGCCCTTAATTGAGTACAATGCCCCATTTGGGATGTATCTTACCTGACACCTGCAACAACTGGAGAGACCTCAAAAGTACCTCACCAAGAGGATCGTGGGCCTCAAACAGATGCTCTATGCAGCTCGACTAAAGAAACTCCAGCTCTACTCAGTTGCTTACCGCCTACTCAGAGGTGATCTCTGCCTGATGTACAAGGCCATGTCTAACCCGGAATTGATGGACATGCTCCACCTCAAGAAAGCCAAATCCATTAGAGCTACATGCTCCATGGATTTAAACCTCAGCACAACAATAAATAGGACATGCTGGAGGGATAGATTCATATCCCAGAGGCTTCTGTCGCTCTGGAATAGAATCCCAGTTCATGTTAGTCAGAGTCCCTAGCTGACCATCTTCAAGAGAAATCTTGATGAGTGGATGGGAAATCGTAAATTTACTCCTGGGATCACTTCTATGGCCCTACTGGACAGAGGCATAGGAATCTAGTCTAAAAGAGTGGTGAAAGCCAACACATTCTGGCTAGGCTTATAAATGCCCTAGGGCAGATAGCCTAGTACCTACCTATGAACCTATGAACCTATCTATAACTGGAATGCCCCATGCATATCTGTGTGTCAGATGCACGTAGTGTCCATAGCACACATGCACCCAGCTCACGCAAACACCACCCACAGGTATCTCTCTGGTCATATCCCTGCTGTGTGAAATGGGTACAATATCACCCCACCTGTATATGGCAATAGTGGAAGAATGCAGCATGCAGTGCAGGTGTCCCATGCAGGTGTGTCCCTACCTGTAGGTAGCACCCTGCCACCATCCACACCAACTGATCAAGACTGATCGAAGGTATTGGCATGAACACCTATCACACCTACCCTGTCACCCCAGGGGAATATACTGTATGGTGGTCTGAGACTGTGGGATGGACAGAATGCAACAGCCTGCCACATGTGGCCCGCAGCAACACCTAATAACGCACAGGCCTCTGCCAATGGCCTGTGTCTCACACATACTCCCAATGCATGTTATGTCATGGACACCCAAATAACATAACACACTCCACATAAGCCATATGCAAGGCCATGTGGACAAGCCACAGTAACATGTCCACCATGTCCTACTGCATGAACTGTGGACCAACACTAACACCCATATGTGATGGGGTGATACCCTTAGGGAAATTATCAGAAAATGTATGCATAATGTATGGAAGAGGTTAGAATAACAGAAGGGTGGTGGGAGCATAGGCAGCATGGAATGTGCAGGGTCCAACACCAAGCTGGCTGCAAACACATAAATGGATGGCTACACACCTGCCCGTACACCACAATATGGGTAATGTCCTGACCCATGGCCCCTGCCTCTGGGTAACCTGTGTGAATCTGTACAGCTGTGAGGCATTGCCACATCAAAATAAGGCCATACTGTCATGTCAATGAGTGTACAAATATGGGATCCTCTGCCAGCACTGTACCAAGGTGCTGAACTAGATACACAGAACCAGCAGCAAGTGTCTGCAGCTCCCCCTCCAGAATGGCATAACTTACCATGAATACGCAGTTGTCTGCCCACAATACCAGACAATGCTGCAGTCACCCTTGTCCCCCAAGACATCACTGTGAGCAAAAATGTCCACCTGATAGTACATGAAGACAGAAAACATCACAGTGTATAACAGTACACATCTCTGAATATCTCTGCTAACAGCAGTACCATGCAGCTGAAGCAGCACAGACACAATCACCTACAGTGCACACTATCCCCTGCACAGTTTGTCCCCATATTGCCAAATGATCGATGGATACCTTGCAGAAATAGTTTGCTACCTGTAGGTGTACAACACAAAGGTCTGCACTGGAGTACAAACTACCTGGAATCGATCCACACATTCAATACAGAAGGGCATACTGGGCATGCTCACACACTTAAACAAATGAAGCCCATGACTGCAAACAGTGGACCGTATATATCTAGCATTTGCAGATGTTAGTGCATACACTCCTCAGTATGCACCAGTCATGCCTTGCACACACAGTGGATAGGAATACAGACCCATATCCAAGGACAACACACTATAATAAGCCAAAAGTAGATGGACATAGATGTGTGGAAGAGAGTGACTGTGACAAGGAGCCATCCATTATGAGGCCTGTCCCACCCAGCACACAGCCAAATGGCTACAACCACAAAAGGTGTAAATGTCACTCACTGTAGATATTAGCCACTGGTATCAACCACCATTACAGACTATGTGGTGCAAGTGCTAGTTGTGCAACATGACTATACAAGGAAGTAGTCATCTAGCAGTTGTATGCATGTGCCTGTGGAATATAACCCTGTGTTTGCCTGCATGTGGTGTGTCAAATGCCCCATGCACACACACTGCCTTCCCCATAACCCTACTATGACAAGCCTGCTGAGGTCATTCACTTTGAAATACACCGTTGGGAAAAGTATAGCCCAGTAATCTCTGTGGTGCATCCTATAACTGCACACTGCTGTGGTGTGATAAACTAGTTAGGTAGGAGTTTTAATCCCAGACATGGCAACTGTGTGCATGTGTCTTTCTGTCTGTGTAGAGAACAGTGCTTTTTAGGCTAGTCCTACTCACTATAATTCAAATGCCCTACTTTGGTAAGGCTGCTGACATCATTCACTGTGAAATACACCTTTGGGAAAGGTGTAGCCCAGTAATCTCTGTGGTGCATCTTATAACTGCATACTGCTGTACTGTGATAAACTAGTTAGGTAGGAGTTCTAATCCCAGACATGGCAATTTTGTGTGTGTGTGTGTGTGTGTGTGTCTCTGTGTAGAGAGAAATGTGAATTTAGGCTAGTCACACTCATTACAATTCAAATACCCTACTTTGGCAAGGCTGCTGATGTCATACACTGTGAAATACACCTTTCAGAAAGCTGTAGCCCAGTAATCTCTGTGGCGTATCCTATAACTGCGTACTGCTGTAGTGTGATAAATTAGTTAGGTAGGAGTTCTGACCCCAGACATGGTAACTGTGTGTGTTTCTTTCAGTGTAGGGAGCAATGCATTTTATGCTAGTCACACTCACTACAATTCAAATGCCCTACTTTGGTAATCCTGCAGATGTAATTCACTGTGAAATACACCTTTGGGGAAAGAGTACTCCAGTAATTCCTGTGGTGTGTCCTGTAACAGCTTAATGCTGTAGTGTGATATAGAACCCTTGTAGGGGTCCTATTCCCACACATGGCAGTTGTGGATGTTTTTGTGTGTATTTCTATGTCTGTGTAGCGAGCAATGCATATTAGGCTAGTCACACTCACTACAATTCAAATACCCTACTTTGACAATCCTGCTGATGTAATTCACTTTGAAATACACCTTTAGGGAAGGAACACTCCAGTTATCCCTGTGGTGCATCCTATAACAGCTTCATGCTCTAGTGTGATATAGAACTCTGTTATGGGTTCTATTCCCACACGTGGATGTTTTTGTGTGTGTTTATATGTCTGTGTAGGGAGCAATGCATTCTAGGCTAGTCACACTCACTACCATTCAAATGCCCTACTTTGGCAATCCTGCTGATGTTATTCACTGTGAAATACAACTTTGGGGAAGAAGTACTCCAGTAATCCCCGTGGCGCATCCTATAACAGCTTCATGTTGTAGTGTGATATAGAACCCTGGCAGGGGTTCTGTTCCCAATCATGGCAGTTGTGGATGTTTTGGTGTGTGTTTCTATGTCTGTATAGGGAGCAATGCATTCTAGGCTAGTCACACTCAGTACAAATCATATGCCCTACCTTGGCAATCCTGCTGATGTCCGTACTCCAGTAATCCCTGTAGCACATCCTATAACAGCTTCATGCTGTAGTGTGATATAGAACTCTGGTAGAGGTTCTATTCCCACACATGGCAGAATATAACCCTGCATGTGGTGTGCCAACCTCTAGATAAATGAATTTTGCCCCATGCACACACACTGCTCTCCACATAGCCCTACTATGACATGCCTGCTGAGGTCGTCCACTTTGAAATACACCTTTGGGAAATGTGTAGCCCAGTAATCTCCATGGCACATCCTATAACTGTGTACTGCTGTAGTGTGATACACTAGTTAGGTAGGCGTTCTACTCCTAGACATAGCAACTGTGTGTGTCTCTGTCTGTGTAGAGAGCAATGCCTTTTAGGCTAGTCACACTCACTACAATTCAAATACCCTACTTTGGCAAGGCTGCTGATGTCATACACTGTGAAATACACCTTTGGGGAAAGAGTACTCCAGTAATCCCTGTGGCATGTCTTATTACAGCTTAATGCTGTAGTGTGATATAGAACTCTAGTAGGGGTTCTATTCCCACACATGGCAGTTGCAGATGTTTTTGTGTGTGTTTCTATGTGTAGGGAGCAATGCATATTAGGCTAGTCACACTTACTACAGTTCAAATGCCCTACTTTGGCAATCCTGCTGATGTAATTCACTGTGAAATACACCTTTGGGGAAGGAGTACTCCAGTAATCCCCATGGTGTATCCTATAATAGCTTCATGCTCTAGTGTGATATAGAACTCAGGTAGGAAGTTTTATTCCCATGCATGGCAGTTGTGGATGTTTTGTGTGCGTTTATATGTCTGTGTAGGGAGCAATACATGCTAGACTAGTCACACTCACTACAATTCAAATGCCCTACTTTAGCAATCCTGCTGACGTCATTCACTGTGAAATACATCTTTGGAGAAGGAGTACTCCAGTAATCCCCATGGCATGTCTTATAACAGCTTCATGTTCTAGTGTGATATAGAACGCTGGTAGAGGTTCTATTCCCACACATGGCAGTTGTGGATGTTTTTGTTTGTGTTTCTATGTCTGTGTAGGGAGCAATGAATTCTAGGCTAGTCAGACTCACTACAAATCAAATGCCCTACTTTGGCAATCCTGCTGATGTCATTCACTGTGAAATACACCTTTGGAGAAGAAGCACTTCAGTAATCCCTGTGGTGCATACTATAACAGTTTTATGCTGTAATGTGATATAGAACTCTGGTAAGGGTTCTATTCCCACACATGGCAGATGTAGATGTTTTTGTGTGTGTTTCTATGTCTGTGTAGGGAGCAATGCATTCTAGACTAGTCACACTCACTACAATTCAAACACCCTACTTTAGCAATCCTGCTGATGTCATTCACTGTGAAATACACCTTTGGGGAAGGAGTACTCCAGTAATCTCTGTGGTGTGTCCTATAACTGCATAGTGCTGTAGTGTCATAAACTAGTTTGGTAGGAGTTCTAATTCCAGGTATGTGTGTCTGAGTTTGTCATTCGTATCCTGTGTGGAGGTGGTTGGGAGTGTGTAACAAATGGACTCAATGTGGAGTGGGTTTTGCAAATTTCTTATATGGTGGCCCTAGTATACATTACAATGTCCACCATACAGGGATAACAGATGTGAAATAACCAAGAGGCTAAAGTGCAAATCCATACCCCTACATGTGACATCAAGGCCAGGTGAACAAAGTTAGCAACCCTTGTATTACCCAGACAACACTCTCAACCCATATCTCATACACACACACACACACACACACACACACACACACACACACACACACACACACACACACACACTTGCCTAGGCAACAGCTGCTATGTTGGTAGTACCCTGTATATTGCCCACTAATAGTAACCATGGTGTGATTGCAGTGGGCTACAGAGGGCATGTCACCCTGTCCATCAGTCCAAATAGGTACATACATGCCAACAGTGCATCTTCCCTATGTTCCACACTGGACACCTGCAACACCTGTGGTGCCATCAAATGTGACCCACAAAGGACATAACATGCCTGAAAAACATGCCCTGTATGGACAGATGCCACTGACACCAGGGAATACTGGTATCATGCTATCAATGGAGGTGCAGGGTCAACCTGCTGTCCATTAACAGTTCCTGCCACATGAGGCCAGGACTGGCACATCTGATGATAACAATTTGTGTACACAACATGAGCCAGACACCCCAGGTACAGTTCCACATGTCACTGTAAATGCATTTGGGAGGTGTGCACATCCCAGACACTGTTCATGTCATGGACTAAGGAACACATACATGGCAAGCAATGCACAGCACTGGCCACATGCAATAGTTACCCAGGTGACTGGATGGTGGATACAATACCCACCTGTGTGGGCAAATCCAGACACTACACCCCTGAGCCACACTGCAGACCATTGGCATGTGGCCTGATGCCAAGGTATATCCATCACCTAGCCTTGTATAACCATCTGGCACAGTTGACCACTATACACCTGTGAAGCAATGCACCCATACATGTCAGTACTGGCACCCTGTGTCTGTGTTGCATGATGCCTATGACCACATTCACACTCACTACAACTCCCATTGGCATACGGAAGCATGCTGTCGTCAGACACCTCCACATATCCTTTGCCCATATAACCTTCGTATGACCCCTGTGGTGCATGTGATACCTGCACAGTACTGTGTTGTGGCAATCTCACTAGTGATGAGTTGTATTCCTGGCCCTGCCAAGTGTGTCAGTGTGTGCATCCCTGTGAGAGTGTGGCTGTGTTGACACTGACACCTGTTCATGGAGACAACCATGTGTACTACACCTACTGTATAGCTACCATATCACTGTTGCAGATGTCACTCACCATCACATATAAGTTTGGAGGGCTCCTCAACATATAACCTATGTAGCGCATCTAATAACTGCATAGACATGTGATAGTACTACATAGTCATCAGGGGTTCGATACCCTGTACTGGTAGGTGTGTGACACAAACATCCTTAAGTTTTACTCTCCCACCCCTCCCTGACTTATCTTTCCCTCTGTCTGCCTCTCTCACTCCCTCTCTGGTGGATGTGGAGACTTACACCTGCTTTGCTTAGTTAGTAGCATGTGTATTTTAAGTGGTGCTCATGATCAGCTGATGGCCTCTGCATGAATTGCAGCCTTCCTCTAGCTGATTGCATGTGGAACAGCTGTGGCAGCATTCCCATAGCCAATTGCATGGAAACACATGCCAATATCTAAGAACATCATGTTGGTGTTGGGCCTTTTCATTCACTGTGAGCAGGAACTCAATTTGTTGTTTGGCAAACAGCATCACAGATGGATTGTGGATTTACCTCTAACAACATACACTGTGGAAATAGGCCAACACACAGGAGGGGGATATGCCTGACCTGACTACAGACTGTAAGTGCTGCTTACTGAATTTGGAGTAATGTTGGTTTAACAGGGTGTGTGTCGATATGGCTATCCTACATGTTTTAATACCTGTCATGTCAGTGCTATGTTTATGAGGAAAGCCCATCTGTAGGGTCATCTGTATACTGGGCAGTGTGTGGTGCCTTTTGTTTCATGTGTTACCCACAGAGCACCTATATGTGAACTGCAGAAGGTAGCGTGAGGATTGCAGTCTGTAGATGGTGACAACCATGAGAGTTACTTCATATCCCTCAAAGGACATATGTTGCAACAAACCCTGTTACAACAGTAAATGTATCAGGTTATCCCAACAACATGTCAATATTGGCACAGTGTTTGTGCATCCAGCCACAACTCTGTCAACCTTTGTACATATGTCATACAGTAAGAGGTGCATATGCGCTATAGACCATATTTAGTGACATCATATCTGATAACAAGCCAGTGAGATATCAGACTGCTTCACATGTTATGTATAGTAGGGGTTATATTTGATGACATAACCTGGACATTCTGTGGTTGTGTGTACAGTACTGAGTTCTGTGTACTTATGGTGATTGTCGACAGTGTGTGTATTGTTAATATGTACCTTGGCCTGTGTACAGACTGTGGTAGATGTCATTGTTCTTGGTCCTGGTCTACCTGATGTTACATGCTGCTCCACTGTATGTTACCCTATCAGCTTACGTGTTTGTAGGGCCAAACGCACACATGTCCCATACCACAGACAGGCATCAGACCACACTGTGTAGTGGGCCAGTATATGTAGGGTTAGTGTGTAAGCGGAACATATGAGGATGGTGTTGAACAGATAGTCCATATACTGTAATATTACGCTAGCTTACCATATGTGGCTGTGGTTGTGCTCACATTGGTTGTGGCTATGCATTTTCACACAGGTGTCTGTTACTCTGTGCTGTGACATGCCTGTAGAGCCTCCTATATATGCAGGTACATGTGTATTCCCCCATTGGAAATGTAGGCCAGTGTTGAGCCAGTCTGCCTGTAGCTTGCACAATGCTTTGTTACATGCCTAGCAGCTTACTGTAGTTACCCAGTGAGATGTCATGTCCAGATACTTGCCAGATGTACTGCTACTGGGCCACCATAACAATCATGTATGTCAGACAAAGCAGTGGGATGCTGTACAGATGTATGTCAATAACTAGTGGGTAGTATGTGGCCATGGCACCTCTGTACCAGCGGTTATAATGTGTCAGGACAGACAGGGGTGTGTGAATGCATAACCTATAGGGCAAATGTATACCAGTGGGTATGTGTTATACCCATCTACATGGCTGTTAACATCCACATGGTCAGGTTTGGTCCACATGTCTTGCACTAAGGGGTTCGGTGTACACCTCTGGACTGTCCAGAATGTGTCAGACTGTCCACATATATTGGTCAATATCACTGTTGTAGTCCACAGGAGCATTACTGTGCTAGCAGGGGTACTGTACTATGATGTCCTTAGGATGTCTGTCAGTAGTCAATGGCACATTTTAAAAGCAGATGTGACATCCCACACACACCATGTCTGTGAAGACAATCCCTATTACAGTAGCAATAGTCTACATATATACCTGCAATATATACCTGACATCCCCTTGTATGACAAAGTTGGGACTATAGGGGCTGAGGTAGGGCTCCACTCCATGTTCAGGACATATGGTGAGCATATATGTATATATAATTATCCAGATATCTATATAGATATATACGCATATACATATCAACATATATAAATGAATATGTATATGTACATAGATATACATATAAACACTCAGATATATACATATACAGAGCAATATATGTCTACACATATACAGATAGAGATACATATGCACATATACTTATGGATATTTACATATATATTGACAGTAGTAGGTATATCAGAATAGATATGTATGCACATATAGTTATAGATACCAACATAACTAGTCATATCTGTACACATAGGATGTGCATACATATATATACATATATCTATATATACATAGATGCATGTGTATATATATATATATATATATATATATATATATATATATATATATATATATATATATATATATATATATATGTACATACGAAGAGATGTACACATGGCCATATATATGTTGCACTATACAGATGTGTATACAGACATATGTATGAGTATACATGTATATGCACATGCAGACATATATAGACATATTATATGTATATAACGATATTCCTGTCATGTGTAAACCTCACGGTTGTGTATACCCTCCCAGATGTATCTCGCCGTATGTATTTGCTATGTGTACATTAAGATAAAACAACATATGTGATGCAACAGTCATATTAATAACAAGGACCACACAATTTAGGAACTAAAGGCAATTATTCAGTACTGCTCAATATGTGAATTGACAGCTATAGTGGTAAAACAACAGCTGTCTTCACAGTGGTCATGGTGTAGTGGTTAAGTGTTGTGACTTTAGTATACAGGGTCCTGGGTTTGAGACCTGCAAGGGCAGTTCATTTTGTTGCTGGGCAGAACAAGGCCTGTCATATACAGTGTTTTAAGGCAGTTTTGAGCAGCTTTAAGTGTGTTTTTGCAGGTTTGCGTGAAGCTAAGCGGTGCTAAGCTATGGGTAAACATATGGGCGTTTGCACAGTGTTGGCTTCACCTACCAGTGCGCAAATCAGCTCAGCTGTTATATTGCAACAATGCTGATACTTGCTAAGCATGGCTTAGCCCTGGCAACCAGGTCACACCACCCAGTCTGATAACATAGCAGGGTAATGACATCTGTAATAAGTGTATGTAATGCCATGTACAATACATGCACCTATGTGCTATCATTATGGTAGCAAGGGGTGTGAGTGTCATGTGTGGGACACAGATGTATATGAGGCCTGTACAGCACTGCTATCCTTGTGAATGTGTTACATACAGGTGTAGTAGCCCAGGGTACGTGCTGTCACACTGGCATGTAGTGTATCATGGCAGTACTACTGTTGACAGTGCTTACACAAGCAAGAGCAGAGTGCTAAATGTAGTACTGTCAACAGGCACACCTGCGGGCATAGCTAGACACTGAGGCATCCCTGTTGTATCCCTGGTGTGTGAGCTGTGTCACAGTATATACCCCTTACTGAGTAATGATTTCTCATGTGGAATGTAACTGTAGACTACCTTCTGTACAGCACGTTAGTGAGGTCTTCTGACATTTAGTTATGGCATACATATTATTGTCAGATGTCTATCTGTCAACATACTCATCCTACTGCATAGCTACTTGCCAAGCTGATGACTGTCAGTCCCTGTACAGATGTGCAGATGGCAGGTATCCAGCTGGGAGCAGGTATCCAGCTGGGATATGTGCAGGCAACCTAAGCTTGACTGACACTGACATGTCTGCCCAGCTGTGTAAGAACTGGCACATATAGGAGATGTCACCCTGTATGCATCACATGCCACGGGTACCTCCACTACACTGCCACAGTCAACAAAACATGCTTGGGTACAGGTCTCCATCACAGACACTAACCATATGTTGTAATGTATGTTGCATACATGTCAACTTGATCACCTCAGTGGCCATGTGCAGGAGGCACCTGGAGGATTAGCTGATGCATGTCATTCTCACCCTGAGGGTCACCACAGTAGTGTCTGGCGATAGATTGCCTACTGCCACCTGGCATGTGGTAGGATACCACTGTACACACAACCCCTATACAACCCATCTCCCCTTGGACAATAGCTAGGTACACAGCTATGACCACCTGCAGTGATGCACCCCTGTACTGACACATGTGTACGTGTGCATGACTGAGTATAGCAGTGTCTGTGTGTTAGCACACCTGTACTTGGGCAGTCCATGAGGGCCTTCACAACCAACCCAACACCCATTGCCATAGTCAGTTGTGGCTGCTGCTGTATGGGACATTACATGTACCCTGTTAAGCTCCTCCCCATACCGGCTACACGAGCCTTGCAGTACCAGCACAACAGTGTTTTACAAATGGGTTGATAGCCTCGGGATACCCATTGTTTTCTGGCATGTGTGTGTAGTTGTGCATGTCCGTATATCTGTAGGGTACTGCATTCTGAAGCCACATACTCCTATTACAATACGCATTACCACACAGTAGTATAGATTGTGTTGGTGCTGCCCATAGGTGAGGCATGCCAATGCAACACCCTACTATGCATGTGGCATGTGCATTAGATGCATATCCTTGTAGTACTACTGTTGGGGTATACTATGAGTTGTATCGCAGTTGCGGCAAATGTGTGATGGTGGGTATGGCAAAGTGTTATCATGGGTTTCAGGGAGTACAACATCCACTGGGGGATGTGGGTGCTGTGTACACTGTCATTACACCAAGGTGCACCCAGTCTATGTCCCATTTACAACGTTATGGTTACTACTGTCACCATCAACCATACAGGTAACTGATACCACAATCCAAGCCAGTTATGCATGTGCTGTATGCAGACTACCTGTAACACACTGGACACATGGTCAAGTTAGTTAGCAGCAATAGGCCCTGGTATCTTGGATGTGTGTCTGGCTGTTATGTGTCTGTTAATGTATATATGAAGGTATGTCACACTACGTATTGTCCATATACACCCATTACATCCCCCATTAGCATACTGTACATGTCAGGGAATGTTCTGCATGTAACATGTAACCTGGGACACACCTCACCCTAAACGCTGTGTGGTGTGTGCAATGTAAGCCACACACTTCAGTATCACTACATAGCTAAGTAGAGGTCTAGTCCCAGTGTTGCCAAGTAACAGTGTGTGTGTATGTGGATGGGTCTACGTCAGGTTGCAAGGTATACATGCCTCAATGGATCACCTGTCAATGTGGCACAGGCAATAACCATTTTAGTAACCTGTGACATGTGTTCAACTGTACCCCAGATATGTCACAGCCATGGTGTCACCCCAGTGCCATACCCCGTTGTGGAATATGACTGCAGAGCATCCTCGTGCTGGCACATGTACACCTACAACACAAATGGATACCATTATAGGGACCGCAATCAACCAGTGTTACTAACAGCTATAATGCATCATTGTTGGATGGCTACACAACCTGCTATATATGCATTACACTTCACTCCTTACTACATGTTACACTGTAGTACTGTGCTACACTGCAGTACAGTCACCATGTGCATCAGAATGATATTAGCCTGTCCCTGCATTGATGATATGGATGACAGGGATGTGGCACAGGTATCATCATATGCACAGGGTGTGATGTTGGGTTAGCAGAGGCTGAGGGTGAGCCATACGTTTGACACCATTTGTGTGGGTGAGGGTGTACTGTGGTGAGCTGGGCATGGTGCTGTGGTGTGTGTAGGTATGGGGTTGCCCTAGGTGTGTTTGCATAGTGTGTGGGTATGCATGCACACAGTTCTGCCATGTGACTGCCCTACACAGGTGTTTATCGACAGCTGCAGACCATACCTGGCAGGGTGTGCAGTTCACTGCCTCCAGCCATGGACACGTGGACTGTGCCTGCCAGGGGTTCCATGGGCATGTCCAGGTACAGACCTCGATGTGCTACTCTCACCTAATGATGACAAATGTCCACTGGTACCAGGTCCCTCCTGGGACTGGCCAGGACCACTTCCTCATGGCCTGCTGTGCTGTGGTGTGGACAGTGCCCCCCGCAGTGCCGGGGCTGACATTGCTACTACAGGAGCCCCTTGGTGTCCTAGTACATCCACATTGACTGCCAGCTGTTGGCATTACTGACCTATGTCCACGTGGCCACTGCCGCACTCACACCACACTTTCAAGCACAGACAGACCATGGACGATGAGGGCCATCATCTCACCAGACAGTCTATCCATGAACTCGGTTAATCCACAGATGGCACTAGCCGGTTCACAGGTGTTGTCACTTGCAGATGTGAGTGCAGCCCTCTGCAGCTTCAGGCCCTGTATGGTGTAATGTTCTATAAGTGCCTGCGCCACCATGACAGCCTGAAACATGCGCCTGCTGGTACCAGCCAGGGGCATGATGTCCAGCGACCCTACCACAAGCACCCTGGGACATTAGCCTATGTGGTGCCCTGATGGACATCCGGCTATGTCTGCTGTGACTGGACACAGTAGGCATGGTTACCACACTTTTCTGTGCACTGCCACCAAATGCCAGCTGTCCCTCTGCTATGGCCACTGGTGATGGGGTGTGTATAGGCACTGAAACTGTGTGCAGGGTTGGTGTGGCTAAAAGGGGGATGTCAAATGTTGGCACAGTGTCGGACTCTGACAACCCCATCTGTGCCTCAACAGTACTATCATCATCTTTGGTGTCTGTATGGACACCAAGATCAGATTGCATGCAGGAGGGACCCTGACCCACCTTGCCACCTGTGGAGGAAAATAATAAATGCACTTTAAAACCTATACAGCATTGCCTAACAGTACACACACACACACACACACACACACACACACACACACACACACACACACACACACACACACACACACACACACACATACCTCCTTAATACCTACCTGTCCATTGCTTTACAGACAGTCCCATGTATATGTCCATGTGGTACCCCATCCTGCATCACACTTGTTAACATGCACACATTGATACCAGTCATTAACATATCAGTTCTCTAAATGCCTACACAAGCAGTCACAACACAAGACCTGTTACTACTTTACCTGCCTAACCTGTGTGTAGTGGTTTTACATGGCCTCACTGCTGTCATTTGGTATGCACCCTCTGTATGTCCAGACATCATGAGCATGGCCCCTATATGTGTGGGCTACTATGTTCTATCCATAATATCATGCACTAGTGTGTCATGTGTATGTAATGCTCAGTACATGCCAGATATGATGCTCATTCAGCCTATCATGTAACAACTGTAATATATGGATACACTCCCTGGTGTTGACTAGTACTTCCCCAATGCATCTGTAGTGCTGCATACGTGAGTTGTAGGTGACCTCTCTGCTGAATGCAAATTAAGGGTGTACCTGGTGTCTACCTTCCCTCTTGATTCCTGTTCCATACTACAGACCCTATTATACTATCAGCTGTCCATTGATTACACACATGACAAGTATTCCTGGTGTGTAATGTGGCAGTCCATGTACATGCACTGCATGATCCCAGAGGGAGGTACTGCTGTATGAACACCACACAATCACACATGTGCATAAATGGCCAGCCACACAAACACACACATGCACAAAAGCATCCTACATGCATCAACCTCCCTCCACATCACCAGAGTGACCCTACAGACAAACTAACTACCCACCAGGATGCACACACACACACACACACACACACACACACACACACACACACACACATACAGGTGAGGTTGCACAATGAAAGTACACACAGTCCTCCTATTACTCCTCTGTCAACATGCATAACATATGGGACCCGACAGCATGCAGTGCAGCTATTGTCAATCCATGCTAGCAACAGTATACATGTGTGTGATGCATGTGCTGTGTCACTAGGGGAAGTCCTTTCCCCTGTATACCACTGCGCCCATGAACACGGTATTTCTGTGCAGCTGTTCTGCACCCTGCAATGTACTGTGCACCACACCTCACAAGTGTATGGCCCATTGCTGAATGTGTACTGCTGTGTCAGTTATGTCAGCTTTAATACTCACAGCCCCTATGTTTTCCAGCAACACATACCTGGTATGATATGTGGACAGATGTCATTTGTGAATGCCTGATGTCTGATGCACAGCTCTCTACATCAGCGGACCATGTATGACCAATCCAATACTATTACACTGGCAAACATCAGGGCATACCATGGCTATGGGGTGGTGGACACACCTTTATTGATTTGACACACCCATCCTTGATCTGCCATTGGACCCCATCAATGCATATCTTAGCAGTACATGAGCCCGATATGTGACATATGTCCTGTACTTTCACATGCAGTGTATACAGAATGCGTTAGGTGTGCGGATGCTGACTGCGATATATACATGCCATGTAGGCATATGTGTGCACACCTTTATCATGATGGTTTATGCACCTCTTGTGTGTACTACAGCAGTCACTACTCCTGGAAGGGGTATACCAGCATGGGCCATCTGCATTTGCCAGTGTATGTTCAGTCTGCCCTTCACATGTCCCCCTATTCTGCATGATTGCAATGTCTACTCATGTGCACATCCCTTGGTGTTCCAAACTGCCATCACTATTGCTGTGGGGGTAGGGTTACAGCTGCCACAGGTCCTGAACCTGACAATGTGCAGATAGAACCATTCCTAGCATCCTTAGGATCCCTGCTGCAGTGCACTGGTGTGTCATACTGACACCCCCCTCCTGCAGCCTTTTTGCAGATGCATGACAAGTAAGCCCTACACATGTGTCACTTTGCTGTGTCCCATATGCTGAAAACCACAAGTTACAGCCTAGTCCCAGCTGATAATGTGGACTACTGTAATGTCTTATGCCATAGTGTATCTCTGCAGTAGTTGCCATTGTCCTACAGGTATATACACTGGTGTTGCACTGTATATGGGTGTTGTTCCGAACATGTCCCTACTGCAGGCCATGTCTCCCACCATTATGTTACTCCCTGTAGACACATTCCCCAATGACAGGATGTTAGTTATCATGCAATTGTCTGACATACCCTTCCAATACCCCATCATGGTCATCCCTGTGACACTGTGCATTTCACAGCAACAATACGTGCACATGTACAGCATGCATTATGGGTAGGTGTGTTAGAGGTGTGCATGGAATATACCATCACCATTACATGCCCGGTGTGTTGGCAAGCATCTACATAAACCATACTCACCAGCTACAGGCTGCTGCCTTGGTGGTATCCCAGAGGGATCTACATAAGAGGGTAAGAGATGCGAAGTCAGTGGCCAGATCTGTGGCAGTGCTACAGGGTGGGTGCAGTATTACAAAACATCAACAGTACATTTCAAAAATACTACCACATATGGGCATCTGTTTATCACTAATATGAAGCAACACAATATATCTATGACATGGCAGATATGCATGATCTACCTGTACTGATGCAGATGTATATGCAACAGTGGTCTACTGATGAGCCCTGTGGCCTTACCTGCATGCTTCTCAGCTGGTGTGTGGGTGGCACCCACCTCCACAAAGGTGTCCAGCGGTTGGTGGCTGGCCGGACAGGCAGGTGCCACGAGGCTGGCCAGGAGCTCCTCTACACATGTCAGGGGGGATGGATGGCATGCCCCCCCGTGGTAAGGTGATCCCCCTGGTCTGCAGCAGCACGTGGATGGGCATTGCGAAGCAGGTCAGAACAATGATGCCTGACCTGCTCATAACTGCGATTGTGTTAGTACGACATCATTGACCCTGTGGACTAGGTCGTTCCACAGGGTGGTTCACTCCTGCTGCTCATGGGCCACCTGGCCAAACAGGACAGGGTATTGCTATATTAAATGGGTGAGCAGTATCCCATTTTCGGCAGCTGAATATGATGGCAGCCATGCATGTGACATCTTGGCTGAAAGACATAAAGATGGAAACAGGTCTGAGCAACTCATACAGCAAGGTTACCACAGTTCTTATTACACATCTCTGTCACCCCCCAACATATCTGCGACAACAAACTATACACACAACTCATTAGGTATAACTACAGATTACCTACCAGTGGGACAGATGTTGTATTGTACCACACTTTCTGCTATGTGTTTGTAGCCATTTTCCCTGTGTGGACACTATCATTGCTGGCCTGTTACAGACTATTCACCTGCATGCCATTGTCAGGGCCACTATGGTCCCATATATGCCTGTGGTATGGCTGTTTTGTGATTGCTGCACATCTGACATTCTGTATTATTGTTATCTATGCATGCTTTTGGACATGATCCAGGATTGTGTAGACTATTACTACCAACATATGTTCTATAACAGTGACACAATAGCATGTATATGTACTATTGCCCAGCAAAACCACCTCTCCAAACCCATCTGCCTATGTTACCTGGCCACATCACATGTGTGTCCCACCCTGGGGCCTCCTCATGTACTGGTCCTGCAATACCATCAGGTGGAATCAACCCAGGGGATGTTGACCCCCCCCCGGTGGCACTCGCAGACATGTTTCTGTTCCCTAAGGTCAGGTCCAGGGTCTGTTCCATAACAGGCTCCACAGACACATGTGGGATGTGCTACATCACACTGTGGCACCCAGTACACATTCACAGGGCCAACATGCTCCTCCTGCTCAGCCTCCAAGCCAGGCACCTTCAGGACATGGACTGCTGTTGTGAGTAGCAGTGGGTGGGAGGCTTGTTCCCATTGTGTCCATATTGGGGCCCATGGGGTATCCACATCACAGACCACACACACCATCCAGGGTGTTTAGCCACATGTGTCACATACCACCCATGTAGACTGTTCTCAATATCTACCAACTCTGACCACCTCCACAACTATACCTGCCATACTTCCCCATATTCCCATTCCATGATCCACAGATGAGGGCAATGTGGTCCCAACAAGGAGTTCAGGTGTGACATACCCATCCATGTTGCACACACTGCCAGCTGTAGATATCTGTGTGTATTACTATGTGTGCTGTTTCCTTGCACATGGCATGCAGCACTGTGGTAGTAATGTAGGGGACATGTATTTACATACATGTATGTTTGTGTGTTTGTATATATGTAGACATGTGCATATAGGTATATATCTATATTTGTGCAGTCATATGTGTAGATATATGTGATGTATATATGTGCTCATATATATATATATATATATATATATATATATATATATATATATATATATGTCTACACATGGGTATCTGTATATTTGTGGACATGTATATATATATATATATATATATATATATATATATATATATATATATATATATATATATATATATATATATATATATATATGTACATGTCTATATAATATATTATATATAATATTAATATATATTTATATACTATATATGTGTACATGCATACACATATGCATACCTATATGTGGGGTACATTCAGATATCAGGTCCATAGTCTCACAACACCTTCTTGCACAGCTGCACTGTTCTGCCTTCCTACAACGCAAACAGGTGCCACATATGTACACAGCCTGACATGAGGGGGTATATGTAGGACCAGATTGCAGGTAACCCTATTACACACCTATGGCATTCCTGCATGCTACATTACAGATTAAACTGAATATCCTGCAAGGGGTGGGCTGTGGGTCCCATGGTTCCATCACAATGGCATTACTTCCTCCACAAGCTATTGGTCATGTAATATACATGCTTCCCATTATTCAACACACACTATGATAGTTTACATCTTGTCAGTCAGTGCTGATCTGCACAGTTGAAGGCTATGGCCTACTACCCACAGGGAGAGACACTATTGTCCATAGCAGTTGTGCAGTTGAACATCATTACAACAACACCTGATGGCACATATAAATCATTCCACATCATCTATTCCATTATTATGGACCAGGTACTACATTCAATTGCATGCATATATACTTCACATACCTGTTGTAGGAATGATGTCTGTTCTGGACAGTTTGCTGGATGTTATTATTATTTTTTTGCTTTGGCTTTGCCTTTGCCTTAGGCTTTCACACACTCTCTCTCTCTTTCTTTCTCTCTCTCTCTCTCTCTCTCTATCTCGGTCTCTCTCCAGTAAATGGATTGAGCTGCTTTGACTAGATTGCAGCATGGATTTTGTAGGTGATGCACATGATCAGGTGATGTCCTCTGCACCAACCAGTGTCCTCCACTTGCTACCTGCATACAGCAAGATGTGTAGTATTTCCAATTACCACTGTTATGGCAAAAACCTACTATAAATCCACACACCGTGTGGGCGTGGTCCCTTTACCTTCCTTGTATGATGGACATCCTTCCTGTGTGTGGGCATCAGTGTTACAGACAGCAGGTAGCATTACCTCTCAGAGGAGAACCTGCACACTCAGCACTGCAACATATTTGTAGGAGGTTCCAGAACTACAGACAGAGTGTGAGCAGAGTTGTTGTATGCATTGTATAGCACTGGTGTTACAGGGTTTGTGTGTACATACTAGTTTAACTTGGAATGCAGTCTGTCTGCATAGCTCTCAACTGTGGGCCTATCCTCTTGATGTCCACCACACAGGTCTTGTGTCAGATATATCACTGGCAGTGTGTGTGTTGAGTGCTATCAGTACATGGCTACATCCATTTCTGTTTCTAACTTCATATTCTTGACTAACGGTATGTTGCTGACTATCCTGTAACACCAGTGACTTGCTTAGTGTATGACAACAGTTTTACACATATGGGCCTGTGTTCCAGCCTCTGTCCTCCACCTACATACCAGGCTTTGCACATATGACATGCTGTCAGTGGTTGTTCTGTAGTGGGCTGTGAGTATGTCATGCTGTCATTCCTGCCATAAGTTCACTGCTGTCATGTCTCTCACACATTCATGGGGCCATATATGTGTGGGCTTCACCTACACAATACATGTGTGCCCTTATTAACTCCAGAGGCCAATGTATGTAACAGTTGTATATGGCTTTGTATTATTGAGTCTGGGGGGTGCACCATAACTAACCTAAGCTGTTACAACATGTGGGGGTATCAGGGGTAAGCTGCTTTAAGGTATTTGGATGTACATTACCATACAATCCACCTTGGGTAAAAGCAGGCCTACTGCCTCCTGCCATACAGACTGTTCTGTTTATCAGTGTGATTGTGATGGTGTCAAGTGATACCTTGTTATGTAACAGTTACATCCCATTGTGTCGACTGGGGTCTTTATCCCCTAGGGATTGTGTAAAGAGTGTAGATAGATGCTGCTGAACTATACAATTACATTACTTACTGTTGATTGTTTGGTATCCTGTGGCCCAGTCTGTCTTTACTATTGTACTACTTGAAGGCATTGGCCTGGACAGCAACATATGTAAACCTTTCCAGGAAAAAGTATTAGTATAACTGTTTCACAGTTGCGTTACTCTGTTTATGTGGATGTCAGTGTCTAAACAGCACCATGACATGGCATATACACCTGTAATGGTGCACAAATAAAGCTTTCCCATGTATGCAAACCTGTGTGTGGTGTTATATCCTTTGACCTCTCTGTGGGTATATGTTGCAGGCAATGATTATCATTTGTATGGGCGGCTCATACAGTGTCCAGTTGGTAAGGTGGTAACTGTAGGCATAGTGGCTGTTCCATATTGTGTGCACCTTCTACATATTTATCTTCCTATATATATCTCTGTGTGTGTATGTGTAGTTACATATATATATATATATATATATATATATATATATGTATGTATATATTTGTATATCTGTATCTGCATATATGCGTCTGTGTGTATGTATATATATATATATATATATATATATATCCTAGGGATGTTGATTGCTTTCACATTTTACATTCCCTATGGGGGCCAGACTGTACTCATGATACGTTACTGATACCAGCCTGACATCATACAGGCGGGATGGAGTACTGTTAACATCTTGTGCCCATGTCATGTCAGGTCCTGGTTATGGGATCTGCAACAGTTGGTAGTGTATTGCAGGGCAGACGTGTTTGGCTGTGGGGGTGGTACCTATTCGTACAAGACGTATGTTGTTTGGGGCCTCTCAACCCCATTAACCATGCATGTGGACATATATGTTTTTGTTATGTTCCCATTTTTATCGACAGATGTATGTCCGTATATACCTATATATATATATATATATATATATATATATATATATATATATATATATATATATCTGCTTACACACACACACACATATATATATATATATATATATATATATATATATATATATATATATATATATATATATATATATATATATATATATATATATATCATCATCATCATCATCCCCTTTTTCCCATTTACATGGGGTCAGGGTATCACATTAACTGTCGCCAACTCTCTCGATTCAGTGCCACTCTCCTGTCTTCTTCAACACTCATGCCTGACTGTCGCAGATCTTTTTTCACACAATCCATCCACCTCTTTGCTGGATGTCCTCACTTCCTCTTACCTTCTTCCTGTCTGTCCCAAATCTCCCTCACCAGATTGTCTTCTGCTTTTCTACACGTGCCCATACCATCGTAATCTGTTTTCTTTGATCTTTTCTGCAATTGGAGCTACTTTGGCTTCTGCTCTTATGTCCTCATTTCTTCGCCGGTCCTGCAGTGTGCATCCTACCACCTTTCCCAGGCACTGCATTTCCATCACCTCTAGCTTCTTCAACTGTTCTGCCTTTACTGCCCAGGTTTCTGTACCATACAGTAGTACTGGTCGCACCACTGTCTTGTACACCTTACTTTTCAGCTTCTTTGGCATTCTGCTGTCATATACTACACCTGATACTCTATACCAGTTGGCTGCAGCCCCTCTGATTCTAGCTTTGACCTCTTCATTCAGACTACCCTTCTCCTCAACCACCCCTCCCAGATACTTGAAGCTGTTTACCTGTTCCACTATCTTCCCATCTATCTCTATTCTCAGCTTCTTCTGTTTTCCCCAATTTGCTGCCATTACCACTGTATTATCTGTGCTTAGTTTCATCCCATGTGCCTTCAGATTTGCATTCCATTCTCCTACCCTTTGCTGAAGTTCTAGATCAGAGTCTGCCTGTGCTGCCACATCATCTGCATACAGCAGCTTTGTTGCTCTGACCCCTACAACCTGTTTGCTGATGTAGTCCATTACCAGTATGAACAGCAGTGGGCTGGGAGCTGAACCCTGGTGTACACCCACTCCCACTGGGAACCCCTCAGTGAGGCCAAACACTGTTCGTACTTGAGTCACTGGGTCCTTGTACATAGCCTGTACTAATTCTACCAATGTTTCTGGGACTTCAAACCACTGCAGTACTGCCCAGATCAGCTTTCTTGGGACCTTGTCATATGCTTTCTCCAAGTCTAGGAAAGCCCAGTTTGACTCTCTCCTCTTCTCTAGTTTCTTCTCAAGTATCTGTCTCAATGCAAACATCAGGTCAATTGTGCTGCATCCTAATCTGAATCCGAACTGTTCATCTCCCATCTTACATTCTACTATTCTGCGTATCCGTTTATCAATCACCCTCTCCAGAACTTTCATGCAATGTGGTAGGAGTTTGATGCCTCTGTACTGTCCACAGTTGTGGATGTCCCCTTTGTTCTTGTACACTGGCATGAGTATGGTTATTCTCCAGTCATCTGGAATACGCCTTTCTCTCCACACTGCAATTAGTATCCTCAGGAGCCATTTCTCCCCTAGCTCAACAAGCATCTTTATCATATCTGCTGTGACCTCATCTGAGCCTGCTGCTTTCCTTGACTTCATTTTCCTTAGTGCTGCTCTTACTTCTTTTAAGTTGGACTCCTCTTCTACTCTCATTGTAGGCTGTTTCTGGGGCAGTACCGCTTCTGTGGGGTTTTCTTCATTCAGAAGCTGCTGGAAATACTCCTTCCATCTGCCTTTGATGTCCTGTGGGCTGGTAAGCAGGTTGTTACTGGAATCCCTTATGAAGGGTGTCTGACTATCTTCTTTATCTTTCTGTCTTTGCCTTGCAACCCGGTATAGTTTATTTGTGCCCCTTACTGAGTCACTTTCCAGAAGCTGATAGAGTGCCTCTGATGCCCTATTCTTTGCTATTGCAACTTCTTCCTTAGGTTCTGTTAGCCAACCAGTAGTCCTTCCTAGCTTGGTCAGTCTTTTCAATCTCCCACTTCTTCCTGCACTCCTTCTTTCTTTTGATTACTTCCTGCACTTCTGCATTCCACCACCAGCTTTCCTTATGTACCTTATTTCCATACCTGGCTCGGCCACATATCTTTTCTGTAGTCCTAACACATGCTGTTTTTAGGCGCTGCCACTCTTCTTCAACTCCACCTATTTCCTCCTCTTCTTGGGGTGCTAGAGCCCTGAGTAATTCCTTGAACTGCTGTACATTCTTTCCAGTCAACTTCCAGGTCTTCAGCCTGGTCTCTGTTGACCTTAGAGTTTTCTCTGACCACTGCTGATTGTGGCAACTACTGGTTTATGCTGTGAACCGACTGTTTCACTGGGGATGACTTTGCAATCATGGATTCTGCCCCAGTGCCTTTTCCTTACTAGGAGGAAGTCTACCTGAGTTGCATGTTGGCTACTCTTGTATGTGATCTTGTGACTGTCTCTCTTTCTGAACCATGTGTTGGCTACTATCAAGCCATTTGTCAGACAGAAGTCTAGAATGGCTTCTCCTTCTTTATTCCTATTGCTCCACCCATATGGACCCAGGCAGTCCTCATATCCTGTTCTGGATGTCCTGATATGTGCATTTAAGTCACCCATTATCAACACCAATTCATGTTGTCCTGCTTTATCTAGTAGGTCCTGCAACTGCTGTCTGAATGCACTCTTTTCCTCACTATCACAACCCTGCTGTGGGCATAGGCTGAGATTATGAATACTGTCTTATCATTACACTGGAGTCTGATTGCCATGAGCCTGTCATTAATTCTGATGATATCCCTCACTGACTTTTGAAGTCTCTGTCTCAACACAATTCCTACACCATTTCTAGCCTGTCCACCACCTGAGTAGTAGAGTCTGGATCCCAAGCCAAGTGGCTTTGTTGCATTGCCCTTCCATCTCGTCTCTTGGATACATAGGATGTCCAGCCTCCTCCGTATCAACATGTCATCCACTTCTGAGCTGCGTCCTGTCAGTGAACCTACATTAAGCATAGCAATCCTTAGTTCATGTTTGGCAGGTTGGTTGGTTTTATGTCCAGCTTTCACTCAACAGAGTTATCCCAGGTAACCCAGGCTGGGCAACTAGACACCGGTCAGCCAGTAGCCTATTGACCCAGGGCTGCTGGGCTTTTATGGTGGGCACACACTGGCCAATAGGGGCACATATACCCCTCCCACCATTAGCATGGGTCCCTGGTGTGGGTCAGAGAGTAGGGTGGGTCCTCAACCCACTTATCATCGGTAACTACCCATGCCCATTTTTTGGCGACAGTCAACATGACCGAATCACCTAGAGCCATATTTTACACCATCGAGTGGCTAGCCCTGCCACAGCGTGCAGTTTGTGATCTGTGTTCTCTTATCTCAAGGATACTGCACACCACAATAGATGCCCAAAGCGGTTGGTCTTTTTACAACTCTTCCCCCCATTGGGCACCATGTAGAGTCTGTGCTGCTGCCCACAGCTCCATTCATTGAGTATGAGATGGAAACACTCAGCATGTTTTTCGAACATGGGAGAAACCTCACGGAGACACAGAGAGAACATGATATATATATATATATATATATATATATATATATATATATATATATATATATATATATATATATATATATGTATATATATATATATATATATATATATATATATATATATATATATATATATATATAGATATATATCTACATATATAGATATATATCTACATATATAGATATGTTATATCTATTTAGATATTAATATACATATACACACACACATACATCTACATGTTGGACTACATTCCCTGTACTGTTGAATGACTGGGCTGGATGATATGTTTGTGAAAACATCAGGGTTATGTATATTGGACATGGCTTAGTGGTAAATTACTTTGTTTGTGGTGTGCAGGGTCCTGGGTTTGAGCCTTGCAGAAGCTATTCATTTTGTTGCTGGGCTTAACAAGGGCCATTGGATACAGAGTGATTAAGGCACTTTTAAGCAGTTGTAAGTGGGCTTGTGCGGGTTTGCATGAATGTAAGCACTGCTAACTTCCAGTTACAGTTTCTTATACTCAGCTTCCAAATTGCTTAACCTGTGTAGGCATTGCTTACCCCCATGCAAACAGGCTTAAACCCGCTTACTGCTGCTTAAAAGTGCTTACTCCCACTTACCCCCATGCTAATTTCTTTAAAAGAAAAGGAAAAAAGGTTGATAGGAAAGTGGTGAAAAAGGGGCAGAAAGAGGGAAAGACAGTAGGGAAAATAGATAGGGATGTGCAGGAAGGGTGTAGGGAAGGTCCATAGCTGCCCATTTTGTCTACAGCAACAGATGTGCATATACACTGAATTTGGAGGTAGATTTGGATACTCAAACCCCTGCGAGAGGGGTGAGGACAACAATAATAAGTTGTGATGCCAATTAGATCAGATTATATGTATCCAGTGGACATGTGTGCGGACTTCGCAATGGTGATGGACAGGTTGACAGACGAGATCAGACAGGATCCCCCGTGGACTATGATGTTTGCAGATGACATTGTGATCTGTAGTGAGAGTACGGAACAGGTGGAGGAGACCCTGGAGAGGTGGAGATATGCTGTAGAGAGAAAATAAATGAAGGTCAGCAGGATTAAGACAGAATATATGTGTGTGAATGAGAGGGAAGATAGAGGAATGGTGAGGATGCAGGGAGTAGAGGTGGTGAAGGTGGATGAGTTTAAGTACTTGGGGATCAACAGTTCAGAGTAATGGTGAGTGTGGAAGAGAGGTGAAGAAGAGAGTACAGGCAGGATGGAGTGGGTGGAGAAGAGTGTCAGGAGTGATTTGTGACAGGCGAGTACCAGTAAGAGTGAAAGGGAAGGTCTACAAGAGGGTAGTGAGACCAGCTATGTTATATGGGTTGAAGACAGTGGCACTGGCAAAAAGGCAGGAGTCAGAGCTTGATGTGGCAGAGCTGAAGATGTTAAGATTTGCACTGGGCATGACGAGGATGGACAGGATTAGGAATAAATATATTAGAGGGTCAGCCCAGGTTGGAAGGTTTGGAGACAAAGCCAGAGAGGCAAGATTACATTGGTTTGGACATGTGCTGAGGAGGGATGCAGTGTATATTGGGAAAAAGATGCTAAGAATGAAGCTGCCAGGTAACAGGAAAAGAGGAAGGCCTAAGATAAGGTTTATTGGATGTGGTGAGAGAGGACATGCAGGTGGTTGGTGTGACAGAGCAAGATGCAGAGGAAAGGAATAAATGGAAACAGTTGATCTGCTGTGGTGACCCCTAACGGGAGCAGCCGAAAGAAGAAAAAGGAAACGTGTGCAAAATGGACAGCTATGTATGGGGCGAGATTTTTTTGCAGGGAACAGATTGCCCTTTTTTTTTTACGGTGAGAGTGGGATGTTGGTGAGGGATAGTAGGTATATTTGGGGAGGTGGGTTGGGTATGTTAACAGACAAGACAAACAAGACACATACAGGGGTGATATATGACACATGTGCGGTGCAAATACCTTGATGGCGAGGGGTGTTGGGAAATCAGAAACCTATGAGCCCCCTAGTGGAAACAGTGGGACTGAGGTCCCCACCCATGGGCAGTCACCACTGTACCTTCACAGCCCCGATGGTGGCTGTGCTGGGGGCTGAGTCACAGAACCAGGTTGACCCTCTAGTCATGACACATGGCCCTCGAGCTGGCATAGCAGATCAAACTGCTGGCTGAGCTCACTACACACCACAACCCGGACCTGGCAACGGGTGACAGGCTCCTGTCCACGCCTGCTCCTGGGGGGGGGGTGAGTCCCATCCCCTGAGATGGTTCTACCCAAAGGTGATGCAGGACCAATGGATGAGGAGGTTCTGGGTTGGGCCCTAGACATGCTGGTGCCCGGTACCATGGCCAGCTGAGGTGGAACAGGTGGGGTCCACTGGCACTGGCCTTCCCAAACGTGCTGTAGTGTTTAGATTTTATCATCATATGTGGGTTAGTAATAGTCAACACATTCCAGGGTTAGGTATAACAGCATGCACAGATATTCCCATTAACCCAGACACCAGATACGGAACAGTTGCATAGCAAATGGAACACATGCATATATGGGACCACAGTGGAAATAACAACAGCATGCAGGTACATTGATGGCACCATGCCACCAATGTTGGAATAATTGAGCATAACACATGCATGGAAACAAATTTAAATATTTATCAACCAATAGGACATAATCAGAATAGTGGCATCATTACATACCGGTTGAGATGGGTATGTAGTTTATTGTTGGAGATATGGTAGGGGGGAGAAAAAGATGTCAATTAACAACTAGTATATTCCTGTAGTCCACATTACTTTCCTAGTCAGTGCTGTTATCTGTACCTTACAAGTATTACTACACTACCCTGTAGCCTTAGTTTGGACAGTGATATGGCTGTCGTCATTGTTATACATGAACTGGTTTTACCTGCAGTATACACTTCTTACCTGGTATACCTGTGGAGGAAATGTTTAACACTAACTAACTGTTTCTACACATACTCCCAGATTATGGGTTGATGTGCACATAGCTGCCCATCTCTTTCTGCACAGACTCTGGCCATGTCTTGACCACATGCAGGTGTACTGGGACATATCTAGACTATTACCCTCTTCAACCTTTAGTGACTTACCACACATATATACATGCTTTCCTACACAGTTATATTATGTATATATAATATAACTGTTTAGAAAAGCATGTATATATGTGTGGATGACAGTGATCAGTGATACTTTATTATTCAGAGCAACTGCAACACTCACAATTCCATACAATACCAGTGTAAACAGTACCAGTACAGGGTGTCAAGGATTTTATTTCTCAGCACAGAGTTTGCATCCGATGTACCTGTGGGAGCAATGTTTGTTAGCACTACCTGAATGTTGCCACACAAAGTTCAAGATTACACATTAGTATTATGCACATACATCTTACTCTGTTACTGTACACACTCTGATCACAGTGTGACAACATGGGGGTGTAGATAGAACATACTTGGCTTATTACTGTCATAACAGTTTCGGGTGTTGCTAGAGTGACAGGTTTGTTCTCATAGATGTGTGACAATCAGTTGTATTCCCTGTTTGCTGCCTAAACATCTGGGATCATCCCACATACTTCCCAGGGGGACAGGCAGGGGTGGCTCATGCTATTGGACTGCCGGACTGCAGCTCTCCCACCTAGAAAAAACAAAAGAAAAATATGAAAAACAAAAATGGAAGAAAAAAAAATCACGAGTCCCAACTCCTCTGCGCAAGCGTGGACACATTAGAGACCTCAGACTGCCTTTATCAGCAGTCCGGATACAGACAAAGAGGTACCCAGCAATCATTGCTGTGAGATACCCAGGAATCTGTGCGGTGATGACTGCACAGAACAGAGGAGCTCCGGACTGCTTCATCTGCAGGCTGAACCAATGAGGAGGACTGAGGGGTGAGCTGCTCTCATGGGACTTTCATTGCGCGGGCTTTGTTCATGGATTACTGCTGGACAAAGGCTTCAGGTAGGTGGTCACTGGCTGGATTGTGGGCTTGCTTCGTTCGGTTGCTGGCTGGATGGACTGTGGGCTTACTTTGTTCGTGTAAACTGGATAGGTGTTTGGTCACTGGCTTGCTTTGTTTGTGAATGGGCAGGACATTTATTTACAGCTGGTAAAGGCTTCGTTACAGGAATTATACTTGTGTGCATGTGTGTAATGCTCCAGTTATTATATACTGGTGGCTAGAGAGAGCAAATGGTGGTGGGTAGAGATACTCAGGCTTGAGCCCTGTACTTTGGATGCAGGTGGCAATGACCTGAATTCCCTATCCACCACCATTTCTAAAAAAATTTGCAGATTTTTGCCTCATATTTGTTCTGTTCCTCATAAAATCTGTGGTTTCTGTATCTACATTTTTCCTTGCAAAGTCTGTAGTGCAGTAGTGCACTGGTAGCATTTCTGCCTAACAGCTACAGGTTATCTGGTTTGATTCTTGGCTGTGGTGCCTTCTGTGTGGTGTCTGGATGTCCTCCCATCTTACAAAGATGTGTCTGGCATTTCTCCCTGCTCTGCTGAAAATTGTCTTTTGTTCCAAGTCAGACTAGTTTCCTTGTTAAATGTTTAAAAATAACAGGCATTTGAATTTCAGACTTTATATTCTTCAGAAAGTACATGGTAACACACAACTGTTTATTTTAGCAGTTGTCTAAGTTTATAACATGGATATTTGAAATGTATCCTTATTTTTGGGACTGTATTCCCCCATTATTGGCTTCGTCCAGGTATTTTGTGCTAAGGGTGAGAGTTATCTATGGTGAGAACTGAATTCATTGCATGTTTGGGGGCTGTATTCCCCCCATTACTGGCTTTGTTCACATGTTTTTTGTTGCTAAGAGGTTGAGAGCTATAGTGAGAACTGAATTCACTGAATATGTTTGGGGGCTGTATTCCCCCATTATTGGCTTTGTTCAGGTGTTCTGTGCCAAGAGGTTGACAGCTATGGTGAGAACTGAATTCACTAAATGGTAGCCATTTAAGTTTGTCTTCCTGTCTTTCACAAAACAGCTGATTTGGCATAGTGGTATATTTCTCTGACTGTTTTGCACAGGGTCCCCTGGGTTAAAGACGTGGCAGTGAAATGTATGGTGGTAACACAGCATTTTATTCTAGCAACTTTCCAACATTATACAAGCAATGTTTAAAATGTGTCCCTGGTTTTTGGGCTTTTGCCCCCCCCCCCAATAAAGTTCGGCTTTTTCCAGATTTCTTGTGCTGCAAAGTTCAGAGATACAACTGTGTGTCGAGCAGATTTTACAAGGCGCTGAGAGCTGCAGGGGAGCAAAACTTTAGTGCTGCTTATTCTGAGTCTGCTTGCATTGTTAATAGCACAACAGGTAGTGTACTTTCTTTTGATGCAGAAGGCTGTGGTTTTTATTCCCACAGTAGATAGATGCATTGCTGATACTGTACTGTGTTGTAAAGTGGGTGGATGCTGCAGTCCTTTTTGGCAAAGATACCTAGAGTAGTAACTATGAACCTGCTATCAGTTTACCATACAGTCCCTATTGCGATATTACTAGCTTATCACTTTTTTTTTAATGCATGCAACATAGGCAATTTATTCCTCAAGGGCAACAGGCACTTTATTTGTAGATGAATAAACAATGACATATAAAGTTGTTTGCTAGCAGCAACCTCTTCATTGTTACAGATTTCTTTAATGTGGAATTATTTAGATGACTTTTACTACTTCAGAGATTGTGCATATTTACTGATACTGGTGGACTGTAGAAGGTTGAGTAGACTTTTATGATGGAAATGTTCTGAATTGGTTAGTTTTGCATTGGTGCATGCATTTTGTTTCATTGTTTACTGGAAAAATGTTCAAAACAATACATTTAAAATTCAGTCTAACAACTGTACTGTATTGTACAAGGAATATAATCTAGTACAATCAGGAAGGTGTATCAAAGAGCACATGTATGTTTCATGTGCAAGGGGCCTATGATTTGAAAACAACCCAAAGTTAATCTTTATCTGCCACTGGCAAAATGTATTTTCTTTGAATGTGAGTTTCAAGGACAGAGAAGTTTTAATGCTAAGCCTGTTTTCATTGTGAGACTGCATTGCTTTGTTTAGCAGATGTCTTTGTGTTTGTGCTGTAAAATACAAAATAAAACTTTCAAATGAAATCCAAATCATCATAGAAGTAAAGCAGTATGCACATTAGTGTTTATGGTAAATGGAGTGAAATAGCCAAGTAATGGATCATTGGAATGGCTGCAGTGGGGAGGGCTCCATTTGACCATGAATTTGTGAGGGGGAAGGGCGGCAAACTCACAGACAGCCCCAGCTGAACTATACCTCCCAAATGTCCAGATTTTCACAGAATGAATAGATTTTTGCTTCTTATTTTTGGTTTGTTCCTCATAAAATTTGTGGTTTTCTGGAAAATCATTTAGGAATTAAGTCACTAAATAATGACACACTGAGTTTCAGACTTCATAACCTTCAGAAAAATGCATGCTAAAGTAAGACCTGTTATTCTATCAACTGTCTCAGTTTATACAAGAACAATTTTTAGTACTGTTTATATGCTCCCCCAATATATCTGGCCTTGTCCAGATTTATTGCATTAACAGGTTGAGAGGTACATGCAAATAAATTGCATTATAGAATTAGGCATAGCCAAACCTCTCAACTGTCCCTGAATTTGGCTCAAAATGTTGCTCTTCCCCTAATAATACCTCCGCAAAAATAGCAATTTTGGAAGAAAACATGGAGGGTTTACAATTAAGAAATAACTGCAATAATCAGAGTTATAGATTACTTTTATTTCAGAAATTCATGTATATTCTTTTATTTTGTCAGCTGCTCAAGTTAGCAGTACTAATATTTAAAAAAGTGTCCCTTATTTGACAGGTTCCCAGCTGTATTGTGTGGCTATTTTACATTTTTGCATCACATTTTTGGTCCATTTTTCATAAAATTGTGTTTTTTTGGCAAATTAGTGATAAATCATTAAAGACTGAAGTTAGAAAATAATGACAGACATTTGAGTTTCAGATTTCATATCCTTCAGAAAATTCATACTAATGCAAGACCTACTATTCTATTATCTTTCTAAGTTTACAAGAGCAATATTTAAAAATTGTCCTTATTTTTGGGCCTTTGTCCCACTTCTATGTATGGCTTTGTCCAGATTTCTTGCTCTGAGGTTGAGAGGTATGATAAATGTGTCAGGGCCATCACAGTCAGCCAGAGACATTTCAAATTCTGACATACTTGTTGCACCCCAATCCCCCATGTAGTGACTCTGGATGTGTCCAAGCAAGGCAAGGAGCAGTTATGCAGTGTAAATGTGCAGGGTATCCCCCATCCAAGGTAGACACAAGTACTACAGTGGTTTTTCATCTGTTCTTGATTTTGCAGAATGTTCTGGTTTCTGTCATATTTTTGTACTGTTGATTTATGCTTATTACTCAGAAAGTGCCTGTTGCTCTGTGTTTTAAGTAGCAATGCTTTAATGACCATCAGGTAAGCTTGTCTGAGATTATAAAATGCAAGTAAGCTTTAATAAGCATACTGTTAAAGAATTGCCAACATTGAAAGCCTTTCTGTTGTTGCCATGCAGAGAATACTTAACTAGATAATGTATAAGCGTTGGGTATTGAAATGCATATGACAGTATTTGTAATAAAGGACAGGATTACATTATTTTAAGAAGCTCATTACACTTGTTGGAGACTTCCAGTGATCTCTGAGGGCTTTACCTGTAAACTAAACAGAATGCCATTCATGTGTGGTCGATAACCTGTACAGTAATCCTTTAAGCAATGTATCTTAAGCTTGTTTCTTGTTTGCTTTTCATTTTTTACATTGATCATGTTTTCCCCATGAAACAAGTAGATAGTTGTCAGGCAGCAGGTCTTTTTTGGATAAGAAACATTTTTACAAGTGAGGGCATCACAGAGATTGCTACTTTCAGCATGTTACTTGGTACTTTAGTAAAGCTGAATATAAATTATAATTAGAACTGCAGTGCAAGGAGAAGTGGTTTGAGCTGAGTGCTGCTTGTTTTTCTTATACTTGATTTTGACTGGCATTCCAGTAATGTATTTAAAAAGTAATTTATTTTTTCATGCCTCACAACCTTTTTGTTTCCATCTAGATATTAAGTAAGCTGTCATGCAGCCAATGCATTGAAATATTTTTATTCTTTTATACTTCATTTGTCTTGATTGGACTCTCATAATGAGGATTTGGCACCCAGGGCAGCATATTTAATTAAAGTTAGTTTTTGTGGTTTGAGCATAGCTCCTCCCCTTTCTAGTTTGCCACACCCCTTCCCATTGACCCCACCCATTCAGCTATCTCCTGCAGCCCCCCCTTTGATTTGAAGTCACAAGCCGCCACTGGTGACAGGCCGCAGATATGGGCCCATATACTGAACATTCTCGTCTTATCTGTACAATTGTGGGGTATGATTCTGTATGCAGCCTACTTCCACTTCTAGGATTCAGACCACGGCTGTGTCTGCTACAACTTAAACACTGTCCATCAGAGTTGTGTGTGCTACATAGATAATGCTGTATATCTCCTATCTGCCTCCTGTCTTATAATTCTCCTGTGGTTTTGCATTCTGACCTTGTATTACAACACTTTTATACAGGTTTTCCTAGACAGTTATATTTTGTAGGATAATGTGGATGGCAGTGATGAGTAATACCTTATTATTCAGAGCAACTGCATCAGTCACAATGCTATACAATACCAAAGTAAACAGTACCAGTACAGGGTATCATTCTTGTATTTCTGGGCACAGTGTTGGTATCTGACAGACCTATGGGAGGAATGTTTGTTAGCACTACCTGAATGTTGCCACACACAGTACCAGATTTCACATTACTATTATACACATACATCTCACTCTGTTACTGTACACACTCTGGCCACAGCTTGACAACATGGGGGTCTAAATGGGACATATGTGGCTTCTTACTCTCATAAGGTTTTGGGGAGTTGCTAGTGTGCCAGCTTTATTCTCATAGATGTGTGTCAATCAGTTGTATTTCCTGTTTGCTGCCTATATGTCTGGGATCATCCCACTGATTTCCCAGGGGGACAGGTTGACAGGCAACAGATATGAGCCACTTTACTGGACATGCTGGACATATCTGTAGAGTTGTGGTGTATGATTCTGTATGCAGACTACTAACACTGCCAGGATTCGAACCATGTCTTTGTGTGCTAAAATTACAACAGTTCACATCTCGGTTACATGTGCTATTCGGGTTTTGTTGTCTGCCTTTTCCCTGTTCTCTGTCTATGTGTCTCTCAATTGTATTAAATGGCCTCTGGGGATTACACCAGTCATATACAGGCATTCCTACACATTCTATGTATGGTGCACAGTGTGGGTAACAGTGCTTAATACAACAGTACTATTACGTGATTGCAAATCTACATTACCATATGATACCAGAGTATACACATGCAGTCCAGCAGTTAGACATTTATTGTCAGGCTATTATGCTTTTATTTACATACAAATTATATGAGACTCTTCCTGCCATATTCTCTGGTGTATGCAGTACTTGACTTCCACAATGCAGGTTTTACACAGGCAATTAATTTACTAATACTTTTAGATTTATTTCCTATGACAGTACATGCAAGAGTATTACTGACCTTCCTCACATCACAACCTCTCCAGGTGACTTCCATGGGCCTCCTGGTTCGTGGCCCACTCACTTGCAGCTGTGGAGGACATAAGAGGAATATTTAGCCATACCGATCCATAATATACATGAGCTGGCAATTATTACACTCATAGTGGAGTGATACTTACACACAGCTGGGACATCCCCTGCCGTTCTAGCCTCTTCAATCCACTGCTCTAAGAGGTCCCCTTACACCACTTCAGATCGGCATAGTGATGCCTGATCTGCTCACCAGTTCGGGGTATGCCAGTGGCACTGGTGAGGTAATGGGCAAGATGGTCCCAGGCTTCCGCCTTATATTGGGAACCCTGGTGCTGGTCCTGCAGCAGTCTCTGCTCATGGTCTTTGATAAGGAGTCCTGCCATGACTCTGGACTCCTGGATGCACCAGCTCTGCATCCAGAAGTGCACACCTTCTCCACTTACTGCCATTGTGCCTGCAAGGGGAAGCTAAAACCAGTTATGACATGTATTCCTGCCTATTGGGTTTAAGTAGAGCCGATTTCCCACACTTTTCCATGATATGCCGGTTTTGAAAAGGCTAGGCTATAGGCAAACCTGCTTACCTAAGGTTGGCATTGTTTAAAGGGTTATAACACTGGGCACATTGAGTTAGCTGACTTACACATTGCTTACACCTCCTAAGCTGGCCTGTGCAATGCTTAGTGTTGCTTACATTAAACTTTGCATTATATTTTCTTTTTGGCATTGATTTATTACTCATTACATCTTACATATATGCCTGGTATCCATGATGCACGTGTACATACACTGTATGGCATCTTTGTGTTTTATTGGGGACTTCAACACTCTGTTACAATTACACCTGATATCTGGGCTTACTGCTGTACTCCAGTTCACATATTTATGTTATGTAGTGGGTTATATATCATATGACTGTATACTGATTCCTTTCACAGGTTCAGTTTGATTGTACTATACTGGGAACATGTTTGGTGATACCTCATTCTTTTGTACTGCTGTGATGGCGTGGTGGTTAACTACTGTGACTATAGTGTATAGGGTCCTGGGTTCAGGACCTGCTGGACTATTTATTTTGTTGATGGGCAGAACAAGGGCCATTGGATACAGAGTGATTAAGGCACTTGGTTTGCGTGACGGTAGGAAATGCTAACCTCAGGTTAAATATGCTTACAGAGCGTTAGCTTACAATTTGCTTAACCTGTGTGCCCATGGCTTAAACCTGCTTACTAGTGCTTAAATATGCTTACTACTGCTTACTGGTGCATACACTTGCTTACTAGTGCTTACTCCCACTTATAATTGCACTGATTTAGACAGTAATATCTAATGGGTCTTGGGAAGGTGGGGGATTTGGAAGTTGTATGGAGTTGTCATTCATTACACATTTTACCTTCCATTTGCATCCATGATTCCTGTGTACATATACTGTATGGGGCACATGTGCTTATCTGTGGACTTTGCAACATTATGACACTGATACTCACACCTGCATTTAATGCAGTACTCCAGTTCACAAATATATGTTATTTAATAGGTTATGCAACTAAAATATTGGTCATAATGTGATTTGCCATGGAAAATGGAATGTGCTGCAGTGGGATTCGAACCAGGAATACCTGCTCATAAGACAAACGCTCTGCCCACTACTCTATTGCTATACTGCTTCATTTGCATATATCTTCCTTGTTATCCTCTTCAGCCATTTAAGCTGCATTAACCATAGCTAAGTGATGGGCACACCCGAGCACCTATGGTTAGTTTTAATCAGATTAAAAAAAAAAAGGGTTTGTTTATTTTATATGTATTTACTATTGCTGTTCTACACATGGGGAATGTTGCTGGGGATATACGGACACCTATGAGTGATCTTGCTCATTCCTTTGGCCTTTCTGCTGTTCTTCATTGCGAGGGCGTGTATATTCTGAGAGCTCTGCTCTCAAACATGGCCCCTGCACTCTTACATCCTCCATGTAAGATTAGGAGCTCAGGCAGTGCACCTTCATTAATATGCATGTCGTGCTGCCGTCCTGCTGTTAAACAGCCGCTTCCATGCAGGACTAGCTTAGTAGCTTAGAAGATTAGTAAATCCAGGGGACTATCTTTTAATGCATAGCCATAAAGTAATTTAATTCCAGCTATTTTTCTAACGTTAACCTCCTGTATTCCAGTTTCCACTGTTAAAATGTATACATTTAAACAGTTACAACAGTGCATGTACATTTCTGCTCTATTCCAGCAGGGCACACTGTGGTTACATTTTAAGCACAAGCAAAAACCTTTTCAACACACACTTCTGTACCAGCAGTTTGATATACACATGACATACAGTTCTAATACATTTGTAACACAAGCATCTTATATAAATTTATTTATTTATTTATTTTATTTATTTGACATTTCTTTACCGGGGTGATCTGACTGGGTCTACAGAACTCGTTTTCAGCAGAGGCCGGGAACAAAAGCTCCACATACAGTACAATACAAATACAGTATAATCCAATCCAATACAAATAACATTAGAAATACTATACAAAAATAAATTGAAATAACATAAACTATATTACAAGATATTACAATATAAACTGCACATCTAGAACAATTCTATAGAGTTAAAACATTATAGACAATAATAGTCACTTTCACCATATTTATAGCCTATGAGTAGATACTGTCCAAAACTAGTATGTAAGTAGTGCAATGTATGACAATGACTGTTATAGTACATATAAAATAGAGTGTTGGCTACAGTTAGGAAAATAATAACCAGAAAGTTAGTGATGCAGAAAGACAGTGAGAAAGTTAAGAAGAATAGTGGCATTACAGTCTGAGCAGTAGCTTAAGGATATGGTATAGAAACAGAGATGGAGTTAGGAGAGCCTTAGGATCTTGCAGACTGTGACGGAATGTAATGTGACAGAACAGGAGGATGGGGCTAATGTGAAAGAAGAGGAAGGGCTGAGCATTAGGCAGGCTTTATACAGGAACAGAGCCATGGATTTTTGAGATGATTTTTTAAAGAGGCTTTGAAATGGGTTACGCCAGGCATAGATCTGGTAGCTAGAGGTAATGAATTCCATAGTATAGAGACAGAGTATGAATACAGAAAGTGACCTGGTTTTCTTGCAGGTTTTGAGATTGCTAAGAGTTTTTTGTCTTCTGATCATAGGGATCAATTTGGTGTGTAAGGTGTGACTAGATTGGTTAGTGAAGGTAGACAGTAAGCTTGAAAATAAGGTTGTGCAAGGTGGATAGCTGAATAAAGGCAAGTTGGTTGGGGAGTTCAAGCCAGTTTAGCTCTAGTAGCAGTTTACAGTGGTGTGTGTGATATTTAGAGTTTGTGGCAAGCTTTACAACTTTGTTGTACAACTGTTCCATCTTACCTAGGGAAGAAGTTTGTAAGTTAGTTAGGATAGGAGTACTGTAAAGAAGGGAGGGAAGTATAAATGTTTTTGCAAAGGTAGTTTTAGTTGCTGCAGTAAAGAAATGTTTGTTTATATATAAGAGTCCCATTTTTTGATAAGTTCTCTTTACATTTTGCTGCATATGGGGGGGTCAAATGAAAGTTTATCTTCAATGATAACTCCTAGAAGTTTGGTTTCCTGCGCTATTTCTATGACACTGTTATCAGATGCAAGGATGTTGAAATGATCAGTAATAGGAGAGCTGCATTTGGGGTGAAAGAGTACTAGTTTAGTCTTCTTTGGATTAAGAAAGAGTTGGGAATTCCTTAGCCAGGATTCGATTGCAGTAAAGGACTGTTGAGTTTTTGAAAGCAGTTCTGGTAGTGATTGAGCAGTACAGATTATGGTGGAATCATTTGTGTACTGAATGAGGGTTCCAGGGTGACAGGCAGTGTGAAGGTTGTTTGTGAAAATGTTGAAGAGTAGGGTCCAAAGATGGAGCCTTGAGAGACTCCAGTAGGGTTGTGGAGAAAGGGTGATACTTTGTTAGACAATTTCACTGTTTGTTTATGATCCTTGAGGTAGTTCTGAAAACATTTTACTGTGTTATGTGAGAAGCCTAAGTTAGACAGTCTGTTCAATAGTAAAAGGTGAAACACTGTGTCAAAGGCCTTGGAGAGATCAAGGAATACTGAGGCTGTACAGCATCCTGCATCTCTGGCCTTGTTCCCGGTGTCTGTAAAGGATAACAGAGCTGTAGCCATGCTGTGGCTAGGTCAGAAGCCATGTTGGTTTTTGGTTAAAATATTGTTTTGCAATAGGTATTGCATTACCTGCTGATGGGTACCTCTCTCGAGAATTTTGGATATGGGTGACAAGATGGATATAGGATGGAAAATGGGTGGTTCAAAAGAGTTGCCTCCTTTATGGATGGGGGTGGTGTGTGTTTCCATATGATAGGTACTTCTGATTTGGACAAAGACCTATTCATAAGGATGGTGATTGAATTGGCAGACAGTTTGAGGCAGTGTGATGGAAAATTATCAGATGAGGCAGAACAGGATTTTAGTTTTTGTAGCAGTTTCTTAATGGTGTCAGTGGGTATGGGCTGAAATGAGAATGGGGTTCATATGATATTTTGTTGAGTAGGGGGGTTATTAATGACAAGGTTAGTAGTTGATGGTATAGGGTTAGGTGTGAGAATAGGTTGACGGGTTTGGGGTCCAACATTAGGAGTGTTAGTAGGTCTGATATTGATTTTATGAAGTGCTTGTTAAAGTTTCCGGCTATTTGTGATGGAGGGGTATCAGGTGATAGGGTGTGCTCTCTATTTGTTCCAGGGTTAAGTAGAGAAGATAAGGAGTGCTAAAATTTATTGGGATTGATTTTATGCTGGAGTTGAAGCTGAGAATAGTATGAGTTCTTATCTCTCTTGATTAGTTTTGTCAATTTGTTATTTACTGTTTTGAAATTGACATGATTTTGTTAATTTTTGTTTAGTTTCCAGGTCATCCAGGCTAGGTCCCTTTGCATCATCAGGTGTTTACATTCCTTAAATCATACATTACTTACATTCCTAAATCATGTTGATATTCACAAATGACATACAATTATTTACAAAATTCCAGATAGCTGTTGGCAGAATCTTCTTTCATCACACACTGGACAATAAAACATCCCTGATAATATAAAAGATTCACTGACAGAACACTTAGAAATAAAATAATAAAACTGTGTTCCACATTAAGGTCAACTGTGCACTGCTTTGACAGTACAGGATTTTCTGATGAGCAGAACTGCTCCATGATCTTTTCCTGATTAGAACTAAAATAAAACACAAAAAAAGTAACTCACACTCTCAACAGTGCAGTTCACACACTGACTGGAAACCAAGACTCTTCAGCTCACATGGCTACTAGGCTGAAATTATTTCAAGTAGTGTTTGTACAGCAGTACAAAATCCTTGAGAATTTAAGCTTTTTTCTTCTTATTTTTACCCCCATTATTTATTGAGACTGACAGCCTTCTGAAACATGATGCTACCGCAGGAGCCATTCAAGATTTTTGAATTCAGTCACCTGACTGTCACCGCCAACTGAATCTCCAATTGTGACAATGACCAAAGTTGGATCATGGTCAAATGGGGCCCTAGACAAGGTAATGGAGGTGGGTCAAATGGGGCCCTAGACAAGGTAATGGAGGTGGGTCAAATGGGGCCCTAGACAAGGTAATGGAGATGGGCCCCCCCCAGCAGCTTTCCCCTGGCGGCAGCAGCCCCCAACTCCACAGCCATTCCAGTGTCCCATTACTTGGACATTTCTCCCCATTTACCATAAACACTGTTCAAACCTGTCAGTGTGGATACTATTTTTTCTTTACTTCAACAATGATTAGAGATATTTGGATTTAATTTAAAACTTTTATTTCAAATTTTATAGCTCAAACACGCAATAGCCATTTGCTAAACAAAACAATGCAGTCTCACAATGAAAACAAACTTAGCATGAACAGTAAACTTCTCTGTCGATAAGCCATTGAAACCCACATTCAAAGAAAATGTATCGGGAGGACCATGCATACACTGGTTGTGTTAAATTATATTTCTTGTATAATACATCACCACTTGTTACAGCTTGTTTTAAATTTTAATTTATTTTTTTACATTTTCCCAGTAAGCAATGGAACACATATGAATTAATAATGGCAAAACTACCCATTTCAACCATAAAAGGTCACTCAAATTTCTGTCATTACAATCCATCAAGATCAATCAATACTTGCAATCTCTGCAGAAGCAAAAGTCATATAAGTAATTCCATACTAAAGAGATCTGTAACTAATATAGCGGCTGCTGCTGGCAAACAACTTTACATTTCAATGTTCATGTACAAATTTAGTGGCTGCTACCTTTAAGAATAAACTGCTTATGTTACATTAAAAACAATGGTAAGCTCTTAATATTACATTAGGAAATAGCTGGCAAACTGACAACAGGTTTATAGGCATCTCACCCAAAGGATACACACGAGTGCAGCATCCTCACCCCCCCACCCCCCCAAAGTGCACCAAAATATCAGCAATCCATCTACATGGTGTGAGTAGAATCCACAGCCTTCTGGACCAAAGGGAAGTGTGTTACCTGTTGTACTACTAACATTGCCTTCAAATTCTATAGCACAAACACTGATGATAGCCATTTACTAAACAAAACAGTTGCACACTGAAAACAGATTTAGCATGAGCAACAGTAAACTTCTCTTCTCCTGAAACTCACAATTCCTTGAAAATGTACCCCCTGATGACAATCTAGTAGGTGGTGTAGAAGATTTAGACACTTTTATATCCTACAATCAAGGTACAGGGATTGAGCTTGAACAAGTCATTTAACTAATCTGGCATCCAGCTTGAGCAAGTTATTTAACCAACATGCTAACTAGAGTATTTTACACATGCATGCACACACACTCTTACTCTGTCTGTTCAAGGAACCAGCAGTAAGGCTTGGAACTCTTCAAGAGAGTTCCCTTCTAAGCAATTTGACTCTGAATTCTTTATCTTTTCTTCCGGATTTTTATAGCTTTGTTTTGGTGGGGGGGGGGGGGATAGGGAGATGTCACTCTTGCAAGAGAAACCAATTATTTCATCCACTGAAGGGTACCTTTCAAAGTAAGATGTAAAATATGTACTTGCCATAAAGCACAGCAGATGAATACTCACAATATCAAATCTGTGAAAGGGCTGTTTGTAGTGTTTGCATTCCAGTTATTAGGACATTCTCCAAGTATTGTTCAAGTTTATAAATCAGTAATGTTGTTAATACATTTAACTTCAGATGCACACCTCTCTCGTGTCACTCATTTACTGAATAGACACTCACAACTCTCTCATCTTGCTCACTTACACTCCTAACTCTCTTATCTCACTCACCTACTGAGCAGACACATACACCCCTCTGTCATCTCACTCACCTTTTGAATGGACATGCACACCTCTCTCATCTCACTCACCTGCTGAACGGACACACACACACACACAGACCTCTCATCTCACTCACCTACTGAACAGACAAAACATACACCTCTCTCTCCAAACTCAGTCACCTGCTGAACGAGGACACACACACACACACACACACACACACCTCTTTCATCTCACTCACCTACTGAGCAGACACACACACACACACACACACACACACACACACACACACACACACACACACACACACACACTCATACTTCTCAACCTCTTTGCTCAAGAAATCTGGACAAGGCCTGACATAATGGTGGGACAAAGGCCCAAAAATAAGGACACATTTTAAATATTGCTCTTATAAACTTAGAAAGTTGATAGAATAACAGGATTTGTGTTAGCATGCATTTTCTGAAGGATATGAAGTCTGAAACACAAATGCAAGTCATTTATTTAGTGACTTTGATCCTTATATCCTCTTATATGTTTCTCAAAAAAAAACACAGTTTTTATGAGGAAGAGACTGTATATGAGACAAAAATATGGACAATCTGCACAGATTTTTTGAGAGGTATGACACACAAACCTCTTTCATCTCGGTCACCTGCTTAACGGAAAGACACATAAACAAACACACCTCTCTCATCTCACTCACCTTCTGAACAGACACACACACACACACACACACACACACACACACACACACACACACACACACACACCTGTCTCATTTCAGTTATCTGTTGAATGGACACACATACACTTCTCTCATTTAATGATTGGACACACACATACTTCTCTCTTATTTAATGATTGGACACACACATACTTCTCATCTGTCATCTACAGAATGGGCACACACACGTACATCAAGATGTATGATAAATTACTTTAGCTAAAATCAGCAGCATGTTTTATAAAAAAGAAGCTGCTGTCCTCCCATGAAAATACAGTTTTAAGGCTCCAAATGGACTGTTGCTCAATTTTCTGCTACATACAGGTATACCTTCATTGTGATATATGATGCTCAGTATAATGGAATAAATACTGTTAATTCAGTTTTGACACATGATAACCAACAGCCCATGAAATGGAGTCACTAGAGGTTACAGCTCCAGGCTGGGACCATGAAACATAATTACATATTGCTTCATTCCCTGTATTTTACTTGCATGGAATGTAATTACTCTACTGAATAGGCAACACTGGACTAGCAGCACATTAGTTGGATCTGCATGATATTATAAAACCGCAAGTCTCAGAAATGAACTCAGGCACAGGAAAAGCTATGCCAAGTAAAAGTTTAGAATGCCTAAATAATTTTCTTTCATTGCAGAGAGCTGTTCATTCCTAGAAATAATGTAATTTAGACTTCTTCAGACAAGGTCATATGTGTGTATGTGTTTTGGTGTGTGTGTTTATCTTTGTGTGTGTAAGTTGCAGCTGTGTGCGTGCATGTATGATATTGTGCTCAATAAGTGAACAGATAATGGTTCTGTCTTTACAATCGTTTCTTTCTAGATACAGGTTAAACTTATCATCTGTTTGATTAGCACCTCATAAGTGATGACATCCTTGAGCCACTCTGCTCTGAAATGTGCATTCATCTTCTCTTATCAGCAATAAGATTATAGCCAGGTGTGATCGGCATTCCACGTCTGAATGATTTAAATGAGGCATATACGTTATGTAAAACATTAATCAAATGTACATTTAATAAATGCCTTTATTTGTTAACATGCCCCTGCACCATGGCCTAAATCTGCCACTGATCTAATGAAATGTTTAAAAACAAAACATGAATTCAAAAGATAAATAAAGCTAAAAATGTGTGAAACTAAAAAACATCTAAGCCAGTAAACACAAAAGAATGAAAATGTATATAAATATTTATAATCCTGTCTAATTTATATCACCTTTAGTTTTAATGAATGTTTAACGCTTATATTATAATTTAATCCAGGTCTAATAGTACTGTTATATTTAATTTCACAATACAACTATTTAAATTCTAAAAATAAACGCTTGATGCCCATTTTAGTTTCACCTTGTATTCCTCACAAAAATATTCTTCAAATTACTGCTTTCAACAGAATGATTGTAAACTATCATAATACTATTTTTATGCTATATTTCACAAATATGTTCATATATTCTTGCACAAAGTTCTCTTTTAGTTTTTACTATGTAAAATACAGGGTAGGTTGTACATATTGTTAAATAAACCACATATACAGAAAGACAACAGGAATTCCAGTTGCATCTAGTACTCTTGCATAAAGAATGGATAGATGATATAAATATATATTTATCTTCTGAGTTCATGTGCATGTTTGTAAAGAAGCATTTGATTGGTAGGTGTTTTCAACCATGTGATTTGAGTATTTAAGAACATTGATGTTAAGGTTGATGCTTTATTTGAAGAAATTATTATTAACATGGCGCAAGTATTAACTTATTGGTCTGTGGAGAATGTTGGTTTAGGAGCTTTTTGATATTCTAATTTGTGTTTAAGCCTGCGGACTACTAATCTCTGCTTTTATGGGGGTGTTTTAATCTTTTGCTGAATTGACTACTGGATAATGGATTCCTCTGACCATTCTTTGTGGCTCTTCACCAGACTTCAATCTTTGCTTCTTGCCTTGGGAATGTTGCCAGGTTTTTGAAGTAGTAACCAATAACATAAAGTTTTTAAACCAACTTAGAGGGGGCTGAAGTCTAGATCATTCTATATCCAGTAGCACAGGCAACTTTGTTTGTTATACTTCTACTTGCAACACTAAATCCAGAAATTGTTCATGTCCTATAAACTAGACCTGATATTTTTTTAACAACTGAGAAAAACAAAAAACTCAAAACTCTAGACAATGTTGCTGAATTCAAGTTTTTTCCCCATTGACAGTAGGGCACCCAGGGAGAATGCACATAAATGCTTGTATCTTGTACTCTGAGATAAATGTATATATTTATGTATGCATGTATATATATATATATATATATATATATATATATATATATATATATATATATATATGTACACACACACACACACACACACACATATACATACTGTCATATGGTGCACCCCCTGCCCTAGATAACCCCTCCTGCATTCACCAAGCTTTTTCTTGGCAAGATTTCACAAAATTCTTGGGTCAATTTGTAATACAATTATCAATAACATTTCTATCATCATTCATAGAAATAACCGTTGTGTCAGTGTTAGCATCATTACCTTCAACATTCTATGTGAGTATTTAAACTGTAGTAAGGCATCTGTAACATTTGTAGCAAGTGACTTGCTACAATTTAAAGTCAAGAATCTTCTTCTGTTTTCCTCCTCCTGGATTCAAAGAACGGAGAAAGGGCTCTGAGTTGTTTGCTTGCTCCTGAGGAGAAGAGTGCTGGCCAGATCAGGGAACAGACCTTTTTTTCACTCTTCAGCTCTTAAACTTGAGGAGCATCATAATGGGGAACAGCACTGCTAGATGGGCTATTTCTTATACAGTCCCTAAAAACTGGGTGTCCTGATTTATAATACTTCATGTCCTTTTTGTATTTGTGCAACTTGCATTTCTGCAAGGCACTTTCAGATTTAATCAACATATCAAGCAATTCATTTAACAAACTCTTGTATTCAAGGTAAGGGATAAACTCTTGAAACAAAAAGTAACTTTATACTCCCCCAGTAACTGTTTCTAGATTAGATTCATAATAGTCTAGGCAACCCTAAAGTATAGGTAAATTACATTTGGAATAGACTTTTATATCTGAAATAAAAGATATGAAGTTTGTTGCTGAGAACAAATCATTTCTTCTTTAAGCTGTACATCCTTTACAGTAAGCTTCTTCTTAATACAAACTCTGTGTGAACGAATTCTAACAGCCTGCCAAGGTTTCATAGTCCTAAGATGTCACATAGTAGATCCCATTTTGAGTGCTGTGCATTCCAGTTCAAACCAGTGCAGATATTACATTCACTTATGTCCATTATTCTTGGATTACGGCAAAAGTGTTAGTAAATTGCAAACTCCCAGTCATGGTATAGGATACAGAAATGTTAAGTTCAACACCTCCAAATGAAATCAGAACTATCGTTGTATGGTCCCCAGTTCTGGTAAAGCTGAATATAATGGCTCATTTCTGCTGTCACAATTTACCAAAAGAAAATCTTAAACCAAAACCAACAATACCAAAGACAGCTCACTCCGTACTCCAAGTTGTAAGTATAGCTGTAAAATTTACAGCTGAATAATATGAATGCAAAAAGCACTGCATGCACATGAATAAATCAATTTACTAACAAATGGTGTGGTGGTGCTGTGGTAGCATTGCCCCCTCACAGTAAGACTCTGGTTCAATTCTCAGCTAGAGCGTCTTCTGCTTGGAGACATGCGTGAATGGGCGTACCTTCAATGAAGGTTGTACGTCAGGGCTGGTAACTTGGCATGTAAAAATCAACTACCAATCATTAGCGGACCGGAGTTCCGCTGTGGCGACCCCTAACCAGGAAAAGCCAAAAGACACAACAACTAACAAATTGTGTGAATAAAGACATAGGGAGGATTGCTGCAACTAAAATGCAACCAAAGTAGAGCGCAGTCAGCTGTAGTGTTATAAAGGACCGCAGCACTATACAATGTACAACAAAAATATGCATTTTATAAATATCATAACACAAATAATTGTACCAAGTAGTTTTTACCCTAAGACTTCATCAACAGAAAGAAATAAAAAAAATGAATATATCCATAATAACATATATTTTCTCAGTAGAGCAGTTGCTTAGTATAACAACAGTGCCTGCATAACAGAACAAGACCTGGGGTTGTGTGAATGCCAATGCATTGTATGTGGGTGTATGTGATGCTACAAATACAAGCATTTTACATCCCCCAATGTTATGCCTCATCTAATTCCTTATATTACTTCATCTGCTTTATCTCTCCCCTCCTTTTCTGTTACTTCATCACAGTTTCATATGAAGTTCTTCCCCTTCCCGGTCTCTTTCAGTCCCCCCTCCCCTCCAAATGGTGTATATCAAAAACTGTTGATACTCCATACTACGTTTGTTGACTCTCCTCCTCTTACTTTGTGCGTGATATTTTCTCTCCCACAATTCTCCTGTTCAGTTCTTTCCTGCATAAACTCATCCCATAATCACACCTGCTTTCCAATATTGACTACTTCCCTGATCTTATAGCCATGCACAGGATGTACTCAGCCTTCCCCCTTTTATGGTCATTAGCAACTTTTTTTCTGGAACTGAGTTCCAGGTTGAAACCCTGAATTGACATGTTTCCTAAGAATAGCATAATATTTATGTACCATTTCACATATTGCAGTTGTTGACTTTTTATATGCTATTCATCTGCTATAATTACACAGTAGAACACAAAGTGACACAATTAAGCTCCAATATTGTGAAAAATACAACTTTGTTGAACACCTTTCTGATGTAACAAAAGTGCTTAACAACATTTACTAAGCAGGTTTCAGTGAAGATATGCTCTACTCTCATGTTAGATCATAAACAACACCCACCACACAACAGTGGTAGGAACCTAAAACCATTTCTGCTGCCACTGACGGAATTCTTTCTTTGTGCATAGTTTCTCCCAGTTTTATTTCTCCACGTCTTTTGGTTTCCCCATTCCTAAGTCAGGGTACAATAAAAATTCATGAAACTAGTATTGTTTCAGTCTTTGATTTTAGCCAAAAGTGTTCTTTGCAGCACCTGTAGTTTGCCTAGAATTGCCTCCTGCAATTCATACGAGTTATATGTAGTGGTAGCATATCGAAGTATGGCTGTACATTTGTTTTTATTAGACCCATTATTCCTACCACTACTATTGGAATTGCCTGGGTATCTTTCTTCCACATTGTTCTCTTTTCTGCCTGACAATCCTGATATTTTAGGACTTGTGCCTCTATGTACGCAAGATACTGTAATTACTAGGTGTAGCAATTGTAATTATGAGTTACTTTTGTCTTTTTTTCATGGACTACTATATGTGGTTTTCCTGCTTCTATTTTGTTTAAACTGTTAGTAATGGATGGTCCCTTGTTATGCACACGTCATCATTCTCTATAATGCTTTGGGGTTCCAATGCTCCTCAGCTACATCTATATTGTTGTGTTTGCACAATCCCCAATGCAGTAGTCTTGCCATGTTATTGTGCCTTCTGCCATGTGTGTATCACATCCAGCATGAAAATGTGCAACTGTTTCCTTTTTTTTTTTTCAGAACCTACATTTGTCTCTTTCTCTCATATGTTCAATGAACTTTGTAACCAACATGTGGATAGTCCACTGCTTTGGGCTGCCATTATTAACCTTTCATCTTTTGGTTTCAACTCATCACTCCTTAACCATACCTGCGTCAAATCCTGATCAACACAAGACTGTTCCAGGAGATCTCTACGTTTGTCACTATATTTATGGCTTTTCCAGATTTCTTTCCTTCTCATCTGATCCTTTTCCTTATATTCTTACTTTTTTTGGCACATTCATTTGCTGCTGATGTTTGTCTACTTCTGGTTTAATTTCCATTCCTGCTTGATACTGGAATGCTTTTCCTAAACTAAGCAGAGATGTCAGACTTCCTCACCTCATGTTTTAAAACTTTCACAATGTTTGGATCTGATGAGGTCAGCAGATATGTATGCAGTCCCATGACTGCAGAGCTATACATGTAATCAATTTAGAGGTGTCCCATACCTTCTTCAGGGCAAGGAATATATAATCTTAGTATACACAGCGATTTTTATACATCATTTGGTAAGCATGAAGTATTTTTCTTGTGTTCCTGTCCAAATGATCCAATACCTTTTGGGGTCAGTTAGTCACACAAAAATTGTAAGTAAGAACAGGGAGAACAAATTGGTTTATAGTTTGGGCTTTGCTCCTAGGTGTCAATGCTGTTTTCAATATTAGTTTTAGTCTTCTAAAATATTCCTTACTGTCATTTATTCTCATTTGTTCATGTTTTATTGCTGATGCTTCATCGGTTCCCAAATATTTATTCATTCCCTTCAGCTCAGGTTCCTTTATAAAACATTCTTGTCCCAGATTTATATTTTCTTTGCACTGTAACTTTTGTGCTTTAAACTTTGCTTTTGCACGTTTACCAAAACCAAATTACATTCTTATATAATTTGAGAAAGTTTTAACCAATTGCAGTTGTGCTTTCAATGTCTCATCTGATGAACTATATAGGTTTAAGTCATCCACCATGACCTAATTTGTTAAGTAAACAGGTTAATGGGTTAAGGGCAAGACAGAACAACAGGAATGGCAAAGAATCACCCTGAAATATCCCCCCTTTGAAGTGTTATCCCTAGGCAAATAATTTACCCTTTATGTCTTGTTAAGTTTAATTCTGGTGGCTGCCAAAAAAGCAATTACTTGAAAATGGAAATCAATCTCTAACGCTGCTATACCTGAAGTATTGAATATTGCAACACAGATAAAAGAACAAGAGTTGGGATCTTCAGAAAATGATAGGAGTATGTTACATAGAACAAATGGGAATTGAGGAACAATTCATGCAGAAAAAATGTTTTGGAGGAGGAATGAGGTTTAAGAAAAGTCAGGAACTGAATAATCCATCCTGCTGTGACACTACCTACACTAAATCCTTCAGTTTGCAGGTAATGCATACTAATTCTGGTTCTGTTCTACATCACCCTTTGTTTTCTTATTTTTGTATTGTGAAATTTTCCATACCTTGGTGCCTTTGCCTGCTGCCTTTTTTGTATTGATTAATTTGGCTTTCTCGTTAGCATAAATATTGCACCATATCATATCCCTTTTTTTCTTTCCCATGTCCATGTTTCTTTTTTATACCTTTCAAAAATCTCTGGGTTTTGTTCTTCATATTTTCATACTTCCTCTGTCACTTTTTTTTCCTGGGAGCCCAAAGTTTCTTTATCTGTGTAATGTTTTTTTCAAGGATCTGTTGTAGTAATGAATGCAAATTTTCATTTGAAGTTCATCACAGTTTTTCTTATAGAGTCATAAGGTCAAAGATGTTACTAGGCTAATGACTCAATGGGACCTTTCTAAGCCTAAGCAAGTTTTCCCGAAAGAATAATGAAGTCCTGCATCCAAATAGGACATTGAGGGCCAGGCATTTATAAGCTACCTCTGTCCATAAGGGACATGGGTGCTAAGCCTGGTGTAAATTTTCTATTCCCCATGATTGTCTAAGTTGTACTTAAACTGGGTAATAAACAAACTCAGCTTCACATGGATGGAAAGCCTGTTCCATAGGAAGAGCAGTCCGTGGGACACATATCTGTCTCTCCAGCATGTTCTGTTTATGTCACAGACAAAATTCAGGTTCCTAGACCTTGTATTTCTGGTACTTTTTGACTTACAAATATGTAGGAGATTCATAAGTGTGGGGTCTGTGGATCCTTGTAAGCCAGGCATAGATCAGCTTTCAGCAATCTATAGAAGAATGAATACAGGGAAAGGGCTTTAAGATGCTCTGTATAAGGTCAGGTTTGTTATGCCTTGTATTCTTTTTTGTAAGGAACCTTTGAGGTTGCTCTAGTTGCTGCATATGCCAAGTCAGGTCCATACTAAAGGGAGCATTGTACTCTATGATTGGACTGATAACAGTGGAGTACAATGGAATGATGACCTCTTTGGATCTAGACACCATGCCTTTTCTTGTAAGTAGCACAACATAAAAGGAATTCATCACCACTGTGGTCACATGATGGTTGAAGGTAAGACTACTGTCTACATGTGTATCCAGATCCCTGACTACTGGGCCCGCTGTTAGGGATGTATTGCAGGAAGGTTGATTTCTCAAAGGGTACAATTATGCATTTCGTAGCATTGAGTTCAAGTATTTTTTTCATCTAATTTCTCTCATGCTTTTCCTGTATATCTTCTATCTGGAAAGTCTGGGCTTCTTGCATAATAGTAGCAACACATAATTTCTTCCTTATCCTCAACAGTGCACTCGGTCATCTTTATGGCTCTTTTTGGGTATGTCAATTTTTACAATAGGGGAGGCATCCTCAACCTGAGCCTGGCCTAACCCCATTGTAGGAATGTTTCCGTGTCTTGAGGATTCAACACTGCCAATGATTCCCGACCTGGCACCAGTGTATACACCGAGATTGGGTACTTTTTATCCTGGGTCATGTGCATCCAGTTGTCTTTTTTATTTTTAAGCTACATCTCTCCATAATATATGTCAGTGTCATCTTGTTGAGCTTTTAGGAAAACAGGATCCACCATGTGAAGATACTCACCAAGACTTGAGGATGAATTGATTTCCAGTAATACTGCTCTCCTTTTCTTGCTGATTTCATCATCTCTCCATTCAGAAATCCATGGTAGTGCAAAGTGTAGTATAGCTTTTAAAGCTGTAAGGGATAAGATAAACACATCACATCTGTGTGCTGTAAGGAGACACTGCATTAACAGCTTTCAAAGCTATAAGACACATTCCATTCCAACAATTTCTTTCCTTTTTAAATCAGTACTTCATAGTACATAAACAAAGCTCTAGTTAGGGTGGTCAAAGGGAGGGGGACTGCTCTTGCTGCCAGCTATTAGGCATTATGATTGGAGAAAGAGTGCTGATCGGTCCCTGCAAGTCATTGCTGTAATGGATTTTGTTGTATGACAGCTGTATTGGCAGCTCACAGCTGCATCCATGATTTGCTTCAGTGTGAGTATGTGTGTGTGTGTGTGTGTGTGTACATGCGCAAAACACTTGTGGAAGCAAGGATGACACTGCTTCAGCAATGAAAGGTTTTTAAGACTAATACTTTAAGCCACTCTAATAACTAAGTAAATTGGTTATGTTGTTTACAAAAAAAGAACACCCAGGATACTACTCAGTATCACGAAAAACACATTGATGATTCAGGAGTCTTTTCTGAATTCTACCAAGCTTGGAATATTTGGAAGAGTAAAAACACGAGTGACTTTATAGTTACAATGGCTAACCAGAAGGCTGCATATTGTGACCAATGGGTCAAAAGAGGTACTGAGCTGTCAGCTCATCACCACTTAGTCATGAATTAGGACAGATGTTGGAGGAAGTGGATGGGCAGACATAGCAAACCAAAACATGTAGTGAGGTGCCCTGGGAGTACATGGGCAATGCTTCTGTGAGAGAGGAGTTCAACTCTGGCCTTCAGAAGTGCTTCTCCATTAGATATGGGGAGGTCAGAGATGGGAAGTCTGACTGTTCTTTGTTCAAGATCTCATTTACTGAGTGAGTGGCATTCAGCTGTCATCAAAAGATGGTCAATGTCTGACATGACAGTAACTATAGTACCAGTTTTTGGACACCAAACATAAGGGGCTCTGTCAAGTTAAAGAAAGTAATTTTCTGTGCCTCAGTAGCAGTGAGCACACCAGTGATCTGACCGACTGGTATGAAAAGGCAATGAAGGCAGCCACTATGGTAGTCATTGAAGCAAAAGCCTATTGTGGCAAGACAATGTAGAATGACTGTGGGATAGCCTCTAGAAGGTTCTATCAAACCATTAATTCACTCTAGAGATGGAATTGTGACATTATCCATGTTATTTTCAGCAAGGGTTGCAGACTATATAATCCCTCCCAAGCAGTGAATGAAGGTACAATGCTAAACGCTATTGCAAAGAAAACTACACTACTTGCATTCATTATTAAAATTTCCCATGCACTGAATTCAGTTAACTTCTTAAGCAACCACAACACAAATCTGAAGAGATGGACACTCAAAAGCCCTAACCCCCTCCTGCAGTTATACTATATCACACTATTTCTGAGATACCTCTACATGAAACCTACAGAACATACATGCATCAACAGTTTATAATAGCTCCTTGTCATTCATTTATAAGAACTCATAGTCTTCCATTTATAATAGTTCATATTCCACTGTTACTTTAGTTGCCTTTTTAATCTTCTTTTAGAATATTCCTTTTGAGAAAGGTCATATTATGTGGAAATAAATCACTAAATATCCCATTTCCCTCCTGAACAAATAAACCAAATGAGTGTTAAGACAGGTCATAGAATGGAAAAGTAACCTAAGTGACTCTAGTAGGAAAGAAACTTCACAGAAAAAAAAAACAGTAACAAAAACAAAAGCTATAAAAGCCTTAAACATGTGATCTCAACATACCACCCAAAAGAGGAACTTAAAACATTTTCGAAAGCAGTATTGGTACAAATGAAATATTTCAAAAATCTAATGGTTCCACCTTACTGAAGAATGATAACATATCTAAGCCCACCCTACTTTATTAAACTTTAGGTCTATCCGTGCCCACAAACCTTACACTCCTTTCCATAAACTAATCTCTAAAGTTCTCTTTATTTGAAAAAAGATATTCCATAATAAAATACTATCTAGATAAATAAAATACACATACACATACAAGGCAGATTTCCTTGTTTTACATGTGCTGATATACCTAGCAAGCCCTTTAAGCATATCCGTAACTTGTTTCTTACAACTATCATCATTCTGCAGTTTCAAATATACTATTTTTGTTCCATCCTTATCATCGCCTAATGGTTTTCATCCCATTGCAGATATGTGCTCTTCACAAAAATACTTGAAAAATCATATATGAATAAATACTTCAACATGTAGCAGACATTCATTCTGGCAGGCAACATAGATTCCAGTCTAAATAAAGTACCATTACAACCATATACTCATCTACTAATCATATTATTTTTAACATTGAACAAGATCTGCTTAGTGATGCCATACCTTTTGATCTAAAATGCCTTTAGGAATGTAGACCACAAACTGTGACTACAGGAACTAGATGAATGTGGCTTTTACAAAAAGAGCAATATTTAAAATATGTCCCTGTTTTGGGGCTTTTGTCCCCCCATTTTGTCAGGCTTTGCCCAGATTGCTTGCACTAAGGGGTTAAGAGGTATGCCCTCCCCTCCAAAAAAAAAACATTGTTTCCTTTTTATTGAAAGAGGTTTTCAGTAATTACTATCTGACTGAATAATATTCTAACTAAATGTATTTGGCAGATCAACAAAATATGCCGCATAAAAATAGCACACTAGCTATCTTTTAAAAGGAACACTTGACTCAACAACCTGGTTTCAGACAGCCTGAAATCCATATAATTAGCAACACAAACAAATAAAGGCAAACTTAGAGGTTACTCTGGAGGATAAACAAAAACTGAAATTAAAGTCTAAATTAATTAAAGTCTAAATTCTTAGCAAAATTCCAGAAAGGATCTTGTGCACTGTATCAGTTTAATTATTTATTGATATTTGAATACCGGGAAAGTCAGAATGGGTACGAGCCCATTTTCAACGAACGGCCAGGGAGAAAAGCCCCAAAGTATTACAAAACATTTTAACAATTATTTAGTTATTTATTTATTTTACATTTGTTAACTGGGAGTGTCTGACTGAGCCGAGGCCCGGGGAGAAAAGCTCCACATAGAAAAATTTCAGATACATTTAGTTATTTAGACATGATCAGTATACACACAAATTACAAAAGACATGTTTTTACAGTGATATACAGCACATCAACAGTTACAGTGGAGAGAACAAACAAAATATTAAATTAAAAATAAAGGTAATTAATAGATTTGTGGTGTATACAGCTGAAATTTGGAACATAGGTAGAATACATACATAGTATACAGGTACAGTACATACACTGTAGATTAGCCAGTGTTTGTGAGTAAGATTGAAAACTATTATCAAGTACTCTAGGTTTACTACATGTACCTTATCCGCTTTAACTAGCCTGGGGAGTAATCATGGCACTGCCAACTTTGCTTGAGATGTTGCCTGATGAGGTCTTTAAAGGAGGCTTTGGATGATGTGTTTTGAATGCTAGTAGGGACAGAGTTCCATGTTTTAGCCACTGAACTGCTATATAGTGCATCTCCAAACATATTGTAGCTATTGATGACTTCTAGTAGTAGTTTGGTTGATGATCTAAGAGGCCTTTTGGCTGAATGATGTTGTACTAGGTTTTTGAGGGCAGGACACTTATTGGGAAGGTAATAGATTGAATGACAGAGGCAGAGCTGTTATAATTATAATTATTTTATAATTATAATTTTACAGTCTTTAAAAATAATATAAAAACAAGCACAGTTTAAATAATTAAACCAACTTAGACATAATATGAAAACATTGGTTAAGAGTAGATAAAAGCTATATGACATTGATTTAACAGAGAAATGTTAGTCAATTTACAGAAGAATTTAAAGGTAAACTAATATAATACAAACAGGAATTACAATGCAAATTGAGAGAAAAGCAGGCTTATGGTATATTTAAAGACAAAGCCAGGGGAGAGAATTTGATAAAATATAGGAATGCTGGCTGATGTCTTTACAGACTTAGCTAACCAGCAACACTGTAACACAACATGTATATTGAAACAAGAATAGATGCTGGCCCCAAGCCAGCACTGTAGCACAGAGGGATAGTGTCCTAACTTTGACCCAGGTTCCATTAGCAACTCAGCTGTCTGAGGCATCGGCAGGTAAGGATGAGGGTGCTTATCCCGGGAGTGAGGGCACTTGTCTAAAGTACTCCCTGATAGGAAGTGCGAAGTGTGATCTAGAGGGGAGAATTCCTTGTATGTAAAGTAGGTGAGCACAGGGGGCTGAAATGGCAACATATGGGTAAATCATAAAGAAAAATCCACCTAGCTGAAGCAATAATGGCAAAAACCAGCCCCCACCCCAGATGCCCTTGTAGTCTCCACTAACAAAACCCAGAATCTGAGTTAGTCCAGTGGTAAAGAATGACGGCCATTAGAGTGATACAAGGGAGCAAAAAAATAAATAATAAATAAATAAATAAAAAAGAGCTGTTGGTCCTAAAATGTAACAAACAGCAATGCCTTAAAACCACCTAATTTATAACTTGTGCTACAGAAATTCACTGCCAATGATGTACCATTAGGGGAACCAGTGCATGTATTTGTGTTTGTAGCAGTTTTGACAAATGTATTCTGAATAGCCAAAAAGGTCCATGGATACTTCTCACATATCTTAAACCAGTCCATGAGAATGGTGACCGAGAAAGGAAAGGAATCCCTCATTGCAAGAATGGTGAGAATACAAATCTAGTGCAGAAATGTGTAGTCAGAGGATAGGGATATGGCTACACTTCATAGTGTGCCCAAGTGAAATCATTGCTCTATTGTTGAGAAGTAGTGCCATGAAGAGCTATACATACATGGAGTGGTACTTCTCCAATAAGGTAAGGAATGAAAAGAAACTCAACAAAACCACCAGAAGTATGTCCACCAGCCAACTACCTTTTTATACAAAGTAAGAGGTTATCCTTCAACATTACCACACTGTATATTGCAGATGCTGTGATACAATCTGGAACACACACACACACACACACACACACACACACACACACACACACACGAACACACACACACGCACACACACACACACACACACACACACACACACACACACACACACACACACACACACACACACACACACACACACACACACACACACACACTTTGCATCATACCAGTAAACTTGTTCCCTGCCACAAGTGTGAACCTCCCATCGTTGAGGTCTAACATTTCATGAAGTAAACTGGGATTCCAACAAAAATGGTGAATTCTAAAATCTGGTGTTACATATTTAAAGCATTTTTTTTTTTCAGTGAAAGACCCCCGCCCCACTAATAAAGTGTACTAACTGTGACTACTGTACTTTCCAGTACAGGAATACTCCAACATATTGCAAACTCAAACTTACTATATATTCCCCCACATTTAAGCTTTCAGTTCCAGTGCTCCAAAGATCACAAGCACATTCCACAGAATTTCAGAACACAAGTCTACTCCACTAGAATGCAATCAGAAAAGGGTCTATGCAGTGGCACCATAAGGAATGATGGTTTAGTTTTACGTATCAGCTTTGCAAGTGCATACATTTATACTCTTGGCAGCATTATTGTTATCAACATTGCAATTATTTGCTTCTAGAATTGTTATGTTCAGCTTTAATCTTGCTCTGTATTAACTTTAATCAATTAAATACATGCCTGTTCTGAGATTGAAAGTCTCTGTAAAATAGTTTGTGCACTCTAAACACCTCTTACTAAGCTGTCCACTGTCCACTTTTGCTTGACCAGTAGACTATACTACATATGCCAGGTATTTTAGGTCAGGAAATGACAGACAACCTGTTTTAGTTGCATCTCTTTTTTAATTGCTTTGTTCTGGCTATAAACTGATTGCTCTCAGTTATAAACTGACCTGAGGGTGGGAAGCCTACTCGGGTTCACTTCACTCCCTACCAACAATTTTTATCCACCACCCCTTACTTTACTATTGTACTTCCTACATATACATTTCACATGCAACTCTTATTCAAAAAGGCTTCCCAGATGACCTTACTACACTACATACACTTCTATTTCTTGTTTGCTACTTTTCTATCTCTAATTTTTAGCCCCATTCCCATCTGTCTTTCTCCTTCCCATGCTGCTTTGCACCATATCAACTTAAAATCACAACCCTCCCTAATGGTACTTATCTGTTCCACATTGTGTCTTTTTCTTCTTCCAAATAAACCCCTCATTTCTTCTTATTTTGACTACATTATATTCTAGCCTTTAATACCCCTCTATTCCTTACATTCCAGAGAAGATAGCAGGACAACCTCTCTTTCTTCTTTTATAAAAAATACGTCTCTTCTTACCTATCCTTTTCCAGCTTTCACAATCCACAATCACTGAATTTCTTACAGTTCTGCAACTTTGTGTTTCATTCTTCATTGCTACTTCCCCACTACCTGTCATCAATAAAATAGATTCCTGTACTTAATCATGCTACTCTTCAGCTTATTCTCAATTCTTCTCCTCCTACTGTGCCATCTTTCATCCTACCATGACTCAACAATATGTAGCAACAGCTCTCCAACTCTATCCCAACCACCTATCCTTACTTCCTCTTTACACTGTCCACACATTGCACCAAGCCTATTTAATATTGCCCCTCACCTTTATTCCAAATACAGGCTGATTAATTGCAATTCAACTCAAACCAAAACAAAATTAAGTGCAAGAATCCTCTCCAAAAAACAAGTATGTGTAACTCTCCAATATACTAAAATCCTTCTAGGAGGAGATGTGCACCATAATCCTGGCCCCACCTATCACAATGAATACAAAGATAATTCTCTTCCACACACTTCTGTAACCCACCAACAACCAGTCCTCAACCCTGGTGATCTATTATTTATTTTTTTTTTTTGCTACAATAAATGTTAGAAGTATAAGAAATAAAACTGCTGAACTACATGCCTGGATTACCCAACATAAACCTGATGTTCTGGCTCTAACTGAAACTTGGCTTAAACACAGCATAAATGATTCCAAAGTTATAGCTCCTGGTTATATCATCATCCATAATGACTGCATAAAAAGGAAAGGTGGTGGAATTGCTTTAATATTTCACAATACCTATTACATTTCCCCTTACAGCAAACCAACACCAAAATTCAGTTCAGCAGAGCTTCTTATTTATTTATTTATTTACTTACTTACTTATTTTACATTTGTATACTGGAAAAGTCCGACTGGGCAGTACCTGCTTTCAGCAGAGGCCCAGGGAGAAAAGCTCCACATTGCAAGAAATACAATGCAATAAAAGTTTGTTGACAAAGTAATAAAATTCGATTACATAATGTAGCACAAAAAGTTCCACATTGGTAAGAAAAATGCATACATTAAAACTTTGTAGACAGAATAATATAAAATTATACAAGAACATGGTTTACTAGTCAGGATATGAGAATATAATACAATGGTTAGTAGTAGGCCAAATTGGCTGTGTAATAACATTTTGGTATGAGAATAGCACAGTGATGATCAGAGTTGGGACAGCATCAGAGAGTGAAATACTACAACAGGGTTTACTACAATGAGTGTTTACAGACAGTCAAGAATAGCATAGTTTTCAGAGTGTATTTACAGATGGCTGATGTGAGCATGAAGTTTATAGAAAATTATTTCATGGAAATCAGTTGATACTTCTATAGTTGAAGTTAAAGAATGGGAGGTAGAGAAGTGAGTATTCCTGGTTAGCCTGGGGTGTTGCATGAGCAGAGCCATGTGTCAGTAAAATAATTTTAAGTATTTTTTTTAATTGCTTTCCTTGAAATAGACAGTTATAAACAAATATGTATTACTGTCCTTTATAGTCCTCCTGGCAACATTACGGATATATTGGAAAATATCCACAAGACTAAAATATTACTAATTGATGTGAAGGTCAGTTGGTTGGACATAAACTCTAACTTCCCTATATCTAGCATGAACTTGTCATACACACATCTAGGGCTAGCACTGAGCTTGATTGTGTACACACACACACACACACACACACACACACACACACACACACACACACACACACACACACACACACACACACACACACACCACTGTCAAATGCAGGTCACCTACAGACGCACATGGCACCTTTCCATGGTCCATTTTACCTACTTCCCTCCTAACTCACACACATGCAGTCAACCGTTTGGGTCAGCCTAGGCCTCCTGCACCCCCACACAACACCCTGCTAAGTGATGCTACCTGTGCCATATCCCGTCATCCTCTCCATCAATGCAGGGTAATGAAGCTATGTATCTGATGCATGGGGTGACTGTATTAGTTAGCATGTAATTGTATAATGCAGTGTTGCTTTGCCATTCCACTTGTAGTGGTTAATGACAGATACTGTATGCTGGCATTTGTCATGCGTATGCCACATACTTTTGTGTACATTATGTTGTATGATGTTGTAATGGCTGTATAGTTACGTGATTGCAGGTGTGTTACAGGCCTGTTTATGTTTCTGTTTCAGGAGTCTGTTGGATAACCTGTGGATACACAGCAGCAATAAAGCAGCAAAGGATGGCATGTCAGCACAGCAAAAATATGTCTTCAGCGAGGTACATATAAGTGCATGCCTCCATAGGTTCAGATGCGTATAACAGGCTAACAAAGACAATAGCAAATTTCAGTGTACTCGTGCATCCCTAATCTGTGAACAGGTCTGCTACCCTTGGTAAGTGTCACCAGGGTTTTGGGAACTCATGCATCTACAGGCTGTGGTGATGGAGATGGCCCATCTGCAAATATCATGTGTCCAGTACAGACAGTCACCTGATGCCCATTATGATTGTCATATTCTGCATCCCATTTTGTAACCTGCACATGCTGTCACAGCAGATGCGTGCTTCACATGGATGAGGGTCCTGTTTCATGTACGGCATACTGTCTGTGTTACATACCTGTCTCTCCAGCATGTACTCTGTATACCACAGTGATGTTGTAGGCTTGTAGAACAGAGAAGACGTGTTAGTCCTGTCATGGATATGCAGGAAGTACACAGTGGGATCTGAAACCTCCCTGTATGGAGCTACACACATCCCCTCCAAAGCATTTAGGGGACAGACTACACATGTACAGTCGTGGCACAGACTCCATAGGGCATGTTATCTATGCTGTGTATTGGTGTACCATGGAACCTTTGTGGCTGCTACAGTTGTACTATATGCCTGTGTAGTGACATAACAAGGGTGTTATTGCACGCAATAATAACTACAATGACTGCCACATTTACTATAGCAGTGACAGTCTGGGATTTAGATCATACATTAGTACTTAGCTAACTGACCTTGTAGGCCATTTTAAGCATAGCCATTTACCCCATGCAAGAATCAAACCCTGCACTCTGTGTTTATAAGGTAAAAACCTTAAGCATTATGCCAAGGTCCTACCTCAAACCTGTCAGTGTAGGGTGTACAACAGTGAATGCATCCCCACATCTTACCGACCAGTGAGAGTCAAAAGCTACATTACTCTCTGTGTCCATAACTCCATATGTAATGGCTCAACTGTGTGCGGAGTGCGGACCCTACAATATTTTGCAGGGGTGGATGATGTCTCACAGGATAGTACTGTGCAGTCATTGGCAGTTAGTCTTTGTCAGTGGCTCAAATTACAACTGACCGTGTCTTAGGCCATCCTGAATAACTGATGGTTCTGTGTGGGAATCTGTGACATCTCCCAATATGCAATCACCTGCTAAAGTACTCAGTCAGAGGACACTGACAGTGGCTGTGACTGCAGAGATGGAATAGGTACATGGCATACCCCAATAATGGAGGATGGTGAACCCCACTGGTGACTGGTGTCATTGCAGTGCTGGTCTCCCACTGCTATCTTCCCAGAGTATGACTGTCAGATACTTGCCTATCCACCAGCTGACATAACACACTGTACATGACATACACAGATTCCAGCAAGCCCTGCTGGCCTAATATTGTCATATACCTTGTCAGGCCATGGTTGGTGTAATGAGACATATGTCTGACATCCATTGTACAATGTAACAGTCAATGGTCTCTGCCAGTTACAGTAAATAGCCATGATCTGGTCTTGAGCAAAAGTAACAGTGCTTGGTCCAGTGTCACTAGGTGTTGACAGTGTCAGTGCTCATATCCATGCTAACTCCTATCATGGCATTTCAGGTGACATGACTCAGAGATCAGGTGACATGACTCAGAGATCTGGGGACACCACTTGGCACTACCTACTAGTTGTCCTCCATGCAAGTAAGTGTTGCAGTTACTTCCAGCATGTTGCAGGAAGAGAGTCATGCAAGGTGTCTTTACAGAGCACAGACAAACACACTAAGGAAGTGTAATATGTACACACTGTGTTGCTTAGTCGTGTTGTGGCTCTCTTGCCCAAAGGATGGTCCAGGTCCTTACCTACAATGGCCTGCAGCAATGCCATGACATCCCCATACAGGTAACCAACACAATGCATCATGTGTTTACCAGTATGGGTGACCAGTACAGCCTCCCCCCAATGTGAGCTCCTCCCTGGTGGGATCTGGCTACAGATCAGTCTTCTTAGAACTACTAGCACATACCCCCCTTGCAGACAATACAGGCGTATATATCAAGACAGCCATTTATTACCTCCTGTGGGATGGTTGACATTGTGTGATTGCACTTCCCCCTTCAGATGGGGCAGGCAAGTATGCAGAGCCCTACACACCCATGCATTATGTCAGCAGCATTATAACTGCATGAGCTCGGCTGTACATGACAAGAGGGACACAGGCTCATCAAAGCTCAGCAAACCTGACTGGTGGACAACTGTCATTAGCAGGCTGTACAATAACAAGTGGATAGTGCTGTGTGACAGTTGGGATGAGGGTGCCCCCCTTACATAGAGGCATTACTTCCTCAGGTAAAAGAAGCACACTGTGATGCTGAGTAGACACAGTAAGTGACAAAAGTAGCCACTTACACAAAGCAGAAGCACAACACACAGTATAGTTACGTGTGACCACAAAAGACAGGCCCAGATTGTTGGTGACCTCATAAGTCATGATGCCACATATGAGTCTGGACTCGTACCTAACCTGTACACCCATGCTGTCTGCGTCAACTACACTCTCTTGTCCCCACCACATGTGACATATGACATTCCTACAACCTGTCCCATAGCTTCCATATTTACAGAGCAGCTCATAACTGACCTCTCATTGGAAGATACACAGCATCTATTGTGCATGTTAACATTGCAGGCTGCATTCCACATGTGATCTGACAAGGATTATTAACACCATTGGGACACCCTTGCAATCATACCGACACTATGGGCTGCACAATGGTTGAGTGGACAATGTCAACTGTATACCCTTGCACAGAGTTGGTGCATCCACGGACCGAAATAACTATACACCTCTTTGTCTGAGTATCCACATCTGTATGGTTGTAGGAGTGATCATCATGGAGCTGATCAACACACATATACATGTGTTCTACACACAGTTGACTGTACACAGTTTGGATGTGTGACAGGGGGAGCATGTCTGTTACACGTGGTGGACGTTTCGAAGGCAGTGATCATGGACTTGGGTGAGAGTACATCAGGGCATAAAACCCCCTAGACTCAGCCAAGCTCTCTGACTATATCCCCCACTCAGGCAACATTTACAAAGCACCCACTTAGGCATCCATGATACTATCATTGTAGGGGGTCACTAAGTGGCCCATTGCTGGCACACATACGCAACATAGGGACATCCACCCCCAATAGCTGATCTGTCAGCAGCAGTGCTCAACAAGGTTCAGTCCTGGGTCCTCTACTGCTTGGAATCCATTCAACCGCAATACATATGACTACAAACTGACTGTGGCTAACACTGTTGGTTGATGCCTACAAATTGTGAGCACTCATAGAGTCTCTGTGGCATGTCACTGTCCTGCAAGAGGGTACTGTGAACACATACCTTTTGACATAATAATGGCCATAAACTTCATGCAAATATATATATTTAGTATCAGTTCCATCAGTTAGACCTATGTACCTGGTAAGTAGCACATCAGTCATAAAATGTGATGTACATACTCAGGGGTGAATGAAATGGACACATAGACCTGGCCACACAGGTTTACACTTTATGTGGCTGATATCACCCTGACTCTACTGTGGTATGGCAGGAATCATATGGCATAGCTGAGGCCACAATCACCTGTAAGTGACATGCTCATAACCTCCAAGGACCCTTCCCTCAGTATGCCAATATCTGAGTGCAATGGCCATTTGGTGATGTACCTTTTCAATCAGTAGTGGCACTTGCACACAACAGTATGGTCCCTCACAAGGTCACTACATGTCTCCAGTATGTGTTCAATGGGGATAGTCTGCAAAAAGTGTCATTATCACTTGTGGCATATAGACTACGCAGAGGTGATCTGTGCCTTGCATATGGGGGCAATGTGTGACCCAGCCTTATTGCATATGCTGCCTATCTGTAGGAGGCATAATAGATGGATAACCTACTATTAACCTCATAAGTGATGTTGGTACTATATCCTTGTGGGAGAGATTTGTCTAGCAGACTTAAACACACCCTTGAAACACAACCCTGCCTAATGGCACACAGAGCACCTCAGTGCATCTCACCACGTCATCTGTATAAATAGATGGGTGACTGGTTTCTCAACACAGGGCATCTGCCTGTGTCCCCCTTGGACTGTGGCAATATGTGCTGATCCTCTAATTATGGGTATAAAAATGTCTATGACTGTGATGGCTGTATGGCCATTATGCCTGTGAAGTTCAAATGTTCTATGGTTAAATAACATGATGTAAAATGCTCTAACAGGCTCACACACAACCATGGCTACATTGAGGCTAGCACCACTTCCAGTCACTGTGTACAGGACACACCATGGCACACACATATGTATGTAGATGAGAACACTTACCTATGTAATGGTACACACTACAGATCACAGTATGGGATGGACGCAACACACCTCATGTCTGCTAGTACTATCAGTTCAGGACATATTATGCTTGATGACATCAGCAGGCATTGTTGTAGTCAGTCTTTTGGGGGGTGCACATCACACTCTACAAATAAAATGCTGCAAAAACAGTATTTATTGCATGCACCATGCCTTAAGTCTTGATGCTATTCAATTGGTAGTCTTAAGGTGGATGACATCATGCAGCAAGTTACAGGGCCAAAAAGTGCATAACCATTGCAGGTGGATAGACCATGAGGGCAAGGCAGTTGTTTTGCAGGGGTACACACACACACACATATATATATATATATATATATATATATATATATATATATATATATATATACACACAGACACATACACACGCACATACCAAATAGCTTGGAATGAGATTAGAACCCCCTACCTATCTAGTCTTTTTCACTATAGATCACAGTACTTATTGCACATGCCACAGGTTGAGTCTGTTGTATATTTGACTGCAGGCAGAGTACTTGTGCATTACACAAACTAGGCCTGTATTGAACAGCATTTGTGGTCTGTAGAGTGATATTGCTTCATATTGTTATCTGCATCTAGTATCCTAGCAGTGGGATAACTGTTATTATCCTACCTATGTGTGTTGCGGCTGCTTGCAGTTAGATAGGCAAATCTGTGGGCAGGAACAATGGTTTGTAGAATGATATTGCTTCATATTGTCATCTGCATCTAGTATCCTAGCAGTGGGATAACTGTTATTATCATACCTATGTGTGTACATTTATCAGTATGGCCATATGTGGCTGCTTGCAGTTAGATATGTATATCTGTGGGCAGGAACAATGTGCCCTGTCTATGTGTGCATTGACAAGATTATACATTACATCACCTGTGTCTCTCTATTTGTTGACATCCAGCTGGCATAGGGGTCTGCAGGTAATTGCTTTATGTACTGTTGCACCCTTAGTTTGGATCCTTTGAGCAGCAGTTTGGATGTGTGATAGTGCAGATTTACTCACCATTATTAGGGTATGTAGGACAATACAGACATCCATACACATATTTATGTAATTAACAGGGATGTATACATAAATGTAGCTATGTCTGAGTATGCTATGTATATGTGTTATGCAGATATATGGGGAGATTATATATATCAATGTTTTATATATATCTATATATATATTGGTATATATCTATGTAACACTATATAGTGATAGATATATTATGTATGTGAGAGAGATAGTGACAGATATGCATATGTATATGTCTGTATGTATAGACATATCTATACACAACAAGTCAGTCTGATGACAGGGCAACAGAACTGCACTCATTTTAACTAGTGTTTGGGCATGCCCAGTGTGACTCTCAATACTTATAATGTGGCTCTAGGCCACACCTACCTGTACTCTAGTCCGGGATTTTGTGCGTTACAGACTATACCTCTCAACAGTCCAGAGTTTCACAGAATGTCCAGAGTTTTGGCTCATAGTTTTGGTCTGTCCTTCATAAAATTTGTGGTTTTCTGGCAAATCACTTGGATGAACTTAGGACTGAAGTCACTAAACAGTGCCATATATTTGCGTGTCTGACTTCAAATCATTCAGCAAAATGTTTCTTGAAAGAAACCCTGTTATTTTAGCAACTGTTTACATTTATGAGAGCAGAATTTAACATATGCCCCTATTTGTGGGCCTTTTTCCTCCCATTTTGTCAGGCTTTGAACAGATTTCTTGCACTAAGTGCTTGAGAGATATGTTACAGACATTGACATCTGTCCCTGTTTCTGCAGTACTGCACTCAAAATGTCCATGTCATTCCACAGCTGTCTGCTGTACTTAATATGTGACTGAGGTTCATAATGTTACACCACACACAGACTGACAGTCTGTGAAAACACCAACATAATAATACCACACATGTAACAGATGTGCTACTTCCAGATTAGAAGCAACAACCATCATCCATGCTAACTTCCCTAGTCCACTGAGCCACATAGACTGTCATTCATCACACAATCAACAGCATAAACATGTACATTGTTATTCCTGCATTACGTGTGGCATACAATGTGTAATCAAGTTCTATGTTACAGCCCTGAGATTGCCTGGTCTGCTGATATACCATTGATGACTTACTGTTAAAGCTGTTATATTCTCACCATTATTAGGGTATGTGGGACAATATGGGAATACTGCTGTGTTGGGGGTTGGGGAACAACAGCACATGATCTGCTGGGATAGGCAGCAGTCCAAATATCATATGACCCCACTGTTTTAACATCTCCCTTGACTGATGCAGTGCATATTCCAACCATGAGTCCTAGTGATTATTAGAGAACACATACTATTGGACTAGGTAGCTGAAGTCCCATGTGGATGTTCCTTCTGTCCACATAGCCCACTATATTTTCTTGTATAAATGCAGCAGATCCATGCATTCGATACATTACAGTAGTAAGTAGTGTACAGGTGCAGGTTAGAGACTTAACTTGCAAATGCATTGGTTGGCAGGACTGTAGTTCAGGGCTGACTCTGCGTGATGCAATCAGTACACCGCCAATACATGGATAGGTACAGGTTGTGTGGGTTCTCTGGCATCAACAGTTTACTATATGTATGTGAGTAGGAGTAAGGTTTCAGTCCCTAGGGTTCTATGCACTATGCGTTGTTTCTTAGCCAAACCCAGGGCGTACTGGGCTCGTCTATGCCTGCCTATACGGACATCATCAAGGGGTTCCTCCTCCTGTCACTGTGGTGACATAGGCACTGGTAGGGGGCTGTGTATCCCTTCCCTTTTCTGATCCTGCTACAGTTATTTCTGTAGGATCATACTGTGTAGCATGGCACATACTGTGAACATGTGGGCACATGTGGCTGTAGAGTACTGCAGGGCTCCACCAGATATATCGAGGCACTGAAACTAACTTCAGAAGCCCAAACACAGGCTCTGTGATGTTCCTAGTTTGTGCGTGTGCCTTATTATGGCATTCCTTAGTGAGTGTGTTTGTATTTCTGATGGGTGTCACCATCCATGGTTCCAGTGATAGTTAGCATTCTCTAGTAAATGGCTATTTGGGATGCCCCCCTATCAAACATCTGGTACAGCTGTGATGCATGCCAGATATGGGAGTTATGATAGCTGCCAGCATGCGCATTCATGATAATGCCCTGGGCATTGCACATGACCTGGCAGTTGATGGAGTGGTACCCCTTCCGGTTGACATAGATTCTACCCTCCTCACTGGGTGAGGAAGACCTTACAGCCACAGAAAATGTGGCCAAAACCTGATCCATAGCTACCTGTCTGGATGCTATACTAGAGGGACAGGGTAGACAGCATGGATGGTCCAAGAGACTGGCTTTGCCCACTGCACAGTCACACATCTGTGGCAGATGCACTGAATTAGCCAGCTCTGCTCTGAGCTCCTTACTGAATTTTTTCTTCCTGTGAGCATGAAAAGGGAGAACAGTGAAGACTTGAGATTGTTCCATGTTCAAGTTAAAAAAGTAGTCAGTGCACTGGGTAATGGAAGCAGTATGCTTTGGTAACCCAGTAATGGAAGCAGTATGCATTGGTAACCCTTCTGACAGAAAAAAACAGGTATACTAAGCATCAACTGTTATCCCAATAAACACTTTTTAACAGAATGTAAGTTCCCAATTCTAGAACAAAATAACAGTTCTAAAAACACTACATTGACCCATACAAGAAGCCATTGTTGCTCAGCTAAAAAAATAAACAATTGCTAATACATGAAATTATAGTTTTCTCAAAACTTAAGTTTTCACAAACAGTAAGTGGAAGGTGCTTTTCCTCTGTAGAGTACTTATCTGCCCAGCATGAAAGATCAGTAGCCAACTGTTCCATGAATTCTGTAGTGTGAAGATACTTTAGCAACAAGAACGCTGTGAAGCTCATGGCACACTAAACATTCCTTTTATATGGCTCTCCTTGAGCTTTCCTGTGGCTAGCATGCATGGAAGGTTCCCTAAAGCTTTAAAAAGCTGGCAGGTGGTCATATCCTGGACAGGATATAACCCATTTAACTTTGGCTACTGAAACAATGATCATTATGCTGAACACAGTCTGTTTTAACAGTCTTAAATTTGTTCCATCAGTTGTATGTTAGGCATAAGTGACTCAGGAGGATTAATTTCAGCCAGAGATATCAGACAACACAGCGGTGTAGTAGTAGTACTGTTGCCTCACAGCAAGAGGTTGTCTAGTCCGATTCTTGGTTGGGATGCCTTCTGTGTGGAGTCTGCATGTTCTCCTTGTATTCATGTAGGTTTTCTCTGGGTACTCCGGTTTCCTCCTATGTTACAAAGACATGTCTGGAGTGTTTCTCCCATGGCCTTCACTGAAAATTGGCTTTGTTCCAAATCAGACTTTCCCGGTAAACAAATGATAAATAAATAAAAGAGATACAAGAAATGCTTCCAACCAATTGGCTGTTTCTTAGATGGTGTGGCTTTGCTGATGTATCTCCATGTCAGGATCAGAAGCTATAAAATGTCTTAAAAGCCTTCTCAACACTCATTTGTTATGACTCTAAAGGTTTTATTTCTATGTATGGTTGCAAAACTTCCTCCATATTGAAACAAAAAAAAGCTTTCATCTGACAATGGTATTTGTCACTTGCAAGAATACCCACAAAATCTGGCTATAAAAATTTAAATTAGAATATGGCCATACAGACTGATGTAATTATGTCATACTGAAATGTGTCAATATAAGGCACACTCCTCCTCCTCATCCTCACCATTTTTGAACATCTACAGCAAATCTTATCATAAATCAACCCATTTTTTTCTGGTTTTCTACATGGAGTCAGGGTGTCACTTCAAATGTCACTATTTCTTTCTCTATATATTCAGCGTCACTCTCCTACCTTCTTTGACAATCATGCCTGACTGTTGCAGGTCTTCTCTCATGCATCCCATCCAGTTATTTGCTCCTTCCACCTTCTTCCTCTCTCTGCCAAATCTTTTTCACCAAATCATCTTTTGTTTTTCTGCACAGGTGCCCATACCACCATAATCTGTTTTCTTTGACCTTCACTACAATTGGAGCTACTTTGGCTTCTGCTCTGATGTTATCATTTCTTTGCTGTCCCACAATTTTCATCCAACAACCTGTCTCAGGCACTTTCTCCATCATTTCTAGTTTCCTCAACTGGTCTATCTTCACTAAGTTTCTGTACCATACAGAAGTACTAGTCACATCATTGTTTTGTACACCTTCTTCAGCACTCTTCTGACACATACTATCCCTAACACTCCGTATCATTTGGCTGCAACGCCTATGATTCTAGTTTTGACCTCTTCATTCTGACTTCCTTCTTTTCAACCTCACCTCCCAGGTACTTGAAGCTGTTAATTTGTTCCACTATTTCACTTCTATCTCAATTTTCAGCTTCTTCTCTTTCCCCCATTTACTGCCATGACAACTATCTTGCCTGTACACAATTCCATCCCACATGCCTTTAGGTTTACTTTCCATTCCCCTATCATTTGCTGCATTTCTTCTTCAGAGTCTGCTTACAATATCACCTTATGCATTTAACAGCTTTGCTGATCTGACCCCTTCGATGGACCTATTTGCTAATAAAGTCCATCACCAGTATGAGCAGCACTGGGCTCAGAGCTAAACTCTGATGCACACGTACTGTGTCTGAGAACCTATCTGTGAGTCTGAACATTGTTCACACTTGTGTCATTGGATCCTTGTAAATAGCCTGCATGAATGCTAGCAATGTTTGTGAGACATCTAAACACTGTAGAACTATCCAGATCAGTTTTCTTGGGACCTTGTCATATACTTTCTCCAAGTCTAGGAAAGCCAATTTGACTTTTTCATCATCTCTAGCTTATTCTGCACAGTCTCTCTGCAAACATTGGGTTGGTTGTTCTGCATCTTGATCAGAATCATAACGGCTCTTCTCCCAACTTAATTTCTTCTGCTCTGAGTATTCTTTGATCAGTGACTTTCTCCAGCACTTTCATGCTGTGTGATACCTCTATACTGCCTTCAGATGTGAATGTCCCCTTGTTCTTGTACACTGACACTAGAATGCTTATTCTCTAGTCGCGTGGGATTCAACTTTATTTCCTTTCTACTAGGAGTGTTTTTCTGGAACCACTTATCTCCTCACTCATCCAACTGTTTGATCATGCCTAGCATGACTTCTTCTAAGCCTGCTGCTATCCCAGACTTAATTTTCCTTAGTGTTGTTCTAACTTACGGTTGGCTTTTTTTCTTTCATTTATCATAAACTGCATTACAGCTCCCATAGGGTTTTCTTCATTCAGAAGCTGCTGAAAGTACACCTACCATCTGTCTTCAATGTCCCATGGGTCAGTGAGCAAGTTGTTGCTGGCATCTTTTATGAATGGTGGTGTCTGACGACTATCTTCTTTATCTTTGGCAACATCTGCATAACACCCATTGTTTGTTCATATTTGTATCAATAATTCCAAAACTATGCTATGTACAAGGCTTTAAAAGATTTCATCTTAAAGCTTACACAATAGCAAACTCGATCACAGTAACATTTGACCTCTGTCTAGTGCAGTTAAATGGATATTAACTGTTGTTTTTATGATACTTATATAGATATATTTTCACATTTTTCTAAATATCTCAACATCCAAGTAACTCCTTATACGAAAGCTTTCAGATGAATAAAACGCTGCTGCTAGTATGTATTTAACGTGAGTTGTTGCGGAGATATTGTAAGTTGTTTACAAAATATTACAAATGTAATAGTTACTGTGGCTTATAAAATTCAGTTTAAGACCTAGAATCTAAAGAATACTACCACTATAAAAAATAGTTTGTGCTGGAGTTTACCATTTATACTTATTTCATAATCCCTATGGTTCCAGAAATATGAACATTTGTTTGAAAAGTGAGGACATAATTTGAGGCTCCGCCCATTGGAAGTTATAGTGCAAACTTCCTGTGCTCTACTGGAGTGAATGAGTTAAAAGTCTGGACAAGCCTGCTTTAGTCTCCACATATAACTTAGAATAATAAGGCAGTTTTTTATTAATACTAAATATCCTGTGCTTATTTGCATCATACTATATCATGAAGCATTGTTTCCCTGTTTAATTTCTCCAAAATCAGAGTACCATTAGATTTAATGAAATTAGTATTGTTTCAGTCTTTGAAGTTAGCCAAGAGTGCTCTTTGCAGCACCTGCAGTGTGCCCAGAAATGCCTATTTTTGCAGTTCATACAGGGTTGCATATATTGGCAGCATGTTTAAGTATGACTGAAAATTCTTTTTCATTAGATCTGTTGCTGCTACTACTACTACTATTGAAACTGTCTGAAAATCTTTCTTCTACGTTGCTTTCATTTCTTCTTGGAAATCCTGGTATTTTATGACTTTGTGTCTCTGTATGCAAGGCACTATAATCACTGGGTGCAGCAATTTTAATGATCAAAACTACTTTTGTCTTTTTTGTCATGAACTACTATATCTGCTTTTCTTTCATCATTTTCTATAATACTTCGTGATTCATGCTTCCAGTGCTTCTCGGCTACTTCTATATTGCAATGTTTGCACAATTTCCAATAAAGCAGTCTTGGCACATTACTGTACCATTCAGTATATATAGCCTTGTATCTGCAAGTGTCTCTAACAGCAACAGATGCAGTCAACTGTGTGCAGTGTCATCCATGGAGGCTACGGATCTTCCAACCATGATTAACATTTCATGCTCTCCATAACACCAACATAATGGACCAGTGTCATGTGAGCACAGACACCATGCACTCTCAGCATCCAGTTCACACTCTGTATCCTCTGACTGTGGCAGCTCATCCCTGCCATCATTAACAGAGGCTGATAATTCTCCAACATCAGATGAGAGATGGTTCCACATTGCTAGTGGCACTCAAAGTTTCACCTTTGAACATGCCAAAAGAAAATATATTCAGTGTATGACCTGATACCAAAATGTCACATGCAACTAATATCAGTACAATGTATAACTACAAGTATATATGATATTAGGGTATAACCATGCCCATACCTTGTGCAAAAGTCTATTATGCCTGGATGCCAGAGGCATCTATATGACACAAGTGCGACAGGTACTTTAAACACTGCAGTGTGACTGACAGGTAAAAACAGAGGCAGACAGAAATAGTACGACTACATACCTGGAACTTCATTGGTGGAAATTTTCTGAGGCCTATCCATCCTTGCTCAAGTATTGAGCATTTTCATTGTGGAACTCTGTGGAGGTGGTGCTGGTGCTAAGTGAGGCCAAGAACTCCTCTGTCTCCATACTAGGTAGTTCCTTAGATGGGCCTTTATCTGCCGCCCTCCATTCCCATGCCATGACCTGCATCTGTCCACCTCCATTCCTGTGCCATGACCTGTGCTCTGTAGGTGGCAGCATGGATCATATTGGTTACTGGGTGGTGGGTCATATCATATGTAGGTGGCAGCAGGGATCATATTGGTTACTGTGTGTCAGGGTCATGTCATATGTAGGTGGCAGCATGGATCATATTGGTTACTGGGTGGTGGATCATATCATATGCAGGTGGCAACATGGATCATATTGGCTACTGGGTGGTGGATCATATCATAATTTCTATTCTGATCACCCACAGATTTACAATGGTGACAACTTCATGCCAGGCATGGTCACAGAAGGTGCAGGTGGAAACCATGGAGATGGAGGGCCCCTAGTACCACCTCAGTAAACCTGGACTTGGGAGTGGATGTATATTTCTGTGCTGGTTTCTTTAGCACATCTCTGTTGGTATGGACACCACATTGGAATTAACAGCTGTGGTCTCACATAGGTGTTACAAATTCCAACAGAAATACTACAATAATAGTCCAGTTACTACAAATTAATAGGACTTGACACTCCAATACATCTATCTACAAAACAAAGTTGTGCATGAATATCAGCCATCAAATGAGTCCTAATCACAATAGTTAACAAGAACGTAACTTCCCAACCATAATGATCATTTGCTACAGCCTTGGTAGATATTTCTTAAACTGTAATCACATGCAAGGTACACAAAATTACAGCGGTGTATGACACTTTTAACATTATTACACCTCACAGTAACATAACTGTATTCTTCTACAGCCAGTACACTTGCAGCTCACCCTGTCAGAGAACATTGGCCAATACATGTAGATACACTGACAAAACCTGAACCCAAGTTCTAGGCCTTATAGTAAATAGCATGCATAAACCAATGTACTCGTGCATGTTACTAGCTCTGGAAAAAAACATGTCATCCTGAAGTACATAGTTGTATTATGTAGCAACAGGTACTTGGAATAGAACACAACTGCATTCAAACAAAAGTTTCCATCCTCCATGGCAAAATGATGAGCTTTGGCTTCAGTTACACTTTTATGCTATAGATTACTCCTCTGGAAGCAGTAAGTATGCTAATTAGAACTCATTGCGTTATTGTTTCTGAATTGCACAATGTTTGTGATGAGTACACTTGATAAACATTGCGTTGAGTTCTACACATTGCCATGCACACTCCTGAACATCTGTGGTGAGTTCTGCACACATGAGTGCATCCTGGATGATAAGGACTGGGAAACTGTCATGCTCATACCTCTCAAGTGTAACTCATTATGAGTAATGTTCCACAATTTCAGTTTTAAAGAGCCATGTTCTTCACAGTTTCAGATTGAAAGGGTCTGACACAAATTTAAGTCGTAGCACTTTTTTTAAATTATATCCATATACCCATAGTAAATCACACTGAATAATATGAATACATCAAATAAATGTTTTATAACTGTGGCGTAACACTTTAACCTTGCTGTGATCTAAAAAATTAAACTTGTTGTTAAACTGTTAGCAAGTGTTCAACATGTTGCCCATTTGTCCAAAATTATGGAAGGTGGTGTACTACATTTATGTAGATGGAAGGTTAAGACCAGTAATCATGTTGTCTTTAACCATCTGATGACAGCATTACTGTTGAGAATACATTCTCAGAAGCAAACACAGGGATGGAGGACTGCCATGACACATTTTAAGTGCCATTAGAACAATAATTCAGTATTTATATTTTATTATCTTGCCATTTGTCACTCAAATGAGATGTCATTTGAGTACCAATCTCCTGCTATATTTTCCTGAGATCTTTGAGGGTGAGATAACTATGGCTTGAGAGTGTGACTGTAGGGCTCCTTTTAGAGCACAGAGGTGGTGTGAGGAGTCCAAGAATTTTCTGGACATTTTCCATAAGTAGTACAAATGGAGGCACCTGCAGGAGAGCTATACCAGGTCACAGTATAAGGGTGATGCCTTGAACAGTTTGGCCAAAGCTGTCACCCATCCTACTGGAATCCCACACATGGGGGGAGAGTGACATCACCATTACAGTCACTTAAGTCTCGACAAGTCTGAACTACTTGGCTGACAGGAGGTTGAAGTTATAACACAGTCACCATCTAAGTACTGTAACTATATCATCTTATAACTAAACACATAATCTGCCAGTGCATACCACCATCAGATGTGTGATTAAAGCCTTTTTATATATGCAACACTTGCACAGATTGAAAGGAATAGAAAGGTACACAGGGACAAACTAGAACACCTAACTGTGTTAATAAAAGATTATTTTCCTTCACTGTATTTTATGATTATGATAATGAAGAAATTATTATACTGCACTTTCACTATTTTTATATGTTTCTTACTCCACCATCTTCATGCCTATGTTTTTTCTCCACTTTTTTATTATTATATGCAGCACCATAGAGACCAGAACTGACCATTTTGGCATGGCCTGTCATCTCACCTCCACACGTGGCAGTAGTAGCAGTGGCACCACCACTGACAGAAACACTCGGCACAACTGGGTCTAGCTGCCAGGGACACCTCTGCAGCTCCTGCCATGCCTGCACCATCTGCGTCAAGTAGTCCTACACTGAAGACTGGCACTAGCTGGTAACAGTGCAAGTGATAGTGACAGCTATGTCTCTTGTCAGGAACTGGCAGAGCTTGTGGGGGAGATACTGGACATGAGATTCAATGCCTACATCTGTCATATAGAGACTCAACAAGTCACATTCCTACCAAGTGCTGTCTCCAGGTCATGAGGCAGGACCCAGTGGTGATGGCTCCCGGGTTGAGGAGTGATCTGCCACTGTGTCAAAGCTGGCAGTGACTACATCTCCAAATACACACTCCTATCCCCGGAATTGTTCACCCTCCCTTTTGTGTCTATGCCTACCCTACGTGATATACTTTCCCTCCTTACCATTATTGTCCCTCTGTCTGCTGTCTCTTTCACCATTGTGTTTCTGCTCACTCATTGTATTACCCCACACCCAGTCAGCCATATCTGTCTTCCCTTGTTACCTACTCTTCACTCTCATATCTTCCTTTGAATTCACTAAAATCTCTCCTCAACTTTCCCCACCCAAAAAATAAAAAGGGCATCTGTCCCACAAAAAGTGCTCCCATCTATACCTGTCAACTTCACAGACTTTTTGGTTGGCTATTAAACTTCATCACCCAAAGTATATTTTCTAACAAATCACTGAGGATTCCAGTCAGTAAATAATTAAAAATATAACTGCAATTCACCAGAATGACTGAGCTAAGAAGTTGGCAGGTATGCATCTATACCACCTCCACCCTGTTCATTCCTTATTTACTCACTATTGTATTCTACCTTCTGTTTACTTCCGCTTTTCATCTCTTTCCTATACTCCCATTCTCAAACCTTTAATCTGGTAAAAAAAATAGATAAATACACCACACACATGCTCAAAAAGGACATATAATAAAATCATCTTTCTGTGCTCATATGTTATGTGACAGTTGGCAAAAAAACTACATTCCTACTCATATATAAAACCAGGAAAATGGTAGTTCTTCTCCTATAGCAACACCTTGAGAAAAATCCCTTGAATATGTTAAGATCTTGCCATCAGTCGAGCAAATGACCTGACCTCATTTGCGTGTTACCAAGCAATATTGAAGTATGATAAGATTAATGGTATCCCTGTGAAGGCCTCTATGACTCAACATATTCATAATATGATGAGTCCATTCTTGATGCACTGGGTGCAGGGTTCTAATCCCCTGACAATGGTACTTTTTTTTTTTTTTTTTTTTTTACAATATCATGGTGTCACCATACAACTGTAAGCTATTCCTCTGCAATGTTTTATTTTATTTTATTTGTTAACACCTTTCCTGCAAGTGGTTTGATGACATGCTGGCTAATATTCTGGTTTGGGGTATACAAGTAACATAGACATGGGTTCAAATTCAGTTTGCTGTATTTTTCTTTCATTGTTATTCTATGTTCTACTACCTTGATACATGTTTAACAATACATTCCCTATGTCTGATTCTAGAGCATTCCCTGTCAATGCTCTATTTTGAAGAATGAGAGTAACACAGTCATGGTTTCAAAGCCATACAGGTATAATCGTCTTGGCTTGTTAACTATGTATTCCTTTCCCCTGAAAAGAAACATGCACAGCATCATTGTGTACATTTTGTCAAGGAGTTTGGCACTGTTGAACTGAACTGTAAGTATGTAGTCGTTCAGCATTGCTGTGTTAAAAGGTTGATAGATATGCTCCTAACCACCTCTATTCAGCTCAGTCCTTCTTGGCTTGGCTGGTGTGCTACTCTACTTGTCCTTCTATTAAATATGGTTCTATATTTCCATATCCAGCCTATTACCTGGTTCAGAAACAAACAACACACACATAACCAAAATGCAGTTAAGTGAATGCTTGTTTTACACTGGTATTAAGTCTGCAAATGTGCTACATCTCACATATACGTGTCTTCGTAATGAAGACTTAAAATCCTACAGCTTCAGTGTCTGTCCTTAGTAATGCATTTCTATGTGTCATATCAATCTAAAAATCATGGATTCAGAGCCATTGATGTTTAGCTCCTTCTTCAGCCACCTCCGTCCTGCTCAATACTTATCTCCTCACCTTTTGTCATGCCTTGTGGTTGCTGTTTTTTTGTCTCTATTCTGTACCATTTACCACTTTTACTGTTATCAGAAATACATGATCACACCACATACATGGCCAAAATGGCTTATAAAACAACAAAATATTCTATATGCAATATAATTTGTGTGATTGTTGGCCATACCTCAAACTCTGATCTCAAGAAATCTGGACAAAACCAAACATAACAGGGGTACAAAGGACCAAAATAGGGGCAAATTTTAAATATTGTTCTTATAAACTTAGGTGGTGGAATAACAGGTTTAGTTTTAGCATGCATTTACTGAAGGATATGAAGTCTGAAACTCAACTATTTGTCATTATTTTGTGACTTAAATCCTAAACAATTTGCAAGAAAACTGCTATACTATATAATATATATAATACTATAAATTTATCAGCCAGGCATCGTTTCTGGTTGATTCAAGATTGCGTGTCACACTGAAAATGGGCAAATTAACTCTGTTTTTCTTTATTTCAAACAGCAATTCTTGAATTTAGATGCAGTTTTTAAAAATGTATGAAGATCTCTTTTACTGATAATAGCTAAATCAAAATTATTCATCTCCATCTCATCTTTCAGCACCTTGACATCTAGGACATCAGTGTCTACGAAGTCTATAGTCTACTTTTTGCAGCAGTTGTCACACAGACTGCCATTTTTTTCCAATAAATGGTGATATGGTTCATCTCTTTCTGTGTGCAAGTTCCTTTACATTCTTTTTCAAAGTGGAAGCTTCCCACATATTTTTTTTATTTTATTTCATTTTTTAAAACACGGTTGCTATAGTTTTCAGAAATGCCATGTTGTGTAGCAAAATACTGCAGTTAGAATTTTGCAGGCTTGGAGACAGGCTATAATTACATTTTCCTCTAAATGAGCTGTTTATACTTCTTAGGCATGCTTATCAGACAAGGTTGCACGTGGCCTAAAATACAACATAAATACAGCAGACAACATACAGATTTACATGCTAACACTACATGCATGTGTATATGCGCCTATGTAGACATTATGAAGTACTGATTTAAATGTCAGACTTCCATTAACAATAAAACATAAAGCTAATCACTATGTTTAGTCCCTCTTGACAGCTTTCTCTGACAAACATTAATTCAAATAGCACAAAGCCAGTACAGTCTAACATTTACTATAATGCAAAAATGGCATTACTCTTACTTAGAAAGCCTACTGCTAAATTGTTTTCAAATCTAGTTGCTGTTAAGCTTTCAAAGAAGTAGCTACATTATGCCAAAGTGATTGTTAGAAAAGAACACACTATCACCTAGCAGTGCCAATTCTAACATTAGGTAGTGGGCATGCTAGAGCATGTTAGCACTACATGGGGTTGTGAACCTCACACCTAACTCCCATAGCAGAGCTAAGGGCACTACAATAGCAAAACAATGGGTGTATATGGATGGATAAATACCAATGCTAGTGACTGCAATGCTCTAAAAACACCAGGTTGCCCTAGAACATTTCCAGGCCCATCCATCCCATCTAGGTGAAGACAGCAGAACTTGGGAAGAAATGTTGTACCTTACCATGAACAGACCACCCTCTGTTATGCCTGACACCTGAAACCAGAATTTCTGGATACAAAGCCAATGAAGATTTACTTTCAAGAAAGGGCTTCCCCTGTAACATAAGTGTAATTAGATTTACTTCACTGGGATGTAGCCAGCTTCAATGGTATAGAGAGAGATAAGGCCCTCATTGTGATTCAATTTCAGTTTGTAGCTCAAGCCACTGTTGAAATAGGAGAGGTTGAAGAGAAACATAATGAGGTGTGATCTGCTTCCCTCTTCTCAGGGTGTTCCCAATGTTATTAGTGTGTCAATTTGAGACCAGGGGCTCTCAGGTTAACTGCCTATGGTTTGGACAGGACTTATGAGGATGTCACTCACTGGACAGGACAGGTGTTGTCTCTCACAAGAAGCCTACTGAACACACACCCTGGACCATGTATAAGATATTCATGGGGAATATCAACTTCACATATCAAGCCTTTCTCTGTGAGCAGCTATAGTAGCTCCCGGATTCATTCTCCCTCCATGGCATCATCACTGCCAACTAGACAGAAGACTGGTAACCCCAGCATGGAGGCTAAATCCAGGTGAAGCTGCATGAATTCTGTGGTACTGAAAGACATGAACTGTTTTGGAGAACCATAAGGTTGCAGAAATGTAACCCATGGAAAAATTGTTGAGATGTGAAATGCTACCAGGAAGATGCCAAGTTCTATGACTCATTGGTAGATTAGTATAGTCTTCCAGCAAAATTGGTTATCCTCTCTTTTCTACTGATACCAGACAACTAACTCAACTAACTGTCTAATCTCACCCATGGGTCTCCTGTTTCAGCAGGCTATGTAAAACCAAGAAAGAAAAATGTACAGGTGTATAATGATTCAGTAGATGGCAGAATAATATGATCACTATTACAGCATGTTCAGAATACATGGCATTAGCCATGACTAGGTGTCTGTCTTTTGGCTAGATTTCAAGAGTGCTATGAATGTGACTTAAGCATAACATTATCTGCCAAGCTGATGATATAAATCAGAAACTTGTCTTTCAGGGAAGAATGGTGTATTAACTTCATTTTCTTCTAAGAGATGGATAGCCACCAACAAATGGGTTCATTAGTAAGTACTAGGCAATAAGTATTCATGCCATTTCAAGCCTAGCCAAAAAAAAAAAAAACTAATCAAATGTTCCTCTTAGCTTCAAAGAGTGCAAGGCAAGGCAAGGCAAGACAAGACAGACTGGGGGAGAATCTGAGGCTGACCATCCAATTATATAAGTTTACCGTGAAGTTGGCAAGGGTGCTACTCCGCTCGATATCTAGTGGAAGTTTGTTCTAGGCTACAGTGTGATATGAACATATCATGCCAATATGTTATTTATCTGCTGCATGAAGGTTTAGTTACTTTAAATGAGGATTGTAGGTATCATTACTTCTACAAAGGAACAGGAGGTCAAATTTTGTTGGCTTTTTCAAAGGGAGGAATACCTGACACGCATCTCCATGAAGGAGTCCTTAAGGGACAGAGTATAGAAAAAAAAGGGGGAGGGCTGCCAGTCTCTCCTGAAAACTAAATGGTCAGATTATAAGGAATTATTAGCAAGAGTGCCTAGGTCCCTTACAGCAGTGTCTAATTGGAGAGGTGCCTCTCCTATATGGCAAGTTGGAACCAATAAGGAAGAATGGTGATCAGATCTGATAACAGAAAGCTCTCTACAGCCATGTCTAAAGAATATCAGAACACTCTCTCTAAATTAAATACACCACATTAAATGTCCTCTCCACTCAGTTGCACAACCCCCCCCAACTCACACACACAACAGCCTCCGCTTAAGAATTGAAACCTCTGTAAAGCGGGGTGACTAGTTACCTCCATAAATATATACATAACGTAGACCTACAAATACAGTTAAAGGACTGTACTCCAAGCAGTGGAGATAGCCTCACTACCCTAAGATATCAGAGTAAAGGAGGGGGAACATGGACGGGAGCAGCTACTGCAGCACTGATCTTAGTATTTGAACATCTACAGTTATGGTGAACACTTTCATGAAACTGTGACAAGACAATGATCACAAACAGAAAGGCAGAATGAGCAGAGAGATAGGAGTGGCAGAAGCCACACAGGAGGAAAGGAATTATCAGCATAAGGCAAAGGAGAGAGAGGAGGAGAGAATTTATGAAAGAGAACTGGTCGCACTTAACCAAATCACAACTAGGACATGTAAAGTCCCAAGACTCAGTACCAGATGCCAGGGTACAAAATGGTTTCCTCAGTGAAAGGGAGGGAAATACGTACAGGAGAGGAATTCACAGGCGTTTTAGCACATGTAATCTAAGGGCCAAATGCAATTGGAGAGGATTTTAACTCCTCTGCTTAAAAGTAATGTAATGCATACTTTATCAGAAACGCTTGACTCTGACTGGACTGCTTGTAAGTAAAAAAAATATTTTTTGTACACTTTACACATACTATTGAGGGTTAAAGAAAAGTCAGTAAATTAATGATGGAGAGAAGCACTTATTTTAATAGGCAAGGGAGTTAATGTCAAGTTAATTTTGAAAGGATAGCAGACCTTATGACAAGGAACAAGCACTCAGTACTTTGCCTGAAGACATAATAATCTGGTTAGCAGAGCAAGACTGTAACATCACTGAAGAAACGGACAAAGGAGGGCGGGCAATCATCTGGCTAGCATGTCACAACTGTACAAGAGGCGATTTACTCAGCACTGTATATGGATATAAGGGAAACCATGGGGAAATCTAAACATCCAATGCAGGTTTCACACTTAAAGAAGGGAAACACATCCTTCAGTACACACGAAGGAGCTGAGGTTAGATATTTTCAATATAACTAAGTGGGGTATGAGAATTTAAATGCTCACTGAGACAGGATGAGGAACAAAAGCAATGCAAGGATGCTACCAGAGTTAGCACTAAAGTAGTACTGGATTGGCGTGAAACTAGAACTGCTCCAGACTATCACAAGTGGATGTATCCTACCCTTGCAGACAGTTATGAAAACATTGTTAAGAGGGATACCTCATTAGATGTAAAGAACAGTTGTGTAAAATCTTACCATAATGGTAGAAGTCCCTCTCTTCACTGCTGCAGTATGCATTACATTAGGGATCCCCTGCCAAGGGCACCCCTACATCCAGCCAGTATACCAAAGCCTTGGATTGCTTTAAGGTACGCTATGTCACATGTATACTCCTCACATAATGTAGGGCATAAAGGTGCTGTCCGGATGTACCATCCTCAGAAGTGAGAGTCCCAGTAGGAACACCAGTCCAAGGAAAAAAGTGGAAATGAGTACATCCAGAAGGGAAATGGACCAGGGAGAGGAGAGAGGAAGTGAATACTGCAATAGTGAAGAGAAGGACATCTACGATTAGGATAAGATTTTAAACAGCTGTACTATGTCCTTCCATATCACTGTCGCAATATTCATTACATTAGGGAGAGTGCCAAAGCTCAGGAAGAAACTTGGGAGGAGGAATAACCAGCACAGCCCTCTGGGAAACCATGAAGGATGGCCCTAGCAAAACCAGTTCTAGCTCTGGACATTCCATCCAACTTGTAGTGCTTGGTAAACGTATGCACAAAAGTCCAGATAGCTGCCTCAAGAATAGAATTAGTATCCAAACCATTGAAAAAAGTACCAGAAGACACCACAGCTCTAGTAGAATGAGCTTTAACAGAAGAAGGAAGGCTCTTACATGAAAAGAATAATCAAAAGAAATAGATTTTGAGATCCAAGAAGAAATAGTTTGCTTGGATACAGCTAATCCTAAGGATCTAGGATGAAAAGTAACAGACCTGATTAGATTTCCTAACAGTCAGTCTTATCCAAATAAAATCTGAGTTGTCTATGAACATCCAAAGTGTGCAGCACCTTCACACTGATGGAATGAGGACAAAGGGTAAAAAGTGGCAAATGAATAGACTGATTAAGGGACAACTCATTCACCACCTTGGGCATAAAAGAAGGATTAGTATGCATAGACACCCTGTCCTTATGAAACCCCAAAAAAGTAGGACAAGCCCATAAGGGCTTGAAGCTCATACACCTGTCTGACAGAGGTAAGGACTAACAAAAGTATTCTTCCAAGAGCAATGTTGCAAGGAAAATAATGCTGCAGGCTCAAAAGGAGCCTGAGTCAATTTTTCCAAAACAAAATTAAGATCCCAGGGGGGGAGGAGGAACAGGCTTCCTTGGAGGCCTAATACAAAGAACGCCTTTAAGGAATTGTTTAGCTTCAAATCTAGAAGCCAAAGGAGGAGATAAAGGCAGGCAAGCAGAGATGGCTGATAAATGGGCCTTAACAGAATAACAGGCCAAACCAGAATTGAGCAATTCATACAGATGAGAGAACCAAAGGAACATTCACAGAAAGTGGATCCAGATTACAAGAAAGACACCAAGCAGAAAATCTCTTCCATTTGGATAAGTAGGATTTTCTAGTATTGGGTTTCCTGGCCTCCTGCAGGACCCCAAGCATATCGCCTTAGGAAAAAAAAGTTGTCTATGTGGAATCAAAACAGTGCCAGTTGAAGAGTGGACAGGTGAGGATTGATAAGATCTCACTTGTCCTGCGTGAGTAGATCCACTCTGTGAGGTAACTTGCATTGATTGCCCTTGGCTAAATGCAGAAGAGGGAATCAATGCTTTCTTGGCCAAAAGGGAGTTACCAACAACATGTTGGGGGCATTCTGTTGAATTTTGAACAAGACATTTGGAATGAGGGGAAGGGGAGGGAAAGCATAAAGAAACATCCCCTTCCATGAAAAAGATAGGGTGTCCACCTTCCAAACCAGAGGACCTGGGACTCTGGCACAAAAAAGAGGAAGTTGTCTTTTCAGATGGGGGGAGGCCAAAAGATCTATTTGAGGAGTACCCCACTGGTGGGTAATATCCAGAAACACATCCCTGTGAAGCATCCATTTGTGAGACTGAGTTAAGGACCTGCTCAAAGTGTCTGCCACAATGTTTTGGCCTGAGGGAATGTAAACTGCCGTGAAGAGTCAACTGATACTGAACAGCAAGATCCCAACCTATGAGTGCCAACCAGTAAAGAAGACAAGATATTGCCCCCAACCCCTTGTTTGTTTACATACCACATCACTGTGGTATCATCTGTAAATACCTTGAGAGGTCCTGGGGATAAAAGAGGATAAAAAGCCTGAAGCACCAGCAGAAGAGCACTCATCTTTAACACTGATGTGCTCTTTCAGTTGAAGAGATGACCGCACCCCTCTGCACATTTACAGAGCCAGAAGTTACTTCCCATCCCATGTCTGAAGCATCTGTGAACAACTCCTGAGAAGGAAAGGGAAGTAAAAACGGAGTCCTGGCTTTAGAGACCACTGTTGGGTCCACCACTGAAATTCCCTCTCAAAACAAGGTAGAATAGGAACTAGAAATTTCTAGGGGATGTGCATGTTTTAGCAAAACTGACTTCAAAAACTACTGAAACTTTCTCATGTGAAGTTGGTGAGAGGGAGCATAGGGATGGTAGATGACCTGAACTCCAGAGCTCTCAGAAATTCCAAGGCTGTTATAGGTGTCAGAGGAAAAAGAACCTGAAAGAGGAAAATAACAGTTAAGGCCTTGGGAGGAGTCAGGGATGCCAGCATAGGCACAGTCTGTATCCTGCACCCCAGAAAAACATGTTCTTGAGGAGGAGTCAGAAAAGACATTTTGAAATTTATTGTGAACCCCAGGCTTTGCAGAAGAGAAATAACAGAATGATTTTGCAACAGTATGTCTGGAGATGATGCCTGAAAAAGGTCATCCAAGTAAGGAAATATTTGGATCCCCTGGATCCTGCAAAAAAGCAATCACAGGATTGAGGCATTTGCTGAATAACTTTGTGGCAGTAGAAAGGCCAAATGACAAAGCAGAGAATGAAAATTCCAGGAAACGAGAGAGAAGGTAAACATTTCCTGAAAAGGGGATGAATAGGAATATGGAGATAAGCATCCTTAAGATCCAGAGACAACATATACGCCTGAGGAAGCAGAAGAGGGAACAAAGTCTGAAAGGGCAACATTCAAAAGGAGGGCACCTTCAGAAATGTGTTTAGATGAGAAAGATCTAGAATTGGTCTCCAAGTACCCTCTTTCCTGGCACTAGAAACATCCTGGAGTAAAACTCACTTTCCCTTTGGGACAAAGTCACCTCTTGAATAGTACCAAAATATCCCGAAGCACATCTGGAAAGAAATATTTTTGTTCCTGAGGGGGCTGGGGTATACACATGAAAGGGGGAAGGGATTTCCAGACCATGAAATACCTCTAGTGAACAACAGACAAGACCCAGGAATCCTGAGTAATCTGTAGCCAAGCAGGAAGAGAGAGAGAGGTGAAGAGAAAGAGGAAAGTGGCTGGGAAGAATGGGATAGACAGCACCTGATTTATCTAGAAAAGGAAATTTCTCAGGCACAGAAGTCTGAATAGTCCTCACAGGACGAGCCCACTTTCCACCCTTTTTACCCTTAGGAAGAGGGAGAGATTGCCTGCGAACAAACGCTGGCTTATTGGAGTAGTTTCTCTGAAATTTAGGCACAGGAGAAACAAACACATGTTTAAGTTGCTTTACTATCAAAATGTTGATCACCCATCATCGAATGTACATACTGTCAACTCCTTTATGCGAAAGCCGTAATGCCGATTCCTCAAAATAGCGAACAAAAACACCGCACATCGACATTTCCGACCGCTCCACACCACAAAACAAGTGCTACCTTGGGTCAAAAGGGAGGCGAGATTTTGCATTTCGGAATATCGGTGTTTGACATTATCAACAGTCACAGTTCAGAGTTCGCATTAGTGGTGTCAGCAAGGGGTGCTCGACATTTTGATAGTAAGCCGTTTAAGTTCCTGTAAAGCCTTGCCTTTATTCTGAAGGGACTTAAACATAGCAGCAGCAGCTTCCCCAAACAAATGTTTATTACCAAGAGGGACATCCATCAACTTAGCCTTAATATCATTGGCAAAGACTGAAGCCAAAGCCAAGAATATCTCCCATCACTAACTCCAAAGCAGCAGCCCTAGAAGAAGCATCCTCTGCATCATAACTACACTTGATGGAATGATGAGCCACCTGGGAGGAAGTCCCTAACAGGGCAAGGACAGAAGTTTTACACTCAGAATCTGGAATATCATAAATAACCTGGCAGCCTGGTATAGGACAGCCAACAAATACCTGGACATATGTTTCTGATAATTAACAGCCCTAAAAGCCAAGGTAGCAGCGGTATAACTTTTCTTGCCTAGCCTTTCCATTATTCTGCTATCTTTATCAGAGGGCAGTAACTTGGAAGAAGAAAGCAATTGAGAGAGCTTGTCAGAAGCTACAGACACACAGACTGTCAGTAGAAGGACATCTCTACAAAAATTTATAGTACTAAGGCACCCTATAGAATCCATCAGGTTTCTTGGAAGTAGGGGGAAGAGAGTCTGAAGCCTTAGAAGCATTGGAAGATGCATCCAACAAGGCAGCCAAAACAGGAGAAACAGATGAAGGTCTAGGTGAATTCATCTGGAGCAACTCATAATACCTTTTTTGTACCTCAGAAAGCTGAACACAATCCCATTTAAAGAATTACATCATACTTTTTTGGGAGATTGTATCCCCAAAAGAAATCTCTTCAAAGGGACTATCAGGACTGGTGGATTCATCTTCCTCTGATCCATAGTCCAAAGGAGAGGGAATCTGAAATAAGTAAAAAAGGGATTCCTCATCCAAATCCAGCTCCTTCTCAGAGGAATCCTATTCCCTAGGTCTTTTTAGGGGAGTAGAGCACCAAAGAGAGTTGGCACAGAAACTCACTGAGGAGGTCTCAATGCCATCAAAGGTCTAAACAAACTCTGAGTGAAGGACTGCCATTCATTCTGTGGATGTTTAGGAGCAGGAGTAATATGTTTAGTCTTTTGCTTTTTCTTCAACGGGACATCTGCCTTATAAAATTTTGAAGGCTCTATCCCAGGACAGCATTCAATGATGGTAGTAGGGAATTCTTCTTCTGACTAATATCTGAGGAACACCCTTAGGCCTCTCAAAGATAATCAGCCGTGGTTACCCCTGAACATCTGAAGCCGATGAATGCAAAGTCTCCTCAGACATGCTTAAAGTTAGATCCCACCAGATCCCACCAGCCTCCAACCCGGTCACGGCAGAGGAATCCAACGATAAAGCCAGGCGAACTTCCAGCATTCACTCACCTCAGGAGAGATGTCTGGTGGAGGCTGAACAGCAGAAGTTTCCAGCCTAATCTTCTTGGCCTTCTTCACTGACAGCTGTCCCTCGGGAGTAGGAAGTTCCCTCCATCATGTCCTTTGCAAGACGCCTACGATGCTGTTTTTTAAGATAAAGCATCAAAGAAGAGAGTCTACTATGAAGGATTTTAGGTACAAGGGCCTGAAGAACGTATGACCGTGCGAGATGCCAAGGCAAAACAGATACTGTTCATTGCAGTCTTAATGGGGAACCTGTCCTCTCACTCTAGCATTTACCCCTTCTTGGATGGCATGAAGCATAAGCCACAATAAAAGAAAGATAAGTAAAAAAGAACCCCAATGGAGCACTTATATGCAATGGCTTGGTGAACCAGCAACATAACGGGCATTCAGACCAATGATCAAAAGATGGTGTTCAGACTGGTGGCAAAGAAGTTCTGGGGATGGTACATCCGGACATTATCTTTAAGCTCTAGATTACTGAGGAGCATACATGTGACGTGTGGCGTACCTTAAAGCAACCTAAGATTTTGGTATACTGGTTGGATGCCAGCTGCCCTTGGCAGGAGATCCCTCAAGTAATGAATACTGCAACAGTGAAATGGAAGGCCATCTATTGTTAATCCAGCAGTTGTTAAACAGGAACATTAATTGCTTTGGCAGCCAATCCAATGAGGGCCATAAAAAGTACACCTTTTCAGGGTTTTTAGTTGAGGTTCACTTGGGCTAGGAAGGGGAAAGTGAGCGACAAGCAGGTAACAGTGTTTGATGACATATATATGCAGACACTGTAATAGGAAATGGCTTGATTACACAGTACCTTGTGAAAATACAACTTCACATAGGCAGATATGGAGGCAATCACAAGGAGAATACAGCAGTTGTGGGAACCAGCCTTTGCCCAAACCTTTAATATAAGCTGTGAAATAGTCACTTTAGAGGCAGAGCTAAAGAGTAAGACTGAAACTGAGTCAAAGCTGTCAAAAGATAGTGGAGTACCTTTGGAAGAAGTGACTTAAGGGGAAGAGATAGTTGATAGCAAAAATGCTTACATCATCTATGACACACACTACTGCATTTATACTGGAAAGAGCATGGGGAACATAACAAACTAAGATTTGAGGCAGGCAAATCTCTCAGAGGTAGCTAAGTATGTATACTCCTGACTCTCAATGGAAGGGGGAGGTCTATTATTGGAACAAAGTGTTACTCTACAGACAATGGACAACTCAAGGAGGTCTAGACAGAGAAGTGATAGTAGCAGCTCCCAAGGACCAAAAATCAGACACTTTTGTCCATATTCCATTAAACTCTTTCTTTTTTTTTAATCTGGACAGAAAGCATGCACAAAAGCTATATGCACTTTTTACTGGTCAGGTAATGTAAAATGTGTGACTGGGTACTTTGAGACATATCACTAATTTCAGAAGGCTAGCAATGCAGGAGACACAGCTAAATCTACTTTGATGCCACAGCCTGTTATTGAGGAACCACTCTATAATGTAGCCATGGATATTGTAGGGCTGGTCAAGAACCACTGGTAAGAGCTACACCTTAATGGTGTTAGACTGTACTACTAGGTATACTTAGGCAACCATTTTGTCATCTACTAAGGCAGAAAAGGTGGCACATCCTTGTAACGACCCACCACTGGACCAATAATCAAGGGGCCTCAACCCTCACCTCTAGTAACAGTGGAGAAATGTACACGGGGAGGATAACAGGTGCACACACAGTATTTGCAGATGCAGTTCTCTGAATCAAGTGCAAATTCCCTTAAGAGCAGACAGAGACCACAGTCAGTCTGGGGCTGGTATCTCCCACTTTCTCCAGATCCCCTATAAGACTCCCCACTGGCACAGCTATAGAGTTGAGATCTCAACTGAGTGGCAAAGTCAAGACCTACCAGCACCCGCTCTGTTCAACCAGTGCTTTGTGTCCCTGCCCAAGTGGCTGACACACACATTCTGAGATTTGATTTCTACACACACACCTGGGAGAGGCTGGCTGAGGTATACTAGCTATTCCCCCTTCTGCCCAGACTATAGGGTAGTTACCACTGCCACCAGTCAACTCCTTATCAGCTACTTTAAGTTCCTAACTAAGGGTGTCCAATCTTACTGTGTAATATTAATACAAATGGTAGTATGACCATGAGCCAGGCTAGTGGCCCACTAACTGTCACCAAATAAATATGCAAGTACTCTCAAAACTTAAATATTTCTACACACATCAGCCATAATGAAAGGATGTTTAATAATAAAAGAACAATAAAATACTTAGTATATATTCACAGTGACATCAGAGTTCAAAATCACAGGAAATATTTAAAACAACACTGAAGGACAATCTCAAATAGCAAGGCAGATGTGTGGTGAATGGGTCTTCTAATTGCCAGGTCCAAGACAGAATATAGAATGCTCTCTCTCTCTAAGAGGCTTGTCAAATTAATGTTTCAAATATTACTGCTGGGATAGCTTGCAGAATTACATCATTTCTTATCATCTAACTCTGGTTCCCAGATGAAACCCCCACTGCTGGAGCTGGCAGTATTTAGCATCTACCTGTTAAAATACACAGACCTCAGATCTTTGGCAGATGCTGGAAGTCATAAAACAATTACATTCCTCCACATTTCAAGACTAGTAATTATTTCACCCTAAAGACAATACAGAAAGCTTCTCAGCATATATTCTGTGTCTCTAGATAATTGAAAACTGAAAGATACCATCTTTTATTTTGCAGCCATAAAGTAATTTAATTTCAGCTATTTTTCTGAAGTTAACCTCCTGTATTCCAGTTTCCATTTAAACAGTAACAATAGTGAATGTACATTTCTGCTCTATTCCAGTAGGGCACACTGTGCTTACATTTCAAACAGCACTTTGCAAAAACCTTTTCAACACGCACTTCTGTACCAACAGTTTGATATACACATGACATACGTTTATAATACATTTGTAAACAAGCATCTTATAAAAAAAAATGTTGATATTCACAAATGACAGTTATTTATAAAATTCTAGATAGCTGTACTGGCAGTATCTCCCTTTGTCAAAATACTCTAGTTAGAAATTTTCAGTAAGGTAGATCTTCCTTGAGAAACTCCAATAATTAGAGGGACTGACTATGCCAGACTTATAGACTTGCTCACGGAAGTGCTAGCAGTTAAAAACTACATCCACAAATAGGATGGTGGAGAGGTTTAGCTCTGCTCTCAAGACCATGTTTATATTATTTGTATACCAGTGTAAGTGGGACAAGTCCCATCATAAGAACAACTGCCCTCAAGAATGACAGGTTTTTGCCATGTGAGTTACTTTATGCTTACATGGTAATGGTGCATCTGGACATAATTTGCGATGGGTAGACAGGTGAACCAGCTCTTACAAATAGTATGATATGCAGTATGTACTAACTTTAAAGACTAGCTTAGGAAGCTTGTGAGGTTGGTAGGAAAGCAACTACCACAAGCACAATAACAGCAAAAGGTCTAAAATGAGTGAAAAGCAACTGGTTGAGTAAGTAAACTCAAACAAAAGGTAATGGTGCTTACTGCTGTTCAAAAGAATAAAATAGAAGTAGCATGGGAATATACTTTCACTGTTATGATGAAATTAAGTGGTGTTACCTATATGGTGCAGTTGTTAAGCAGTTGTCAGAAAAATAAGTTATGTAGTCACCATAATGTTCCATATTTGTAGTCCAGCTCGCCCTTCATGCTTACATATGGGTTCGGAGCCGATCCTCGGCTCCAACTCAGCCTTTTTGCAAGCTCAAAGTCTTCTAGCTGGCTCATGACTAGGTAGGTATCCCATGGTGCACCAGTATAATCCCCAGATCTTGTTTGCTGCTAACTATAGAAAGAAACAAAAAAAAACTATCCAGAAAGAACAGCAATAATAAAAGTTCTCCACTTGTTCAGAACATTTTTCTGTCTCAGGATCCTTCCAGGAAGGGGGTAGGAGGGTGGGTTCATAAGAATGAAGGGAGAGATGGACTACAAACATGGAACATTATGGTGAGAACATAACTTCTTTATGTTCTGTAGTCCTATCTCGCCTTCATTCTTACATATGGAACAGCGTCTCTAGCACCTTATTCTTAGGCGACTCACAGAAAAATACTCCTGAGTACCGTGGAACCAAAAAGGGCTCTACCCCTAGAGGTCAAATCCAATTTGTAATGAGTAATAAATGTGTGAGGGGTAGCCCATGTTGCTGCTGCACAAATATTATCAACTGGAACCCTGGCTTGAAAGGCTGCAGAAGTAGACTGAGATCTCGTAGAATGAGCCTTAATTTTGAATGGTAAAGGCTTACCATCGGAAGAATAAATGTAGGATATACAACTGGAGATCCAATTCAAAAGGGTCACTTTGAAAACTGGGAGACCTAATCTGGAGTTGGAAAAGAAAACAAATAATTGGTCTGACTTCCTGAATTCCTTGGTCCAGTGTAGATAGAACCGTAATTGCCTGTGAACGTCCAACTGATGGAAAAAGAAGTTATGTCTTACCATAACATTCCATCTGTATTTTTGATCCTCGTTCAGTCATTACCCATGGGTATCGGTTCCGAGCTCGGGACCAAGCTCGCCATTTTCCAAGCTTGCATCAGCTTCAAACTCTCGAGCTAAACTCTTACCCACAATCCCCCTCTCCCTGTTACCTTAGATTGAGTTTGCAAGTCAAAGAAGGTAGAGGCTACCTCTGGCCAAATAACCTAAGAGAACTGGATGGTGAGATCCACTAGAAACCACAGGAGGGGGAAGGAGGGAAGGTCGTAATGTCTGAACGAGAATCAACAATACAGATGGAACATTATGGTAAGACATAACTTTTTTATCCGATATTGTTAATCCTCGTTCATTCCTTATGCATGGGACAGAGTCCCCAGCTACCTTCATTCCTGGGAGGCACTCATGGAAGGACATTCCTGAGCACCATAGAACCGAAAGATGCTCTTCCCCTGGAGGCCAAATCCAATTTGTAATGATCGATGAAGGTATGAGGTGTAGCCCAAGTTGCAGCTGCACAGATGTCATGTAAAGAAGCTCTGGCATGGAAGGCAGTAGAAGTTGCCACCGACCTTGTTGAATGAGCTTTCATGGCAGTAGGCAACGAGATATTACATTGTGTATAAATAAAGGTCACACAGTCCTTCAACCATCTAGCTAATATGACCTTAGCAACAGCAGATCATAATCTAGGTCCAGAAAAGGCCAAAAATAACTGGTCAGATTTACGAAAGGGTTTAGTCCTGTTTAAGTAAAAATGGATTTGCCTGTGTATATCTAGGGTATGTAGGCAATATTCTCTTCTGTTTGAATGATTGGGAAAGAAAACTGGCAATTCAATGACTTGATTAATGGACATTTCAGAGATCACTTTAGGCAGAAATGACAGATTAGTTCTCAGAGACACTCTATCTCTATGAAAAATCAAGTATGGACTCTCGATACATAAAGCTTGAAGCTCAGAAATATGTTTGGCTGAAGTAATGGTGACCAAAAACAAGGTTTTCCATGACAAATACTTGAGATCGCAAGAAGAGGCTGGTTCGAAAGGTGACATTTTCAGAGCTTGTAGAACTAATGATAAATCCCATGGTTGAATAGGTTCTCTAAAAGGTGGCTTCAGATGATTCACACCTTTTATGAAGGTCTTGCACAATTTATGGGACATGAGAGGAATCTTGGACACCCTCATGAAAATTAGAAATTGAAGCCAAATGAACTCTAATGGTAGAGGCCGATAGACCCGATTGAAACAGGTCAGCCAGATAGTCTAGTATTATCGACACTGGTGCTGAAAAGGGGTTTACTTGTTTATCTTTCAGCCAACAGGTAAATCTTTTCCACTTGCTCAAATAAGTAATTCTAGTGGAAGACTTATGAGAAGCAATGAGAATATCATGTACTGGTAAAGAAAGATCATTCTGCCTAGCAATCAAGGGAATTGGAGTAGTCAAGCCGTAAGCTTCAGGCTGTTCAAGTTGGGATGAATCAGGTTCTGTGGATGTGAGATCAACTCCGGGGTTGGATGGAGAATTCATGGTCGATCTACTAGGTGAGGCCAAAGGAAGGGGAACCAAATCTGTCGAGGGCAATATGGTGCTATGAGGATCACCTTGCTCTTCTACCGACAGGCTTTCTTCAGAAACTGGGGAAAGGGTGGAAATGCGTAAAGAAGACCAGAGGGCTAATCGTGGACTAGAGCGTCCCTGGGTGACTGTCTCGAAGGGGGAATCAGGGCGAAGTAGTTACTGCATTTGTAGTTGGTCGGGGATGCAAAGAGGTTGCAGCAAGGATGGCCCCAGCGGTGGAAGATCTCCACCACTATCAAGGGATTCAGGGATCACTCGTGAGGTTGAAGAATGCACCTGCTGAGTCTGTCTGCTATCATGTTGGAACTCTTAGGAATGTGCATTGCTAGAAGAAAACGGTTGGTAGCCATTGCCCATTTCCATATCCTCATGGCCTCTCAACAAAGGGGGTAAGATTTGGTTCCACCTTGCTTGTTGACGTACCAGACCACCGCCATGTTGTCTGATTGAATTGCAATTATCCCAGATGGCAGCAGGGGATGGAATGCTTGCACTGCCCTCAGCTCTAGAACATTTATATGCAGATGGGCCTCCACTTCGGACCAAGTGCCTTGGACTGTCTGTCCCTGACATAGCCCCCCCCCCCACACCCCATCAGGGAGGCATCCGTGGTCACTGTGGCCTTGGGTTGCTGGGGGGAAAAGGGGTGAGACCATTGTGACAGATTGTGGGTCATCCACCAATTTAAATCTTGTTTGCACCTGTTGGTTACTCAAATCATGGCTGAAACAGGATGCTAAAAAGGATACCACTGGGTGAGCAGTAGCCATTGTAGAAGCCTCATGTGAAACCTGGCCAGGGGAACAATGGTGATGGAGGCTGCCATGGAACCCAACAGCTGTACAACCGAGTGAGCTGTGGATTTTTCCTTTGAAAGGATTGGAATTAGTTGTTGCTTTATCCTTAGAATTCTGTGCTCTGGAATAGCAGCTCTGCAATTTTTTGTGTCCAAGATAACCCCTATGAATTCTGTTGACTGAGATGGAGTGAGATTGGATTTTTGCCAGTTTATGGTTATGCCTAGCCTTTGAGCAGCGAGGAGAGATTATGCCAGGGCTTTTTCCAGTAGATGTCTGTTGGGGGTGGAAATGAGCCATTCGTCTAGGTATGGAAACACCTGGAATCCTTGAAGTCACAAGTGAGCTGTGACAACTGCCAGGCACTTTGTGAACACTCTGGGGGCTGTAGAGAGTCTGAAGGGCAGTACTCTGAACTGGTAGTGACTGGCTCCTGCATGGAAGTGCAGAAATCTTCTTGATGGTCTGTCCACCTTTATGTGGTAGTACGCATCTTGAAGATCTATAGAGCACATCCAATTATCTTTTCCCAAAAGTGGGAGGATAGACTGTATTGTGACCATCCAGAATTTTTGTACTCTCACAAACTTGTTCAATACACTGAGATCAAAAATTGGTCCCCAGTCCCCGGTTTTCTTTGGCACCAAAAATAGACTTGAGTAGAATCCGGATCCAATCTAGTCTGGAGGGACTATTTGGATGATTCTCTTTCTTAGCAGATTTTCTATCTCTAGTGCTGTTTCTTCCCTTTGACTGGGTGGAACGGGAAGATTTTTTGAAGGGATGGGACAAAGATCGAAGATGATATGATAAACTCTGGTTATAATCCTTTGTACCCAGGAATCGGTGGTGATGGTTAGCCAGGCAGAAGGGTACAAGGAGAAACGTCCCCCAACCACCTCCAGAGGAAAGGAGTTGGGCCACTCTTCAGGAGTGCTGGTAGGATTGACCAGGGAAAGAATCCCTGGAACCCTGGTTACGTGGACCCCCTCTGCCCCGAAAGGAGCATCTTTCCTGTGAGTTTCCCCCTCTGCCTCTGGGGGAGAACTTGGCCTGTGTGTCACGGAAAGGACCCTGAGATTTCTTGAACCATATCTTCCCACTCTTTTGGTTCGGGAGAAAGCACGTTGAGGGGAAGAATAACGGACACCTATGGCAGAAAGGGTCTTACCGTCCTGTTCACATCTGGCCAGTGTGCTTTTAAATTTGGGCCCAAACAACGAGGATGCCTCAATTGGGGCATTAAGAAAAGAAGACTTAAAGGGTTCCGCGAAGTTGCACAAGCACATTCAGGCATGTCGTCTCAAAACCGCAGCTGAACCCGCTGCTCTAGCTGCTCCTTCTGATGCGTGAGATATCAGTCGCATAGAGGAGTTAGATATAGATTCAATGGTGGCCAGCTGAGAGGCCACTTTGTCACGGACCTCATCAGACACGGCACCAGCCAAGGTTTCAGAGAGCTCAGAAACCAGATTCCTTTGAAGCCTGGTAAAATGTGCCATATAATTCAGGGACCTGATATCAAAGGTCACTGAAGCAAAGGTGCGCTTCCCTATCCTGTCCAGGGCCCGGGACTCTTTGTTAGGTGGATGGACAGTCTGGCTTTCTTCTTCTGCCAGATCCTTTTTTGTTGTGGCCGCCACCACCAAAGCATCCACAGGAAGACCTTTGGACCAATGGGGATCCGAAGCAGGAGGGGACAAGATCTTATCTGGCCTCCGGGGAATAGCTTCAATGGTATTGGGAGCCTTCCAAGCATGCTGCACAATGAGATGGACAAGTTTATCAACAGGTGGAGCAACCCAGGAGGTAGGGGGCTGGGCACAAAAGGCCTGCAGGAACACAGATTCCTCAGAGGTTGGATTAGAGGACTGCCAATCACCTCTCTGTTTTAGGATTTCGAGGATGTCACCAAAGGATACCTCAGTGGGTGACAGAGGGGATCCTTCCCCCTCATCGAAATCTGTGTCTTCAGTGAGGGAGGGACTCCTCTGTGGAGTCCATGTGCTTCCTCTTACACAAACATTTCTGGTGGACCTCCTCAGCAGGAGAAGACAGCGGAAAAGGGGATTCCTGAGGGAATTTGTCCTGTGGCCCTTGCACCTGGTGTCCGCTAGGTGCGACTTGTGAAACCAGTGTAAAAGAGGAGGGTGGAGGTATAGACAGTCCGGTATTGCCGGCAGCAGTGAAAGCCTTCTCCATCAGTTGGAAGGCTGGTCCACCTGAAGAGGAGTGCATGTCTAGGACAGGGGTCACCCCTCCCCTAAGTGTCTCAGCCTGCCAACCCAGAGTCCCCGGATGGCTGTGGAGCAGCAAACTATGCACATCACAACTGACATCCTGGGTCATAGCAAAACTTTCCTGCCATGAAGGCAACTTTGGTTCCTTAGTGAGATCCATAAAGGGAACCGCAGAAGGGGAAGACTGTGCTATATCCATTGACTTCAAAGGCAATGAAGGAGGAGAATAAGAAGGGGTCTTTGGAGATGGGTGATCACCTCCCAAGGAAGAGTAGTTCCTGAGGGGTGGGATACCTCTGGCCAAGAGTACCTGGTCCACAAGACGCAACACATCATGTTCGGAAAGTTTTCTAGTGGACCTCATGGAGACTGAGGGAGAAACAGGCCTGTCCATAGAAGAGGCAGACTCAGTGCCCATCTCATCTGACTGCACAGAGGACAACGGTGCAGAGAGAGACTGGACTACTGTTGTCTGCACTGAAGAAGTCATCGGTGCCGAGATCATGGTCTGCACCAACACAGGGATCAGTGCTGAAGCTGGAACCGACAAAACTGGAGTCAACAATAAAGGCGTTGGTTCCAAGGAAGATCTCAGAGCCGACGCAGTCAAGGTCTGCGCCGACTGAATGGTCGGTGCTGATACAGTGGCAATGGTCTGAACCGAGGAGCCCCTCTGTGCCAATATATAGAAGGCTGCAGGAGAAGATGGAGCCAAAATCACTAATGCAGCCGAAGGCCTCAGTGCCGAGGGTCTAGACACTGAAAGCATTAGGGCTGACTCAGTTTGCTCAGGAGCTGAAACTTTAGCCTTTTTAGGTTTTGGTTGTCGGGAATCAAGAAGGCAAAGATTTAGCCTTAGTAGGCACATCCAAGGTTTTCTTATGGGCTCTAGGAGGGGTGGAGTCCTCCGACCCAGAAATAACCTCTGAAAAGGGAGATTTTAGAAGTCCCTTCAGTAACAGCTTGTTTTTCCTTTCCAACAAGGTTCAATTAGAAAAGTTCTCACAAATAGTACAGGGTGGGTCAACAAAATAATAAACACACAAGGAGTGTGCATCAGAAGTAGGTAGTTTGTGTCCACAATCAGAACACCGCTTAAACCCAAGACTACCTTTCTTATCTGCCATAACAGCAAATTAATTAATAGAAAAGGTACCAGCAATGGTACAAGAGGGTACCCGAATGTATGAAAGAAAAGGGAAAGGGATTACCAACGATGGTGGAGAGGGAATACCTCGCTGTAAAAAAGGTAAAGAAAGAAGCAGAAAAACCTGAAGAAATTATGAACGCTAGATGCGATAGTGTTAGAGACAATAAAATATGAACTTTCCTGACAGAAAAGTAACCTGTAAAACTATTAAACAACAATTGACTGTACTTAGCTCAAGAGAAGTAGCTTGACATGACCGAATGGCAATGTGGCAAACGAAATCTGAGGTAACAGGGAGAGGGGAATCGTGGGTAAGAGTTTAGCTCGAGAGTTTGAAACTGATGCGAGCTTGGAAACTGGCCGGCTCGGTTCTGAGCTCGGAACTGATACCCATGCGTAAGGAATGAACGAGGATTAACAATATCAGATTCTGTATTCTGCTGCATTGGAATGATTAGGGAAGAACACCGGAAGCTCTATAGTTTGGTTTAAGTTGTTATGAGAGCACACCTTGGGGACAAAGGATAGATTAGTATAAAAATATGCTCCGTCTTTGTGAAAAATCAAATAAGGGGGCTTGACAGACAGTGCTTGTAACTCTGAAACTTGTCTAGCAGATGTGATTGCCACCAGAAACAAGTCTTCCAAGAAAGAAATTTCAAAGGAGACGAATGAGCTGGTTCAAAGGGCGGAGACGTTAATTTGGATAGAACAAAAGTTTAAATCCCATGAAGCTACCGGTTCCTGAAAAGGAGGTCTCAACAAAGTGGCACCTTTAAGGAAGGAATTACCCAATCTGTGTGACATCATATTGGACTCATGATGACCCAAATGAAAATTTGATATTGCTGCAAACTGAACCCTAATTGTGGCAGCAGCAGAACCCTGGTGAAAACGTTCAGACAAGAATTCCAATACCACCGGAATAGATGCAGTATCAGGGTCAACATTCCTTTCCTCAGCCCAAATGGAAAACCTTAACTTTCTAGTGGAGGGTTTGTGAGAAGATGTAAGAACGTGAGTCACAGAGGGTGAGAAATCATGAAGCCTGACTAGGGATGAAATTGGAGCAGACAAGCTGTCAAACTGAGGGTGTGGAGGCTGGGATGAAGAGAGCCTGACATGTGCATCAGTAGATCTGTCAATGGGTCTTCTAGTAGGTGAGGCCCAAGGAAGGGGTTGCTTCCAAACAGTTTTGCTTTCTGAATCACCTTGGATATGAGACAAAAGGGTGGGAAATCATAAAGGAGACCCAGGGGCCAATCATGAAGAAGTGCATCTCTCGGTGATTCCCCCAGAGATAAGAGAGAAATAGCTGCTGCATTTGGAGTTGATCGGGCTGGCAGAAAGATCGCAGCAGGGCTGACCCATCTGCAGAAAATCTGCTCTGCTATTTCCTGCTTCAGAGACCACTCATGAGGCATTAAGACTGCCCGGCTGAGTTTGTCAGCTATCACTTTGGTTGTCCCTGGGATGTGCCTTGCCACTAGAAAGCGCTGGGAAATATCCCCCATTTCCAAACATGAACAGCCTCTCGACAGAGTGGGTATGATCTGGTTCCACCTTGTTTGTTGAGATAGCATACTACCGACATGTCTGATTATATTGCTATCGTCTCAAGAGGAAGAAGGTCATGGAATGCTTGCAATGCCAGAAGCACTGCCCTCATCTCTAGGACATTGATATGCAGGTGGGCCTTGTGATCTTGCCATATACCTTGGAATGTCCTGCCTAGATAATGCCCCCTGCCCTATCTGTGAGGCATCTGTGGTCACAGTAGCAATAGATTGACGAGAGAGGAATGGAGTGCCTGTCATTAGCTGGTTGGGTTGGATCCACCAACGAAGGTCCTTCTTGCAAGACTCTGTTAACAGGATGTGGTGGTATAGAGGCAGTTGTTGGAAGGATCAGTGGGACGATAGAATCCACATGTGTAGTCTGGCTGGAGGCACTAGTAATATGGTGGAGGCCATGGTCCCTAGAAGTTTCAGCACTGTCTTTGCCTTGACTTTTCGGATGGGGGGGGAGACAGTGAATTTGTTGTACGAGATTCTGTGCTCTTTCTGCTGGAAGACGAGCCAACATGGCTACTTTGTCTATTTCTGCGCCTATAAAAGTCACAAATTGAGAGGGCGATAAGGCAGACTTTTCCCAATTTATAGTAATCCACAACTGTGCACAAAGTTGGATAGTGGCATCTCTGGTTTGAAGAAGTAGATGCCTGGTAGAGGTGGTGAGGCACCAGTCATCCAAATACAAAAACATTTGGAATCCTAGATCTGTCAAGTGAGCTGTCACTACTGCCATACACTTGGTGAACACCCTGGGGGCTGTGGTGAGACCAAAGGGCAGAGCATGAAACTGGTAGTGACTGGCTCCCAGATGGAAGCGTAGATAGCTCCTTGATGCTCTGTCTATTTTTATATAGTAGTACGCATCTTGGAGGTCTATTGAGCACATCCAAGTGTCTTTCCCTAATAGACGGAGTATAGACTGCAGTGTCACCATCCAGAACTTGTCCTTTTTTACAGATTAATTTAGTTTGCTGAGGTCCAAGATGGGCCTCCAGTCCCCTGTACGTTTTGGCACTAAAAAGAATCTGGAGTAAGTTCCAAATCCAACTTGGTCTGCAGGGATGGTTTGGATGACTCTGTTTATGAGCAACTTGTTCACTTCTACAGTTGCTTGATCCCTGTGACTGGGTGGAACATCCAGGATCCCCTTGTGAACATGAGGTGGAAGAGAAAAGGGTATGGAGTAACCTCTGGTGATAATACTTTGTACCCATTTGTCTCGGGTGATACTTAGCCAGTCTTCCAGATACAACGAAATATGACCCCTGACTGGTTCCAGAGAAGCACAGTCAGGCCCCACATCAGGAGCACTAATAGGGCCAACCTTGAAATGAATTGTGGCCTCCTTGGTTTTGTGGTTTGCCCCTGTCTCTAGGATGACATCTACCATTTGCTTCTCCTCCTCTGCGTCTGAAGGAAGTCACCATGTGCTTCCTGGAAAAACCTCTGGGACTTCTTGAACCACATTTTACCACCTCTCTGACCTTTGGGATATGGTCTAGATGGGATGGTAAAAACGTACCCCCATGGCAGAGTGCGTTTTCCCTTCTTGTTTGCATCTGGTGAGTTGTCTTTTACCTTAGGTCCAAACAAGGAAGAACTTTCAAAGGGGGTGTTGGTACAGGTAGACTTGAATGGCTCCACAAAATTACACAAGCGCATCTAGGAGTGTCTCCTAAGGGAAACTCCTGAACTCGCTGCCCTACTCGCTCCATCGGCTGCATAAGAAATCAGATGAGTTAACAATGGAATGCAAGGTGGACAACTGAGCAGACACCTTATCAGGAACTCCTTCAGTAGATGTACCTTGTAGAGTCCCTCCTAACTCCTTAAGGAGATCTT